>NC_052509.1:56632108-56952108 GCF_014356525.2 Nilaparvata lugens
TTTCGTTGTGCTATTTTTCCGCAAACTATGGCAGGAAACGACCAGGTCAATCCAAGTCTGTCGGATACCGAGGACCTCTCACCCGATTGTTCGCCGCCATCCGCATCCGCCACCGCATCCGCCGATTTCCATCCCAATGTACTGGATGATTTATCTTCGACACAGGTGGAGGAGAGCTGCATCCTAGTGGAAGATCCGTCGGCAGCCCAAGAGCCGGAGGACGAAACATCGGGAGAGCATACGGACGACGACGCCCCAGAAACAGGAACCCCCATCTCTCGTACTGTCGCTCGGATAAAAAACCAGAAGACAAACCGTTCGCCATACGCCCACTCCCGCACTGGATATGGACGCCCTCCTGAAAGCAATAGCCAAGATGAATGAACAAACAAAGGAAGAATTAAAAGAAGACAACAAACAAATAAAAGAAGCATCGAAGAAAACAAATGAAGCAATAAACAATCTAAATGAAAAAAGCGAACAAATAAAGGAAGACAACAAACAAACGAAGGAAGCAATAAACAATCTAAATAAGGAAATCCAAGAAGTAAAGAAGGTAAATGAACAGGGTTTGGAGAAATTGAGTCAGCGGATGGATGGAGCATTCCGTGACACAGATAAAACCATCAAAAAATTAGCTGAGTGTCTAGATAAATCAATTTTAGAAACAAATAACCGATTGGATAGGATATCTGAAGATATGCATATGGGAAAAATCAGCGTCGAAGTCAGCATTAAGAAACATATACATGTGGAGAAGGATACAATAAAGGTGGTTAAAGTCAAACAAGCAAGCGAACATAACACATGTATGGAAAACCAACCCACCGAGAATGTCAAGACTGAAGTCGCGCCGCACCCCGCCGAACGCCGAGAGGAACCAGTCGACATCGCCCGCCAAGCTGAGGACATCATTCGTGGCATAGAGGGACAGCTCATACCACCGCGCGCTGGACACCAGGAGTCCAAGGACGTTGCCCTCCACGTTGAAGAGCAGCCCGGACCGCCGATTTGCCCACATTACTGTCCCTCCACCGAAGACAGCGCCTGCAACATACAAACCCAATACTCATGAAGATAGTTCACAAAACAATAGAAGTAAATTGAAAACCTACAACAAATTGAAATCACAACTGAAAATAAAAACCTATAAATCAAAACCATACACAAGCAGCAAAACAATTCAAGAAAGAAGAAAAATATCTGAAAAGATCTATTTACACCGCAGTCATGTCCGGTTGAAATCAAGCCAACTGTACACCAGCATGCAGAAAAGAAAACCATCAAGAAAAACCCACAGACACCACCGGCATGTAAGGTTTAAAAAGATTAAACTGCATGTTACCGGCCGACAAAGAGGAAATACGTTTGTAAGAATTGATTTACACCACCGGCACATTCGTTTTAAGCCGAGTTTAGTAAAACGGATAGTTGCAAATTGGAATTGGACCTTGAATGACACCGAATCAAATTTAGATGGGGGCTTAAGGAATAATTTTTGAATTGACTGGAAGCTACATTGTAAATTTACACAAATCATCAAACTTCTTCATAGTCACAGCCTACCCATTGAATCACATCTTTGCAAACTAGCATATTTCTACTGCAGCCTAATCAACATAACCTAACTTCGCCGCATCTCAACTAATAAGGAAATATCAACAATCCACATTAAATGAAGAAATTATTATCAACTTTAATAACAGAAGAAATTAAAACTGAAAACAACTTTAAAAAATTTTACCAACCTAATCAAGCCATCCGCCTCATGCTACAATCATCACAGAAACAATCGCCTGGTATCATCTGCACAACTGAAAAACAGAAACAAGAATTATATTATCCACAGAAAATATTTGTAAATTGGAAATAACATGAAGTTAGTAGTGAATAGGAAGAAAGAAAATAAACAAAGTTTATTTGAAAAAATATGTCAATATAACCTTGAAATACAGAATCGATAGAAAAAATCTATTCAGAACCAAAGCCTGTTCGATAATTTTCTTCGTCCCACCAACCAATGTGTACGAAATCCTAGAGTCAATGTTAATAGAATCAAGCAATATCGTTATTCAATTATTAATGTAACATATTATTTAATGTGAAATCATAAGCAAAAACGCAACCAAAAAAATATATATTTATGTAATTTGCACGAAATGCGCATGTTCTATGTCATATATGAATGTATCTCTAAAAAAAAAAAAAAAACTCCAAGAAAATGAAATTCTTACTTTAAATGTGAAATTTATTACTGTTGCATCAAAAGATCATGAATTGAAATTCAAATTGATAAATGTAAGACTTAATATTTGTAACCAACATTGATAAAATCAAGAAAGCCATTTCAAATGTAACCCTGTTTGTACGCAACGTACTAAGCGCAAATAAGAATTGCTCGAGTCAAACGGTAGACGATTGTCAAGTCACCGAAGTAAAATCACACTCTCACCCAATTTATGTAAAAGCCAACCAAAGAGTCGAAACCTTTAATAAATATGAAAAAATGATGAAAGTCTATATTGTTGCAAATACTATTCAAATCTTAAGAAGTAATATGTGAAATTTGTATATTTGTTATAGTTATGGGTCTGCTCATAAGCCACCCGTGAATGGAAGTTGTGGAGTTGTTTTAATGAAGGATCCAAAGAGACCTCATTAATTATTGTATTTCGATTGTATCCAATGAAAGGAACAATCAATTATTTATTTTTCGTAGCCAAAAGTGCACGATATATTGTTTTTAGTGTAAGTGTTGAGTTTTCGTAGAAGTAAGGAGATGAAATAGTGTATTCATCACAATATCGGATTTTTCAAATAGTCATTGTTTCGACTCGTCTCCCAATTACCTATTTAAAATATCCTGGGGGCTTTTGTGTGATGAATTTTCAAATAGATCTCATGAGAAGAGAGAAAAATTGTGATTACCTTTTAAAATGAAAGAATTTGCTAAAGGAATAGTTAGCGACCGAGCGATAAAGCTTACTTATCAATAACTGTATATTAGATAAGAGTACCGTTCTGTACTGAATATTTTTCTAGGAAATTATTCAATAAAATTATAATTATTTTGCGAATAAAGCACAAATTATTTACGAATTGCTCACCGATTTTGAGGTTACACTTGTTTACTATCGATCAGATGTTTTTAAAACAGTTCGAACGCAGCTGACTGATTCAAAGCATTGTCAAATATCATACCGGTTCTCATGCAAGGTAAAATATCATCCTAAAAATTATAAAACTATCAATAAAGGATCAAGAATTTCAAAATAAAAAATAAAATGTATGTATATTGTTGAAATTATTTATTATTTAAGAAATTATATTATACGTCAGGTCTTATTGTAACTAAATAGGTCATAGCATGAAATTATATTATCGATAAAATGGCAGAAGTTAATTATAATAATCTCAAACCTAATAAAATTGTACAAGAATATTAATTTATTAATAATTTAATTCAACTGAACCACATGGTAATTAAACTCTATGGCAGGTCTAAGCCAATCACAGTGCATAGAAATAGCACCAAGACGGTGATCGTTTGAAAGCAACACATGTTAATCTATTATCAGACAACAACCCTGCCTTATCAGTTACACTAGCACATGTACATTGTATGAGAGGAACTATGTCTATAAGATTAAGCAGTTTTAAGAATTACATAAATTAATTATTATTGTAATTAAAGGAATTGTATTCTACTACTTGCCACTGACGTCATGTTTACGTCACAAGCGTTCTACAATGGCAAATTTTTATGCAAATTATTACATTGAGATTCCGAGAAGCAAGGTCTAGCCTAAAAGCTTAGAGAAAACAGCAGCACTTCCCTTTTGAAATCCTTACCGTGTAGATCTCTTTTTATAGTTACCAAAGACCTATTTGTGAAAACTTCTTGTTCGATTTTAAATGTTCTATTTGTGAGCCGATATTTTAGGCCAATCTATTTGTTATTTATAAATTTCTGTTTTCATCAATCGATAAATTTAAAAGCTTAAAGTAAACTATCCCTTAATTAATTCGGTGAAGGAGATATTTAAATTAAAATTCCCCACGTGCTGAAATTGAAGCCTGGATTGCCGCCGATCAAACGATTTTTGATCTAAAGAAGAAAACCACGACCGCCAAGGAAATTCACGTGAGTTATAAGTTTTAAAAGGGGCCCCAATCTACGCTTCGAAAATATTTCAGTGCAGAAAAACATAAATTTTTCTTCGTTAAATTATTGGCCACGCCGACAAGCGCTTTAGCATTTAAGAGCCTAGAATTTATTCATATTAATTTATAAGAATTTGTAGTTGATTAACTATCCTCCGCTGCCTGAACCACGACCCCGAACATTTTAAAAAATATTTCTATAATTCATTTTTTCACTATTTTTTCAAACTGTTAAATTTTATCAATTGTAAAATTCTGTTGAATCACGCATGGTATCATGCAAGCACAAGAAAATTTTTAACTATTCTATTAATGCTAAATTATTATCAACCTGTGAATCAAATTCTGAATCTGCACTGTATGATTACATATTTTATTATAATATATTTCAGTTTTGTTAATTCGCTTTCTGAGTTCGATTATTTCTTAAGCCTGTCAATTATTGTGTCTGATACGTTCTATATCATCAAGAACCGATCGAATACGATCATTGGAATAATTGAATCAAGCGGGATATTGGAACAGGTCTAAGTGGATGTAGCGAGTGGGGTCAGATCGAGATATTTATTCTTTGTCCTTACCTGCTCATATATCAGCTTTTATCTGTTACCTACCTCGAGTTTGGAGCGAACTCATCAATTGTACAGCAGAGGCAGCCATAGATCATATAAATTCCTACAATAGAGCTTAAAACCCGACAAGACTCTGTTCTCGAAGTATATTCTGAACGATATTGGGTTCAAATACCGTATTTTTAATCCTTCAGAACTTATTAGAGACGCAGTCCCGTAAATTATCTACATCGGGATTTTTGCTCGACCTGTATGATTTTGTATGCTCATTCTTCACAGGTAATAATTTTAGGTATCCGTATTCAGTGTTTAGCGTCCGCTACACTACTTATAAAAATTTCATCATTATACAATCTGTCATTAGAAGAATCAAGGGTGAGCGAGCGTTTAGGCCTCCCGCGATTCCGACAATTGTATTGAGTCTTGTAGTGAGTCAATCAGTCTGGTGTTCACTCAGCGTCCTCACACGCCATTGCAAAATTTATAGCCACTACACCACTGACTCAGTGCAAGATTCACCCTACATGTGTGAAGCCGTTAAAAAACGCACCACATGATTTGCCGGCCCAACGTGAGGCATTTAGATACAGCATTACATCACCCTACGTGTGTTGTCCTATCCTTGGAGGTGAGAGTGACTCCCCCAGGAAGAGCTCCACAATATATATGTATAATATATGTATATATGGTCGTGGTCACTTAGTGGTGGGAACCACCCTCTTATCCAAGCATGTGTCCCATTGTTCAATATTTTTTCGGTCATAATTTCCCTCCTCTATTATATTCACCACTCCCTCTGCTGTGCCCTATTCATCCGGTGACAATAGGAAATGGAGTCCATTGTTAATTAGCCCGCTATCAAAACGTTTTCACCTCCAGTGCTATCAACGTCCAATGGACCTTGTCTGTGTGATACCGCAACATTTTGTGCTGTGTGACTATTCGGAGTAGGATATGACTTGCAGTTTCACAATAAGTACTCCACCCTAAGTTTTTGTTTCTGTTTTTCTTCACTACCTTGTCTTCACTTGTGCTCTTTTTTGAGAACTTCAAAGGTTTGATTCAAGAATTTTTATGCTCCAGTTTGTATTCATTCACATTGCATCATGTTATGGTATTTTTGGTTTGAGGAAATATATTTGAGATTGAATTCTTGAAAAATCTTATTTTCCCACAGTTACCTTGAAAAGTGGCCATTCCTGCACTGATTACAGAACGCAAAGAATCACTTTTCCGTTCTAGTGCGCAAAGTATTACTTTGCGTACTCCAGATTTGCAACATGGCAACACAGAATAGTTGTAGTTAATAGCAAAATCAAAAGAAGTTGGTAACAGTGACTATGGTATCGTGAGTGGTTGTACCACTGGGTTCGGAGTAAAAACTTACCCTACTCAATTGATGAAATCAGACGCATGACAAACTCCTGCAAAGTGTGTGCTGCTGTCAAGCCCAAATTCTTCAAACACAAAGGGACTCTGATTGAAGCCACTTCTGCATTTGAACGGCTAAATATCGATTTCAAAGGCCCTCTGCCTTCATCAAGTCGAAATCGTTATTTATTGGTAATAGTAGATGAGTTTTCACGGTTCCCCTTTGCTTTCCCATGTCCAGACAATCATGTCATCATCTACAATGCATTTTATAATTATTATGATCTCCCAGCAATGCCCCAAAACCCAAAACGCGTTCAATAGTCATCTACTTGATAGTATTGGAAGGGTCCTTTCACATGATTGATTGATTGATTGATTGATTGATTGATTGATTGAGTACTTTATTTATGTAGATTACAATATATACTGGCTTATACACTTATATACAATAGCTTACAATACAGTAGAATTATAGATGAATTTACATAATATAGACTAAGAAAATAATTATGAATTGTATATGATATGAAAAATTTGTAATATAATAACTATAGATAATTATATTGTAATGCATCTACATAAATTGGCGGAGCTTTGGACAAATCAATGTCCATTCTTTGGAAAGAATATTCGAAGTATTCTTCCCACTACCTCTCTACAAAAAAAGAGTAGGAGATAATGATAGGAGAGAATCGAGATTCCTTATTTCAATAGTAAAAAACGATTTAAAATTATAAGTAGTCTCTTTAATTACTAGTAATTAGCATACCCTATGAATCATCTTACTCAACATCTATTTTCAATCACAATACTTATTTTATTAAAAATTACCGGATTCATAATACCTATTTTTTCTATCAATAACAATATCAATAGTTCGTAACATTTGAGCCTGGCAGATTCAATCTGAAATGTTGACAGTCTCTTGTGTCTACAATCGGCTACTCTCTACCATAATATTCCATTGTCAACAATAATTTGAAAATCAACTTTCCCTCTAAGCTTCTGTCATTCTTTAAAACAAATTCGCAATTCTCCAAGAATTCTGTTCTGTCGTTTAGAATTTTAACATGAGTATAATTTTTGTGCATTTGAGTGAAGTTTTTAATATTTTTTGTGATTGTGAAGGAAGATTTTTGTTTGGATTTGTATTTTCAAATTAATTAATCTGATAAATTCAAAATTATTGTAGTACATACATTTTTTGGACTCAAAATAGTATGTGAATTAAGTTATCATTTACATAACCTCTGGACTGTGTATTCCAAATTAAGGTTTAAAGAAGTTTTGGGCGAATGCCCGTTGTTTTTACCTGCATTGTATATCTATTGTCTATGAATAAATGAATGAATAAATGGAGAACAATCACCAACCTTCTTTACTAACTTAGTAGTCATGACTAAATATAAAGTATTATTCTCAAAGACCCAGCCAACAGCTTTCTGTACCAATATCCTCGACTAGATATATTTGTATCGGAACAAAATTCCACCAATAAATTTGCGATTTATCGGACGACTTTCTTCTTGAAATGTCTGCCAATATTCGCAAAAGGGAAAAGCCTGTCTGTCATTGGAATGGCCTCCGTTCAAACTAACTTATATTGGAAGTTAGTGATGTTTACAACCTATATTGGAAGTTAAATAGATTCTGCCTTCAGCTGTTTAGAGCGGGTTGGCGTTATCAGTTGTGAGATGCTGAAGAGTGACCCTGACGCTTCTATATATATCACAGAAGAAAGGCGATCAATATATCTGTATAAACTTTTATTTCCACACTTAGTTACGAAGCATATATTTGTGTATTCACGTTTATTCCCCTACATAGTAGCAAAGAATATAATATCTGTGCATCCACTTTTATTTCCCTACATTGAAGCAAAGAATATAATATGTATTACTCTTATTTCCCTACATAGCAGTCGCTTGTAATTGCCTGACTTGTATGGTCAGATGAAAGAATGATATAGAGTGGCCCATGTAATGGAAGTGGATGAATATAGGACATAGTGAAAACCATGTTGCAATGAGAGTGGAGAAAGATAGGAGAACATCATTGTCGATTCTCTACCTTGACACTGCCTTCTGAAGAGGATGACTGATACCGACATAATTAGCTGATGTAATATTAACTGTTCAATCTTTTTAGAATCAAAGCAATTATATTTTACTCGTTGAGAAAATATATTTTTCAATGATAAAATAATAAATTTGATGCCTTGTCAGTGCCTTCTATAGAGGATGGCTGATACCGATATATCTTATGTGATAGTAACTGCTAATTCTTAGTTAAATCAAGCAATTATATTTTATTCGTCGAGAAAATATATTTTTCAATCATAGAATAATGAATTTAATGTTTTGTCACTTCTATAGAGGATGATTGATACCGACATATCTGATGTAATATTAACTGTTAATTCTAGTTTAAATCAAGCAATAATTATATTTTATTCGTCGAGAAAATATACTTTTCAATGATAAAATAATGAAAACGATCTGGCAACGTTGTAGAGCTAGAGAAGGATGGCGCTATCTGCTTTGTCGAATGATAGACAAGGATAGCAACAAAAATGTTGATCAAATACTGTAATTCTAACGCGGAGTCCGCTATAGATGATCCTGTACACAAACCTTGTAGCATGGAAAAGCTAATCTTATAACCATAGTTATAGAATAAAACAATCTAAGTTTAAGTTTTCTGTGCTATAGATCGTCCATGCTTGAATCTTTGATGCCTCTGGCCGAGTATTGTTCTTTTGTAGGAGGCCGATAAATATTTATTCAGGTTCACCTGTGACGACCAGAGACCAAAGTTAAAAATGCCACAACAACCCAAGGATAGTATACAGCAACCTATATACTAATGCTTGACAGCAACCCACTTTGGCGCCGGTGCAGATAACCTAGAAAAGATAAGTCTGAAATTCGGCCAACAAACGCCAAGTTTGTGAGAGATGAATGGACGTTCCACAGGTTCCAACAGAGTCAAAATATAAATGTATTATTTCCTCTCTGATTCCATTCAGATGGAAGAAACGAGAAACTGAAAGTTCCGTTGTTGATGGTGTTGGAGACTCCAAGACCAGTTTCAGTCAAATGTGATGCGGCGGAAGATTAAAATGAAAGATCGTTCACAACACTCCAAGTGAAGTGCGCATGAAATGTCCAGCCTAATTGAAAGAAAGTAGTGCGGTTTCAATTAGTAGCACCCACTTATCAAGATTATCGAATTGGCTTTCGCGTTTCTCGTTTATGACACCGACCAACAATCGATTTAATTAAATTTTGATTGAAAGTTTTGCCAACTTGAATTTCAGGCAGCAAGTGCTCTGATTGTGGTTCAGAAGAGGTTGCGAGAATGATGGTTGTTAATCTGAAAGTGAATCCGTTATTAACAGGAGATTTTTTCATTCATTGGATGATATTGAGTGATCCATAACAGATTATCTGCACGGGGAGATGAAATTACATTGAGTTATAGAAATTAGCTGTGAATATTATATACGATAAAATATGGTGAAGCAACTCACATTATTCTATTAAATATGGTGAAGCACCTTATATTATTGAAAATATTATTCACTCCTCATAAAAATGCTCGACCCCTTTCATTCTAATATGAAACTGATATGAAAAAAAGAACTGTGGAAAGGCTGTGCAAAGACAAAAAAAACTTTCTACTGGTGACATTTCTCAAAGTTTTTCGATTCGTAAACTATCAAGCTATCAACATGAAAAAGTTTTCTCGGGAAAAAAGATTTCTCCTATCATTACTTTTTGACATATGAGCGGATAAAATTTAAAATTTTGGACAGGTCATTTCAAATTAGGTAAATCCATGGCCTTTGAAGATGAATTTTTCATGGTATTATTGAAAAATAATATATATTTATGAAACAAAATTTTTCAGAAAATTTAAATTCTTGAGAAAGTTATTCAATTCACCAAATATAACTTTTCGTTGAGTTATTTTCGATATATTGAATAAATTTCTCAAAAATTGATATTCTTAGAAAATGTTTGTTCTATTCAAACAACAATACAATGGAGAATTTATCCTCAAAATTTCATGGATTTATTTCTTACCGAATTTGAACCGAGAAAGAGATAGCGATATCCGCTTTGTTGAATGAAATACAAGGATAGCAATACCACAATACCATTAGCAAGATTGATGGGAGTGCAATAGTTAATTCATTCTCGTTTTTCAGAATGTATCGGGGATAGAGAAGGATAGCGCTATCTACTTTGTCGAATGATAGACAAGGATAGCAATGTTTATCAAATACTGCCATTATAACGTGGACCTCACTATAGCTGAATCCAGTCAAAGGTTGTTGACGTGAGTTCTCATTCAACTTCCTTATTCTAAGCTGTTGGAATCTGATTTCTGCAATCACCTACATTTCAGCTACTGTAGTGAAACTCATGTATTAGTGATATCATAAATAATTGAACTAGCTAGGAATTTGATGTCTGATACATGGAGTTCATTACACTGTAATAATTCAAATCCACAATGCATTCCTACATCAACTTCGGTTTCGTTTGAAGTGTAGAACCAGGCCATGACCCTGAGTGAATGATGATCAGTGGAACAGTGTATCAGTGAGTAAATTATCAGTGGAACAGTGAATCAGTGAGTGAATGATCAGTGAAACAGTAAAACTAGTCCAGCAATGATGTATCTGCCAGCTCTCAGACAAAAGGGAAACCGTACACGAATGGTCGGTCAACTCATCCCGGAATGAAGTATGAATGTAATTGTAGGAACGTGAGAGCAAGTAACGCTAAAACTAATTGAGAGTGAACGCTACCCTCGGCCTTGATTCAATCCTAGACTGGTTTTTCCAGTGGTTTCAAGTGCAGAAGTTTTCTTTGAAAGCAAAAGCTGAAAGTTGAAATCGAAATTTTGAGTTTTGTTGGTGTGTGAAAAGTGATAAGGTGAGATGTCTTATCCTGTATTGTGAAGGTTTCTGACAGATATAATAGAATAGAATGACTGCCTTTATTTTTTTACCTAGGAGGGCGAAGTTAAGGCACAGTCGGTCCTCTCTTACACTTAACCCTCAAAGATAGATAGATAGGCTGCCTTTATTTTAACAAAATATTATTTTGTTAAATATTATTTCTGTCACTCATTTGACAGAAGTGGAGTGTTAATATTGATGTTTTGTTATGATTGATGCATAGAGGAAAAATAGAATCAAAAGCCTCGATATCTATTCGAATTCTGATAATAGGAGAATTCCTTGTGAAAGCTTTCAACTTCATATCTTATTCTTCATTTATGATGTCTGAATGTTCAGACTTCCCACGTTCTGAGTATAAATAGGAGTAAATTAAGTCAGAAGTAGTTTGTGCATCCAGTAGAGAAGAAAACAAAACAAGATCTGAAAACCAAAAACAGCCCTCATTTCATTAAACATTATCATTTTTCATTCCGAATATTTGTTTGACATAATATTACTTAGTTAATAGTTGTTAGACAATTTGATAAATATTCATGCAAGATAGATACGTTATCTAGGCTCTAGGCAAGTTTCCAGTTCTTAAGTTCCAAAACAATATTGTCCCACAGTTTCATTACATTGTTACATTGCAACAACACTATTGCATACAGATTTTTGAAGTGCCGTGCAAGACTATTTGCGTCAAACAGCCGTTAAAAACGCATGTAGCCACACCGTGAGTAGCTAATAACTTGTTGCAGACCCTCCACATTGAAATGAGATATCCTGACCACTCTGCAGCGAGGTCCACGTTATAATGGCAGTATACGATTAGCACTAGTGTTCCTATAGTGAGGTCCACGTTATAATGACAGTATTTGATCAACTTTGGTTTTGCTATCCTTGTCTATCATCATTCGACAAAGATGGTGGTACTATCCTTTTCTAGGTCCACAACGATGACAATTTTGTTTTTGTCAGTGTAGAAATATAATTAGTTAATGCAGAGAATCGGCATCGCTATTCTCCTATCTTTATCCACTGACATTATAACGTGGCCCTATAGCCTATTTGTTATCGGTCAAGAGGTTTCTGCCTATGTCAGACCACACTGCACAATTTTCATTGAGTTGCCGCAAGGTCCAGATGTAACTTGAGCAGCTTCATAGTTTCTCTCTATTAGTCTCAGAGACGGTGCGGTGTCATTTTACCAGGTTGTTGGAAGGTTATCCAGGTCACTGACCATAAGGCTTGTGCATATACAATACGGCTCAAATCTCCCAAAGAATTGCAACAGTGTTCACAGATGATAGGCATGTGTTTCCCCACATTAGCCTACTTCCTATTCTGTTGCTTCTCCCAAGATAAAAAACTCTTGTTAAACGATTGTCCCAACTTTTTGCGACGTCACTTTGTCACATGAATGAAAATTTGTATTGCAATTGGCAATCAGTTGCGTACAGACTTATGCGCCACGAAGACGCGCATTCCACTTCTTATCAGCTGATGTTCATTTATTTATTCATCATTTACGATCAACTCAAGGACAAAGAAACAGACTACAGTCCAAAAATTCTTTTCATCCCAATTTCATAAAATAAATTGTCCAAATAGAGGTTATGTGCGACTTTTCAATTCTCCACTAACTTGGTTCCACATTGGAACAAAACACAAACACTTATGTTATGCTTATTATAACTGTATCTTACTGTTCTAATACAAATACAGCTCCAACACGAGTCAGCTTCATATTCTAATCAAACAGTATAGTGAGGTTCACGATATAATGCCCGTGGAGAAAGATAGGAGAACAACGTTGCCGATCCTCTGTCTTGTCAATGCCTTCTATAGACGGTAGGTGATGCAGGTTTATTGATGTAATATGACCTATTCATTCTCGTTTAATATATTCAATTATATCTTATAAGGCAAGAAATCATATTTTTCAATAATTTGAAGATGAATTTTAATTATCAAGATGAAACATTTACCGAACGTAGAGTCTACATTTACTGAATGTAGAGTCTTTATTGCAAATATTGAAGAAAAGTAGAGAAGACTGGTCTAGCCATCTACTTCGTATGCTGGCAAATAGACTTTCTATTTTCATTCATTCTCGTTTAAAATATTCAATTATATCTTATTAAGCAAGGTATTATATTTCTCAATAATTTCATGATGAATTTTCGATGAAATATTTTGTTAATTATTAATTCTACATTGTTAAAAGACGATCTGGCAGCAGAGCAAAGCGAGAAAGAGATAGTGCTATCCGCTTTGTTGAATGATAGACAAGGATAGCAATACCGTTGCTAATCAAACTGCCATTATAACGTGGACCTCACTAAAGCAATTTGTATTGTCACTAAGGACTAATAAATTCTATATCAGTCAATAGGACTGCAGGGTGGATAATAAATTGTAGTATAGCCTACTCCAACACTCCATTCATCCATTTATTCATTCAATTTTAGACCCATAGTCTGCTGCCATCTATCCGAGATACGAGAAAAACAAATCGAGTCATACAGTTTTAACCCCATCACGTTGCGTTAGAAGTGGGAGTGAACCAAAACGAAGAGGCTGCTTGTCTGTGATTGGCAGAACAACTATGTTAAGTCGTAGTGGATGACATATCTCTTTCAAATATAGAATTCCACCAATGGGACTGCTCCAACATTTTCAAGGAGAATGATATATACTTTTCAAATTATCCTTCTATTAAATCATTAGAAGCATTTAATTGCTGGATTGAAAATGATAATGACTGAGCTTGAGCAGAAGTTGATTATACGGTTCAACTGATCGGTTGTTTTTTTATAATTTGTACAGAATGATTCTAAACCATTTATATTGGATTCCAAATCATACACAATAGAATCTTATTATATTAAACCTGCTGCAAAGACAAAAAATCAGATAAGGGAAAAACTTTGTTTATTGGAAACATTACTTACTATTTTACCTTAAAATTCA
Organism: Nilaparvata lugens; assembly: GCF_014356525.2. Lineage (NCBI taxonomy): Eukaryota > Metazoa > Arthropoda > Insecta > Hemiptera > Delphacidae > Nilaparvata > Nilaparvata lugens. Next base: position 56,646,149 of record NC_052509.1, read on the forward strand.
TTCACAACATACTTTCTATTTAGATGCATTACTATCACTATTCGTAATTTGCATTTGGATTCGTTTAGTTTAATAAACACATCATAGCTTACTCAGAGTCGTTCTCTCCGTAATTCATAACACAAGAAGATTGAAAAAATTGATTTGAATCTGTTTATTAGCAAATGATCAATAAGGCAATTTGGATGAGAACATAATTGTTCCCCCATGAGGAACAAATTTAAAAGATCAGGTACCAATAACTAAAAATAAGAAATCAGTCTTCACGAATTTCGATTCCATGTCAGTTGAAATTACTCAGCTCAAACTTTGGAAGCTTAATAGACTGTTCAATTATTAACAACTTATTAATCAGGAAATACTAAATAAAGTTTTCGATGATTCTATCATCTCAAACTTTGAAAGCTTAATAGACTGTTGACTCAAAACTCATTAATCAGGAAATCCTTGATGAAGTTTCTATGATTCTTCCACTTAATGAGAGTTGTTCTCAAGCATGATCCTAATGAAGAGGTAGAAGAATGATTGGGCACTCCTTCAAGTTCGGTCCAGAATAGCTTATCATCTCAAACTACGCTACTAATAATACGACTCGATAATCATTCGTTTAACAATCACACTGGAAGATTTATTCATTTCTCTAATGATCAACCTGAAATCGAACTGGAAGATATTGACGCTATAAATCACCGGTCAGCTCACTTAGAAATATCGTGATAATTTATCTAACTGGAAAGTATAAAAGGTAACAAATCACAAAGTATTATGATGTAAATGAAATGGTTCACCCACTGGTCAAGAAATATTCAGGAAGCAATCAAGTGAGTTTCGAGGAGTGTTCGGGAGAATTTAGAAGGCCTTGGAGAAGTAATATCAAGTGAACCAACATAAATAATTCAGTACTGGAACGGATATTAGGTTTTCATTGATGAATTCGATCACTAGATGTTCATAGAACTGTGTAGGTAGAACGCCACCTCACACCAATATCAAATACACTATCACTCTCTACACTAATATTCAATATCAATCCTATAATCCTTTTATCGAATAAATCCATATATCAATTTTTATAAGAATAACTATAGTTGGGTTCAGAGTCACAACAAATTCTTTGATCGTGTTCGTTGGTATGGAATCCAATATTTATCAACAGAAAGCCAATTATACATTCAATCATTTTATAAGAATGCCATAGAAGAATATTTTTTGAAGGTCGTAGTTGATGTGTAATCCTTTATTGTCATAAAACACAAAGTGTGGTAACAAACGTCAAAATACAATAAAATTGAAAACAGTCAAAATATTTTTAAAATAATAATAATATAGTCAAAATAGTATTTTTGTAAAAAAAATTACAACTAAATTGGCAAATAGTAATAAACAGCAGCAATAGCAACTGATAAATAGCAGGTATTAAAACGGGATCCAACACAAGTCACAACAAAGCTGTTACAGTTAAACAGATGAACACTGAAGCTATTCAAAAAATAGCTTATGTATATAGCGTGCTCTTGGTAAATGGAATATCAATAGCACACGAGTAGCTTTTTCTCTCATGTTTTCAAATAACTTAGATACAAATTCAATTCATTTTGAATATAAATAGAAATACAAATCTGAGTACCCTTTTTTGAATTATTTTATCACAACATGTTTCAGACATTTATGCCATTTTCAAGTGATTTTGAAAAAAATCACATGAAAATGGCATGAATGTCGGAAACATGTGATAAAATAATTCAAAAAGGGTACTGAGACTTGTATTTCTATTTATATTACAAGTAGCCCTTAACAGAAAAGAGTCAATTCATTCTTTATTGACATTCATTCTTTATTCACAAATACATGGACATCGTCAGGTACATAGGAGCAAATATCACAAAAAATCACTGTCATGTAGATATTATATACTTATAGTATATTTTATAGTCATATAGCTATTGGATACCCATAGATTATACAGTCAATATCGGGACACCGAGCTTCGCTCGTTATTTTTATTTATTGATAAACAGAACACAATATCCTCTAAAATGATCGTGTACATATTCCACAGCTGGCTATATATCATCTTATGAGTTTCGGGGATGCGATATTTTGATTTTTCACATACTTACTCGCTCACTCACTTTTTTACTATCCACAGCTTTTTCAGCCAGGGATGAGTTATCCTTTTAATGTAGTTCAGCGACTTTTCCCAAGGATGAGACCTAGGGCAATCGAATCTTTATATCATAAACCTACTATGTTCCAAATTTCGTAAAAATCGTTAGAGCCGTTTTCGAGATCCGTTAAACATAAATAATCAGATATATAAATACAGAAATTGCTCGCTTAATATAATAAGATATAAATGCATCAAAACATTATCATACAGTTCACCATGATGCTCATTTTATGTGAATCTATCATGCATTCATCACCACAGAAATATAGTGATATCCCAATCGGATATCAACGTTTTCCAGAAATCAATGATTTCAGCGACAACTTCACTTTTCGACCCAATTTCACGATACAGTTCATCCTATCTGTTGCATCTAATGGCAGCCGCTGTTTTTGAAAGTATCCAATTGGATTCAAGCTGCCAACGTGGTTGGTTTCAAAGTTGGGAATTGACTTGACATGTACAGTGGGCCCAAACCCTGCTAACCTTCATTAATGTCAGGAACCATTACATTTATTGTCCAGAAAATTGGAAGAAACAAGTGGACTAGTTCTCTACAGTAAGTTTGTGAACTAATTTCCTGTGAAGCACCCTGCTCGTGTCGTATTGAATTAGGTCAAAGTGATACGATTCTTACACAGAATTTTCTCTGGATTCTTACTAGACTGAGTTGATGGCCAACGCTAAAACTTTGTCACTTTTAAAAGGCCTGTTATGAGATTTGAGAGAGGAGAATCAACACTGCACAATTCAATAGCTATAGTAAGGTCCACGTTATAATGGCAGTGTTTGAGTAACAATTGTATTGCTACCCTTGTCTATCATTCGACAAAGCCGGTGGTACTATCCTTTTCTAGGTCCACAACGATGTGAATTATGTTTTTGATAGTGTAGAAATATAATTAATTAATGCAGAGAATCGGCATCGCTATTCTTCTATGAATCTTTATCCACTGCCATTATAACATGGACCACACAATAGTAAGGTCCACGTTATAATGGCAGTGTTTGAGTAGCAAATTGCATTTGCACCTGACGCTAGTGTTCCCGCGCATCTCAAGTCTACTATTCAGTGATTTGAGCCAGCTGGTGACAGGGTAATAACGCTGGAGACACACATGAGGTCTGCTATCTCTTCATAGTGAATGATTTAATAGAATCAACAATAATTTGCAATTATTGAATAATCACATTTTCTCGAATTTAAAGCTTATTTTCAATTTTAGGTGAAAATGTTACTGAACATTAATTTTAGAGATTTTCATGCTCAATCTACTCCACTTGATTTTTTTTTCAATTGTATCTGAAGCCTGATAATTGGGATTCTATCTGCATTGATGGGGCGAAGCTCCTGAAATTTTTACAGATATAGGACTTGTGGCAGTTGATAGAGCTTATCGATGACTATTTTAGGTATGAATTTGATCAAAATCGTTGGAGCCGTTTCCGAGAAAATCACGAAAAACCCTGTTTTTGACAACATTTTCGCCATTTTAGCCGCCATCTTGAATTGCATTTCATCGGAATTGTTCGTGTCGGATCCTTATAGTTAAAGGACCTTAAGTTCCAAATTTCAAGTCATTCCTTCAATTGGTAGATGAGATATCGTGTACACAGACGCTCATACACTCATACACACACACACACACACACACACACACACATACAGACCAATACCCAAAAACCAGTTTTTTGGACTCAGGGGACCTTCAAACGTATAGAAATTTAGAAATTGGGGTACCTTAATTTTTTCGGAAAGCAATACTTTCCTTACCTATGGTAATAGGGCAAGGAAAGTAAAAACTGACAATAATCACTGAAGCTGCGACGGTTTTGGTTGAGAATAAATCAACTGATTAAATATGACATGATATTGGTGACATCATAATCAATGAATTTATAAATCTATCTTTCTCCACTGCCTTTATAACGTAGACATCACTATAAGAGAAATTGTGACAAAAATATCCCAATCGTGTACCAAATAAAAACCAAAAACTACCTAGACATTTCATAATCCCTAATCCCCGCACTTATAAAGGTATTTTATGTGCGGCTAGGCAAACAACCTAAGGTAAGGGACATTACAATAAGAACAAGCTCAAAAGAGAAAACGAAAGTGGAACAACGTTTGAAATCACAAAAGAAAAAAAACAGTTGTTTGTAACTTCATTTACATCTATGAAAGAAAATTGTGGGTGGGATAAAACACGACCCGGTAGGTTGGGGTGGGAAATTATGACTATTTATAATTCCCGCAGTTGTTTATGTTGCAGCATAAACTCTCACCCAGTTCAGAAATGACCTCTAAAGCAATATAAACACTCTCAAAGCTGGGGGCGTTTAATAGAATGCCCTATATAGGGCGGTCAGTTGTACATCTATCTAAATAAAATCTTCCCCAAGGATATATCATCGTCGTATACAAGGGCAGATTCGAATGAGAGAGAGTGTTAAAAAGCGTATAATTACAACACGTAATGTAATTGTTCATCGGCTATGATCTTATCAAGGTGATGTATGAACGGTTCTGTATAGGGACAAATAAAACAAGTGAGTATGAATGGTTCTGTAAAGCAGTAAGGAACTGATAAATCAAGTGAGTTTGAACGTTTGTATATAGTATGAGACAAATAAAACAAGCAATTAGTATGAAAGGTTCCATATAACAGTGAGGAACAGATATAGCAAGTAAGTATGAATGGTTCTATATAGGAGTGAGGAACAGATACAGCCAGTGAGTATGAACGGTTCTATATATCAGTAGCATACAAATAAAACAAGTACATTCATTCTAATCATCTGCATAGAATTCCATAGCAGTCAGCAAGACTTTAATAATTGAGAGTGTGGACGAGATCAATAATCAATGATAGTATAGAAATTCTTTGACTCGTTATAGAAAGTTAATTTATCGGGTGTGAACAAAGGGATGAAAGTTGAGGGTGGGTCCAATGTGTTTTTTCTTACAGGAAATATAATTATAATTTTATAAATCTCGTTTCCTGATATTTTCTTCATCTGTAACTAATTCAAATTTATTGACATTGATATATCATTTCGGAGATCCCCCACTTGGAAAGGAATTGGAAATTCCCACGAAGTAATAGAGGAAAAGAATTGCATAGGCCGGTTGCACAAAAGCCGGCTAAATTCTAACTTTACGAGAACCAATCAGAGAAGGTTTTTTAGAAGAGACGGCTTCTCCGATTGGTTCTCGTGGAATCAATCACGGTTAAAATCCAACCGGATTTTATGCAACCGGCACTAAGGCTGAAGAAAAATTATAATAAATCCAAATGGAAGTCAATCGTATTTGCTCAATTTTCATCTCTCTTAAGACAGAGCTCATTAGTTCCTGATACTCATTAGTCAAACCTGGGAGTCATCTCCTATAAAATATAGAACGGAAACATTCGAAATTTGAAAAAAACGTCTGAACCAAAGTGATGTCTTGGTACAAAATCAGGTTGAAGTAGGAATTCAAATACAGTATATGGATGATGATAGTTTCGTTCGTGAGAGTAGAATAAAATTGAAAATATGATATTGATTCATACAACAAGTACATCATCAAAATGATAGGGATATTGAATGAAAAAGACTAAGAAATTTCTTAGTCTTTTTAATTCAATATGAATAATTACCACAATATCAACTTCTCAACTACACAAAAAATGATAGGGAGAGAAAAAATAAGGTAAACTTTTGCTATTCCTCTCCCAAATTCAGCTAAGGTTACACATAGTACGAGATAGGTTAAGTCTTGTAGTTGTTCACTTCACAAAATTTTCAGTTCTTAATTTTTTCCACAAAGGATTTCAAATTTAGATGCTTCAAAGCCGAACATAACGAAACACTCTCCAGTAAAATTCCCATATTCACAACAACTTTGTGGAATGAATAAAATCGATGTGCAGAAAAAAATTCAAGAATAATTTTCATTGAGAAAAATATGAATAACACTGGAAAATAGAGTAGAATATAACTTAATAATAATTTGGAATAGAAAGTGAAAGAAAGTAGTGGTTATCTACAATCTACATTCTTGCTGTACCGTATATCATTGTAACAAGCCTTATAAAAAATACCGCACATGATCCAATTCATCAAATAAATGTCAAGATAATCTAACTTTTACAAAACGCTCTTTGATATTTAGGTGGTGGAATAACAAATACAATGAAGATCAAGAAGGCACTGGCACTGGTACAGGTACAGGTACAATGCCAGTCCACCTTAGAACCAGTATTATTGTTATTATGGTAAACGATCCCAACTATAAAAAACCACCGGTTCCTAATCAGCCCAAACAGTTTTAAATTTCTCCTTGTTTGGAAGACGAAGGCGTGTTCATTTATAAAGGCACCGCATATCTCGCCTTAGAAAATGATATCCGAAAAATGAAAAGAAGTTTATTGTTTGTAGTGAGCGTAATAATTTAGAAAGTGAACGTGAAACGGACACCACTGAAAACATAAATTGAATCATTTTGATGAATGGCTCCAGTGTTTGAATAAACGGCTTCTATGCTTCTAGAATGCCTTCAGGCTGTACTATATTTTATTCAATTCTTTATCGCCTCTTCCTATCAAACTCCCCGTCAAACCTTCAATTAAAAACATGAGGATTTTTGTCAGTTGTTTGAAGCTCCATCTAAAACAGTCGTAATGAGCACTGGGGAACAATTTCTGGTTATTATTTCAATTGAAATAAATGGTGAGGTCAACTTGGTTCATCCTTTAGTTACCATTTTCAAAGCATATCTGATAGCAGAGCAACCTAATGATGTAATGGGTAAATTATATAGGTTTGGGGATAGAGAATGGAATGTGGAGGATGATCCGGACTCATTGATACAAAATAAAATAAATTTTTCTTGGTGTATTATTCGAGGAGGATTCTACCTCAATATCTCAAATTTATACAAAAATGCTATGAATGTTATGATCTCTAGTGACTATAGAAATAGGAGATTTTCTTAGCTTGTTGGAAAAATGATGTTGATTAATTATTAATTGACTGTTAATATTGACAGGTTATTCCGTGGAATTCAGCAAGTGAATGTTCATTTAATTTATACAAAATCATATATCTAATTTTTTTTCAAATGCTTATTAATAACTTAATATGTTGGATACGAATTTAGCTTCAAAGATTCTTCAAGGAATGTTCAATACAAATGAGAAACCACGGTTGATGAGTAAAAATATAATAAATGAACTCAAATCCATTGATTAACTATCATGGATCATCATCACCCATTTTAAAAATATATACTTTAAATCCAATTCTAATTTATTTGCATGTAGGTCATGGTCTGAGGGTGGGATTAAACGAGCATAGAGTTAGAGCTCGTATTCTGGAACAAAAAGACACATAGAGACAAAGTACGAGAAGCATGATGAATTGTCTCCAAAAGTGTATGAATCCAATATCAGTTCTCATGAATTTTAAAACTAGCTTTATTCAAATTTTTATTTATCTCTGTTCAGAACAAGCATTCTTAACCCCAGCCTAACACCAATGAATAAGAAGATATCAAATTAAACACGTAATTGAAACTTCACAATTTTCTACGTCATCTACGTTAAGTTTGCCACTTGATGCAAACTGACCTGAAAGAGCTTCAGATGAGCTTTAATATCGAGGGACTTGGAAACTTTGATCATGACAGAGTAATCAATCAAACTCATGACCCAGGATTTCGGAAGTGGAGACACAAAGCGACATCGTATTCATTCACTAATCAACATTCTAGTGTACTCCACAGACAGATAACTACGATACTCCATTTTGTCAATCAATTCAGATGAATGAACTATAGTATTTCATTTTGTCAATCAAAGTCACCAGCCTAATTCAGGGCTCGTATGTTCCCCGGACGAAACTTTTGTCCCAATTTCCTCCTGAACCCTTTCCCCCTCAAACACCATCTGTGACTTTCAGCCTATGTGGTCCCATTATGATTACTGTCCTTTAATTTCATCGTCTGCATATGTGATCCCTGTCTTTTAGTAATTTACTGTCATCGACTGACGACAAAACATACGTGTCTGTTGGAGGCGATTATGAGGGTTTATTATTCAGATCAGGGGGGGAGCTGTCAAAATTGACTTTGAAATACACCCTCACATCAAATACACCCTCAGCATTCATCTCAAGGCTATTGTTTCGAGACAACCCTTCCCAGACGGCTTCATTCGATTGCTAGGAACAATCGAGTCTGAAGTTTGTAATAAGCCGACTCAATAAACGTTCAATTCCGCTCCAGGAACTGGGTTGAACAGCTATATTCAACATCCATTGCTACATAATGTTTTAGAGAAAAGGTGGCACAAGTAGATATCTCCTGGTATAGGGCGTTTATGTTCTAATTCCCAATGTTAACTCAAACCGATAGTCAAACCGATAGCTACTATACATTATAGTAGTTCTTTTTCCTGAAGCTTTGCGACACTGGTAGTCTCTCCTACTGTGCCGTTCATACACTCTCACACTGTCAAAACGGTGATAATAGACAGTAGTCAACAGTAATCGGCTTGATTTAACTGAAAGTCGGCTTTAAATTTGGAACATTGACGACCTATACATGTTATCATCTTCTATACATTATTTTATGTTATCTTATCTCTATGATTTTTTTTTGGACATCCTGGTCGTAATCATATGTGATGTCGCAGCCTAAATATTTGAAATTTGAAATCTGCTCCAGAATCCTGTCTCCTGATACTATTTTTGATCGTATCGGCCACTTGCCGTTAAAAGCCATGATTTTCGTTTTGATTGCAGAAATTTTCATTTTAAAAAGTTCGCTTATTATGTTGAGCTTATGCATTGCAATTTGTAGCTATGAGAATGTGATGTCCAACCAGTGTTGAGTTTGATAAATACATATAGAAATAAGTGGTCAGATCATGTCCTTAGAATGCCTGAAGACCGTTTCCCATTGAATGCCCTACTCCACAAGCCAATAGGCAGAATAAGTATTGGTAGACCGAGGAAGAGATGGACGCCGGAACAGGCTTGAAAAGCCTAATCCATGACGATGATGATGATGATGATGATCTTATCTCTATGATAATATGTATTTTTAAAGTATCTTAAGTCACAAGGGGCCTTTTGCAGGCGATAATGATGTTTCTAGTAGAGGCGTTAGCCGAGACTAGAATTTCATTCGAGCACTGCAAAGGACATTCACGTCCAAGTAACGTACACTATTCATTGTCATAATAATCTAGAAAATAATAATTGATTAACAGAAAACATTACCTGCTCATGCTGACATTACTACATGCATTCTTTAAACATAATCTAATTTACAAGTCTCGAATCAGGAATTTCTTGACTGTAGTTGACAAAACTTAGCCCTGGAACGCTAAAAGGCGGTTTTTTTGTACCAGTTTTGATGTTCCTAATTTGGAACGAGGAAACATACTCGACTGTAAAGTAAACATATGATTTTATTACAGTATGCTGTAATGAGAATCATATGTTTCTTTGTTCTATAATCAGCTGTTTACCGGCTTGATTTCATGGATGTAAAACAGCTGAAATTGAATGACTATGGCAAAAAATACATTGTTTCATCAATATAGTGTGAAATGGGCGACAAACACCTCTATATTAATCTTTATGGATGGTCACATTCCATCAACTCACTGATCCATTGTCATCAGGTGACATTCATTTTGTCCAAATTCCAATTGTGCTAGGAGCATCTGATCGATTAACTACTCGTCATTTGGGTTTAAAGGTGCGTACAGGCTTATGTGCCACGAACACACTCATTTTACTTTTCATCAGCTTATTTTACTTGCATCTAACTGTTGCTAAATATGGCACTACCGGCAAAAACAACTTGTGCGCCGGTTAGTCTAATTAGTCTTATAGTCTTATCCTACTCCAATTTCATCTCTTTTATAATTGCTTTGCCAATGCTCTCCTTTTTAATTCAAATAATACACCAAAGCTATCAAAAACTCAAATCAGATCTAAATCCAATCAAATTTGAGGAAGAATACAGACAAAGGATGTCCTTCCTTGAGCTTTCATTTTCTTTCTCACAAGTTACAATTCCAATAAAAGTAAAATACTCTCGAAACCGGCTTCATAAGTTTCAATTTCTTCCATATTTTTGGATCGGAATGAGATCAGCACTTGCACTAGTAAAAATACGGACGTGATCTAGAATGAAAGACGTATATTCACTATAATCAGTTCTCGTTTTCGTTCAGTATTTCGATTGACGAAACCGGAACAAATTCGCAAACCTGGTTGTTGGTTGACTCCCAACTTGTCATACACGCTTCCTAGAGAAAGCACAAAAATGCAACATAAGGGGAAATGTAATGCACACTGTGTAATCAGGAGATAATCAGTACTCTCAAATAACCTCATTCAGAGTCAGATCTTGATTTGTGAAAGGGTTATAACCAGATTCAAATTATCGAGTTAGAAGTATGAATCACATGTAATGAAGCACTTGATTCAACTTGAAACTATTTTTTATGTGGTTTTTCTTCTAATCTCAACCAGGATTGTTGGTTATTTTCTTACGGGGAATGAGTCCTCAAGTTAAATGTATTTGAAACCGAATGAATAATAATAGTATGAATAAGTGGAGAAGCTCATAATAAATAGTTGTATCTCCTCCTTCATCTGATCTTTATTTTGTTTAAACAAGTTTTAGTGGGAAAATCTGCAACTTACCTACTTCATTGGATGAAAATTACTTGATATCACAACGTTTTACGGTAGAAACATTACCTATTTTTTGGACATATCGTTCATTACCATAGTTCAGGAATGGAATAGTTTTGGGCTAAGCCTATTGTTCATTACCATAGTTCAGGAATGGAATAGTTTTGGGCTAAGCCTATTGTTCCTTCCTAATCATATTTATATGATTTTTTGTTATAAATAAATGAATAAATAAATAATATTGTCAAAACCACTGATTTATTGAAAGAATTTGAATACTCTTTTCAGTCATTACAATGTGATCAATCTCGAAATGAGCTGGAAGCTTAAATTGCTTTCCGATGCTAGACCGAGAGCTCCAAAAGTATTTGATTGAGCAGCAAATAACGTGAGAATGGGGACCTATGATTGGCGGTTAGCTGTTGACCAATGAAGGTTGAAAAAGCTCTGTCATTGGCCATACTAGACTCACGCAAGTGTTCCAAACAATTATGGACATGACAAACGTTGAAAAGCATAAAAATATGATTATAATATAATATCATGATTATGATATAATATCTTGGAATAACAAAGAAAACTGAAAGCAGTAGATGTTTGAGAATAAGAGAATTAAATAAATCGAAGATCAAAGCCATCTAACACGAAAAAATAATAACAGAAACAAAGGTAGAGGATTCTTCCGTGATATCTATCTTCTACCACAGATTAATAAGTAGGTAAAAAATTACTAACTCCTCTCAGCTTCTACCTTTGTTCTTGTTGTTATTTTATGTATTTGTGTGTAAAACTGGCTAATATAAAAGTAATTATTCCATCCTCACTTACTCATTCCACTCCGTTTTGTCAGTTTCTTGATATTTCAATATTTTTTATTGTTTAGCAACTCCCATGCCAATATTTGGCAAATTGTAGGCGTGTCTTGTCTCGGCCAATGACAGAGCTCAACTCAACCTTGATTGGTTAACAGCGAGCTGCCAATCGTAGGGCATCACCCACACTTTGCTCTGCTAATTGTTTACTAGGGATTGACAATCTCAATTTGTATAAAACTAAAACTCTTGATAGCACGAATTAAAAAACGAAGTTACATAGTACTGTTTTGAATTGATTTTCATCATAGAGACTGTTATCAACTAATCAATTTCATATTCAGAAAATTAATAGAATAACAGAATCATAATACTGAATAGTAATACACCTATAATAAACAATGAATTTCAAATACCCATAAATTGCAAATATAACCCTCAGACTACCAACGGGACAATATGTCCCAGCAGAAATGACCAACCTCAGACTACAACTGGGACCCAATAGAAGTTCATCGAAACCCAGTGGGTGAATGGAAAACCTAAACTACACAGTAATAAATCCCAGTGGTAGTCCAAGGTCTATTCTGTAAAATACATCAGCTGTTTAGAGCTATCTGATCGCCATATTATTGTGAATTGAGGTTATATTGTGGTTAATATGCTCTCATGCATGCATGTGTCGGATGCTGGTTTAGTACTGAATGTAGCTCTTCTAATGTGACTTGCAGTGTCATTTTGAGTTGAAAGTAAGTAAATAACCTCATAATAATGTCAATAATAGCATGTGCTATTTACTAAATTTTATTCATTCTATCGTGTTTTTGTATTGGGACATATTATCCCAATGATAAAATTGATTATTTGGTATTTGACGGGACAAGCTTCATAGACCCCTATTTGGTAGTCTAAGGGATAATTCATGAATGATTCGATTCGTGGATGATATTCTAAAAATTTTTCATAGAAGAAACTGAGATTTGAGGACCTTCTAAACAAGGAACTCTGAAAGTTACTGCCAAGAAGATTTGTAAGAATTGCCAATTATAATTTTCACCAACTAATTTGTATGTTTTCGAAAAGCAAAGAACATGACAAACGTAAATAACACTATCACAAAAAACTTCACTCAATTCCCAAACGCATTCAACCGTTACAATGAATCCCATTCAAATTCATCATAAATTCCAATTGTGAACTCTCCTAGAAAGTTTTTCAATTAATTCCTGATCATCCCATCAACGCCTAGATACAGTTCAGCTTTCTTCCACGCGATTTGTAAACAAAAATCTATTGGAATAATGGTCTAGGTTGCGATATGTCGTTGCACCGACTTGAATTTTCGATAATTAAAACAAGATTTTCAAAGTGAAAGGACCAGGGGTCACCCATCTAGTTGACCTCTGTGTTCCTCTATGAATTTAGAGTATGATCGTCCGAATCACCACCAGCTGTTCAACGCATGATGGAGGGAGATGTCCTGCTTAAATCAACGTGTGATGAAGAGAGACATCCTGACGGAAAAACCGTGTGATGAAGAGAGACATCATGCCCAAGTTCACGTATGATGGAGAGAGATGTGCTCCAACCTCTTCTCTTCCGTTATGAATGGCAAATTAAAATTTCCAACCTACGGTATCCCTCAAGTAATTGCCGATGCGTTAATTTTTCTGGGCCGGCCGGCTTTACAAGTCATTGAACAGCCAAGTTGCGTGACTGCGTGTCATTATGCGGTTTTCAGATAACTCCTATCAGCTATCCCCTCGCTCTACCACGCCCTTCCAATGCGTAGCAAATACTGCGTTACTACGCATGCGCCAGCCTTGTTAATTATTCGCTCAGCCCCAACGTGTTCATAAAGAGCGGGTGATTTTAAATTAATATATAATCCACTACATATTCTACTAGACAACTAGGTGAAACCTTAAAGTGTTTATAAAGAGCGGGTGCTTATAAATTAATATATAATCCACTACATAGTCTACTGGACAACTTGCTAAATCTATTACGCTGAAATCGAAAGGAAAGCAGCAATCTATTTTCTAATAGCTTGCACTTTCACATGAAGCTTGTATGATGGAACTGCTAGTGAGTTCAGTAAACCTAATGAATATCCCACTGTTAAGTTCCAAATAATAAATTCTACACTGTAGATGCTAACTCCAACAATCCTAGATGTTCTAATTTAAGAGTCAATCAAATATTCATTTATTCAATCTTCATTCAATCATACCATACATCATCAACAGCTCTAATCCATCACAACCCGTGTGTTAATGGGGAGGATATTTGATATCCTTCTTAGAGAATCGACAATTATTTGTTGAAACACCGCCGATTTATGAAGTTACATCACATTATTATATTATCGTTATTCTAATTGCATTCAATCTTTCATCTCATTGATTAATTGTTTATACTTTGTAAAATTTGTTGAATAATATTAGCATTACCGTCATTTAATGTAAATTAGTATATAAGCCAATAAATATTGTAACATACATAAATAAAGAAATCTTAACTAATCAAAATGATAGGGAGAGAAAAATAAGATAACCTTGAGCTATTTCTCTCCCAAATCTAGATAGGGATATACATAGTCCAAAATATGAGTTGATTCATCCAATAGGATGGAAATAAAGACGGTTTCTTAATCTATTACGAACAGGTTACTTAGATTAATGACTGAATATCGTTGTATAGAACATTAAAATAGTGTGATGACGATGAATTTATATATTTTTTACTAACCTGTGCAATAGAGAAACAATAGCGTAAGTAGATATCCCATGGTATAGGGCGTTTATGTCGCAACTTTTACTGTTATCTCAAACCGATTACTGTTGATTATTGTCGAATTTTACAGTTTTGTTGGGGTGAGAGTGTATGAACGGCACAATATGAGAGACTACCAGTGTCACACAGCTTCACGGGAAAGAATTACATGAACTATCGGCTTGAGATAACAGTTAAGAGTTGCGACATAAACGCCCTATATAATGGGATATCTTCTTATGGTATTCTTTCTCTATGCTTGTGCTAGTCGAGTTTTTTGAGGACAAGATATCTGAATATTTTTCTCACTCAGATTGAGTACTTCAGCAATCTTATTCATTCATCAGTGATATATTCATTCATGGATTTCCTCATTTATTATATCATTCCAATAAGTTTGAAGCCGCATTATGAATGGATTCGCCTATCAATATCACTTGCATTTATCAAAAATGTCTGGCATATGCAGTAAATACTATTGAAGCAATCATTATTTTAATGTCTCATAATTTTTCATCCATGGTGTAATGGACAGAGACTTACCTCTCAGCTCAATATGTAGTTGAATTTTGGCCAAATGTAACTCACCTGAAAAAAAAACAGAAGCGTTAGTAAAAAATTGTGGACACGATTTGATCGAGAAATATAGTAAGGTATGAATTACAAAAAAATCTGTAAATTATGCAAATCTGTGGTGAAATTCATCACTCATAAATGCAGAATAGAATAATATTATAAGTTTGAATAAAACAAGTATGAGTTTTCTCTAGGTTCAATATTAACTATTTATAATTACAATTATAAAATATTGTATTTGATGAGTTGAAGTCGTGTATTATAATATGTACTAGGAGAATGAGCAAGATCAACCCCAGAGTTAATATGAATAAACAGCAGTAAACTATTGTATCGCATCTATTATTAAACCTTTCTCTAATCAAAGGTTTTCTGTCTAGTGAAACAATCTGTCATGGTAATGTCATAGAGAAACAATAGCGTAAGTAGATATCCTATGGTATAGGGCGTTTATGTCACAACTTTTACTGTTAACTCAAGCCTATTATTGTCGATTTTTACTGTTTTGTTGGGGTGAGAGTGTATGAACGGCACAATATGAGAGACTACCAGTGTCACACAGCTTCACGGGAAAGAATTACATGAACTATCGGCTTGAGATAACAGTTAAGAGTTGCGACATAAACGCCCTATATAATGGGATATCTTCTTATGGTATTCTTTCTCTATGCTTGAGCTAGTCGAGTTTTTTGAGGACAAGATATCTGAATATTTTTCTCACTCAGATTGAGTACTTCAGCAATCTTATTCATTCATCAGTGATATATTCATTCATGGATTTCCTCATTTATTATATCATTCCAATAAGTTTGAAGCCGCATTATGAATGGATTCGCCTATCAATATCACTTGCATTTATCAAAAATGTCTGGCATATGCAGTAAATACTATTGAAGCAATCATATTTTAATGTCTCATAATTTTTCATCCATGGTGTAAGGACAGAGACTTACCTCTCAGCTCAATATGTAGTTGAATTTTGGCCAAATGTAACTCACCTGAAAAAAAAACAGAAGCGTTAGTAAAAAATTGTGGACACGATTTGATCGAGAAATATAGTAAGGTATGAATTACAAAAAAATCTGTAAATTATGCAAATCTGTGGTGAAATTCATCACTCATAAATGCAGAATAGAATAATATTATAAGTTTGAATAAAACAAGTATGAGTTTTCTCTAGGTTCAATATTAACTATTTATAATTACAATTATAAAATATTGTATTTGATGAGTTGAAGTCGTGTATTATAATATGTACTAGGAGAATGAGCAAGATCAACCCCAGAGTTAATATGAATGAACAGCAGTAAACTATTGTATCGCATCTATTATTAAACCTTTCTCTAATCAAATTATGAAGAAGATGGTTTATCGAATTTTATGGTTTTCTGTCTAGTGAAACAATCTGTCATGGTAATGTCATAGAGAAACAATAGCGTAAGATATCCTATGGTATAGGGCGTTTATGTCACAACTTTTACTGTTAACTCAAGCCTATTATTGTCGATTTTTACTGTTTTGTTGAGGTGAGTGTGTATGAACGGCACAATATGGGAGACTACCAGCGTCACACAGCTTCGCAGGGAAGAACTATGTGGACTATTGGCTTGAGTTAACATTGAATATTGCGACATAAACACCCTATACCATGGGATATCTACTTGGGCTATTGTTTCTCTATGGTAATGTTGTGATAGATTTCCATCTTGAACGGAAACGTGTTGATATTCTAAAAATTACTGATTCCCTGAATTTCATAATTTATTAAACATTTTTCAAATTGTAGTATACTAGTGAAAAATCTGATAAAATCGAAAGAAAAATGTTGAAAACAAGTTACCAGAGTTGATATCATGCTTTGTTGAACAGCTATTGGAAAATGAAGGTTTTTTTAAGGTAACGTGAATGAATTGTTGAAAACTTGGAAAATCGAGTGAAGTACTCCTTACTTACTCCGTACTTTTTTACTTCTAGGTAGGTAGGTAGGTAGTGTACGAACTTTAATATGGTGTAATGTTTTGTTGAACACTTATTGGACAATGAAGGTTTTGTTGTTAATACATTTATGACGAATTTGGAAAACAGAAAGTACCGTAAGGCTCTTGTATGAGTGATTTGAAGTGTTTTCAGAACTTCACGACTGTCGTTATTCCACAATTGATTTTGATTTAATAATCCGTAAACTGAGCCACCTAAACATAGACATAGAGAAACCAGTAGTTGAACGTAATAGCGTAATCACCCAATGAACTGATTCAAAACCTCCTTCGTAATTGTAATTTATATCCTGGGAAATTGCTTTATAACTACACTCAACATAGTTGCAGTTGCTCCCTTTTTTACAACCTATATCCTTACTGAGCTAGAGAAATTTCGCCGGATAAGGAAGGATCTAGTGTTTTACGAGAACAATATAAGAACCGACAATCATAAAGCTGAACGATTTATTTTCAATTGGGAGTGTTCGCGTTCACCTGAGTCTTTGAAAAGCTATCCATGATTGGTTAACAAGTTGGTTTATTGGGAGAGTTCAATGGTAGTTGATTTCAGGAGTTACGACTCCTGAACAAACCAAACTGAAGAATACACTTCTTGAAAACTTTCCCACCGTTAAATTATAGCAGAGAGGAAAATAGAATAAGATATCAACCATAGAATAAGAAGAAAACCATAGCATAAGACAACAGAAGATATCCAATGATATAAGCAGTGAGTGTAGAATAAAATATACATTGGGTATATGGCGTTTATGTTGCAAATTTCACTGTTGCTCTTAAGCCTGTAGTTCAATAGTGAGGTCCACGTAATAATGGCAGTGGAGAAAGATAGGAGGAAAACGTTGCCGATCCTCTGTCTTGTCAATGCCTTCTACAGCAGACGGTAGCTGATACAGGTTTATTTTTGTAATATTAACGGTTCATTCACGTTTGAAATAATCAATTATAATTTATTGAGCGAAAAATGTCATCTTTCAATAATTTCATAATGATTTTTTATATACTATGTATAATGAACTATTGTAATTGTGTTGTTATGGAAGCAATTTTTTGAAGAAATCCTTTATGCTTCCATGTTTTTCATAAATAAATGAATAAATAAATAAATAAATAAATTTATAATTGAGATGGGATATTTTGTTAATTAATTATTGATTCTACATTGTTAAAAGATCTGGCAACAGAGCAAAGCGAGAAAGAGATAGCGCTATCTGCTATGTTGAATGATAGACAAGGATAGCAATGGCATTGCTAATCAAACACTGCCATTATAACGTGGACCTCACTATATTAGTTATTTTTCGTAAAGCTTTGCAACGTTGGTAATCAATAGTTCTTAAGTCCCGCACAGACACATCGATTTTTGTTCGTACGATATTTTGCCGTCCTTATGAATTCTATCAGATTAAACGGAACTTGACAAACATCTTCTGGTTGAAATCATCTATTTAATCTAATAGAATTTGATTAGGATGGCAAAATATCGTACAAAAAAGAATCGATGTGTGTGTGTGCGGGTCTTTACGCTCTCACCCGTTCAAAACAGTATATATTAGACAGTAGACAGATTATATTAGACAGTAGTCGACAGTAATCTGCTTGAGTTAACAAGAAATCTTCTATCTACCTAATAATAGTACCAAAGATAAATGATAAGCGTAAGAAATATTTTCTTGTCTCGGATAGTACCTAATTATAAGTTTATACTACAATTCATCCACTTCCATTAATCATACCAAATCAAAATAATACATTGATATATTTGCTGGTCAATGGAGACCGGTGTTCTGTTTTGAAGGACCGGACTCAAGAATCCAAAGATTCAAAGAACCCCACACGTCAACCGAAGCTCATTGTGTGTCTAGAGACCAATACTGCATTGAATGTCCTGATAGAATCATAGAATACCATTTTTCTAAACTAAATTAATAGGAATCCTACAGCCGTTTCTATAAATCTGATTGGACAGGGTGGGGTCCCCAGATCTAATCAGTGCCTGGAGAGCCAATCATGGTTAGAATAACAAACAGGTTCAGTGACAATGCAGTATTTTGTCGAAATCGAAATCTAGGCAAAATTTGAACTAATAACTTTCTCAATGCAGTTATTGACCACACAAGTGGACTATCTGCACTGATGATAACGCCAGTAGCTAAGAATGGACTTTTGGGTGTGGACTGGATTTTCTACACTTCTTCAATTTTGTAATATTATAAACTACAGGATGTTTCATTGGATTTATGATGTTTTTTAAGAATATCATGAATTGAAGCTGCCCAGTCAGAATTCTGATTATCACATAGTCAAATAAAATAATTAAGAACTGAAAATTTTGTAAAGTGAACAACTACAAGACTTAACCTATTTTGGAATATGTGTAACCTTATCTAAATTTGGGAGAGGAATAGCACAAGGTTACCTTATTTTTTCTCTCCCTATCAATTCTAATGATGTACTTATTGTATGAATCAATGGATAAACTTTATTTGAGTGGATAAAGAATAATGATTTCAATAATAATAATGAAACTCTAACACCAGACGTGAGCCAGCCAGGTCACTCGATATTATTATAAATAATAATCCAACGTCGCCGAACCTCTTTCTTGTCAATGCCTTCTATAGACGGTAGCTGATACAGGTTTATTGATGTAATATTAACTGTTCTCGTTTAAAATAATCAATCATATTTTATTGAGCACGAAATTATATTTTTCAATAATTTCATAATGAATTTCCATAATTGAGTTGGAATATTTTGTTGATTAATTATTAACTCTACATCGTTAAAAAACGATCTGGCAACAGTGCAAAACGAGTTAATTATTAAATCTGCATTGTTAAAAGACGATCTGGCAGCAGAGCAAAGCGAGAAAGAGATAGTGCTATCTATCATATATATATATATATTATATATATATATATATATATATATATACCGTAAAACGGGGTTTTACTTAGGCCAAAGTGTTACTTAGGCCACTTTTAAAATTCAAACACTGGTGAATCTAGACCAATCAATTTACAGATTTGAAACTTAGTGCAAAACTTGGGTCTGTATCTTGACTGATTGTTTCATGTAATAAAAAATTATTTGAACAATTTTTCACCTGAAAAAATATAAAAACATGGTGGTCTAAGTTTCCCCCTGGAATGGGGTAACAAAAACCAGGTATGTTAAATGAATGTTTGGCTCAAGTTGAATACTCCTTTGGTAACTAATTCCATACACTAGACTAAGAGAAACAATATTCATGTTTAAAAAAACTGAATTTAATGGAGAAAAATAATACAATTTTTATTTTTAAGATTAAATGAGTGAATGAATGAGATTTTGGCTCAAGTTTAACACTTCTGGAGCAACTAAATCCATACACTAGACTAAAAGAAACAAAATTCATGTTTTATATGAAAAAAATAATAGTTTGAAGAATTATTTACATTTTCTAGATTACCATAAATGATAATTTCAACTCATACAAAAAAGTGTGGCTTTTCTTGTGGCTTTTGTTACCCCGTAGACAGACCATCTGAGAAAAGAGAAGTATCAGGAAAAAAATAACCTCAAAATTGGAGAACTAACTGATGCATCATCTAGACAGACAATTGAGGTTATGTTTCGAAATAGTTACTAAACTTGAAAGAGAACAGACTGGGATGGACAAATAAAGTTATGATGGGTATAAAATTTGGTACAAATTTCCTCCAAATAATAAAATTTTTAATGCTTTACTTCAAATCTCAGTAATTTTTTTTTTGCATCAGCTTGAAGTTTGTACAATTTCCAACTCATAGATCTATAAACATCCAGGATTTCATATATATATATATATATATATATATAATATTTTTCAATATTTTCACAGTTCAAAATTTGTCATCTCTAAATTAAAAACATGTATTCATTCATCCAGTTTTTCTATCCGCTTTGTTGAATGATAGACAAGGTTAGCAATACCATTGCTAATCAAACACTGCCATTATAACGTGAACCTCATTATTAAGATGTTCCAACATAGAACATCAGTGGTTTATGGTATTATGTCAATTGATATGCCTATTTATTACATCAATTTATAACAATTGATCAAGGCTATCCTATTATGCTGAATGTCCTATACTAGTACACGATTTATCAATAAATCACCATTCTTGATTCTCCTTATCATATAAATCTGCTATATTAAAATATTCAACGATTAATCCTTGAATTACTTCAACAGCATCACATACTTGTATAAAGATTCAAGATTGAGATAACTTCAACAAGCTCTGTGATAGTAATTGCCTAATATTGAGTACCCAACATAAATAAACAGGCAAACACGGATGAGTGTATAGTGTACATGATTACAATATTCAATATTACTATAATATTATAAAATACTAGCCGTCAGGCTCGCTTCGGTCGCCATATCCGTCTAGCCAGGGGGCTCTGCCCCCTGGATCCCCGACTGGATCGTCCAAATATGAGATCAGCGGGCTCGCTTCGCTCGCCTGCATGTAGACGGGCTCGCCTGATTCCGCTCAGCGGAATCTCTGTACCGAATTATGTTCCCCCGACTGGAATGTCCAAAAATGAGATCAGCAGGCTTGCTTCGCTCGCCTGCATGTAGACCTCAGCGGAATCTCTGTACCGAATTATGTTCCCCCGACTGGAATGTCCAAAAATGAGATAAGCGGGCTCGCTTCGCTCGCCTGCATGTAGACCTCAGCGGAACCTCTGTACCGAATTTGAACGTATTATTTCAATTTGATCTCGAAAAACACCTGTTACTATTTTGGCGTATCTTTGGCGAACAAAATTCTTCCACCTCAGCTGAACCTGTGTACTGAATTTTTTAAAATATATTTCCATCAATTATTGAAAAAGGTGAGGGGACGCAGAAAAGCTGAGAAAACGCTGATTTTGGGCGTATCTTTGGCGTTATTTCAAATTCCTTCTAACACAACATTATTGCACCCCAGCTGAGCTTCTGTAGTAAATTTGAACATTTTCTGTTCATTTGTTCTCGATAAAGCCGAGAAAGCGCAAAAAACGCTGGAAAACGCAGATTTTGGGCGTATCTTTGGCGTTATTTCAAATTCCTTTTAAAACAAAATTTTTAATTTAGTTACCAGTTAACAACTGTTTCAAAGAGGTACTCTCTCTAGATTATAGTTCTATATTAAGATATGGTATGGACATTTCAATTATAATTTTAAGATATTGGAATAAGAAGATAACTAAAAGACGAACTTTAAACCCTTAAAAACCACCCTTAGAGTTAAAATATTGCCAAAAGATTTCTTAGTGCGCCTCTAAAGGGCCAACTGAACATACCTACCAAATTTGAACATTTTTGGTCGGGTAGATTTTTAGTTCTGCGAGTGAGTGAGTCAGTCAGTCAGTGAGTGAGTGCCATTTCGCTTTTATATAATATAATATAGATTATTGAATGAAAAAGACTAAGAAATTGTTCACTGACTAACCAGTTTTTCTAGGTATCAATAAATCTGTGGTTTTTGACAATAATTTATTAGTTTTTCTTATTCAATATGAATAATCACCACAATATCAACTTCTCAACTACCTACACAAAAAGTTATACAATATTCATAAAATAGGTATACAAGAGTCATAATCAAATAGGAGAACAAGGTATATAAATATACCCTGAATGAATCTATAGAGACAGAGATGAATAAGTACAAAATCAGAAATGTGGGATTTGAGTGCAAAATGATAAAAGTTATGTTCTGTAGTGAGGATGAAGTGTGAATATTTTTGTACTATGTAGTGAGGTCCACGTTATAATGGCAGTGTTTGATTAGCAATGGTATTGCTATCTTTGTCTATCATGCAACAAAGCAGATAGCGTTGATTAATCAAACAGATTAATCTGTTTCTCGCTTTGCACTTCGTACCGCCAAATAGTTGAATGCATCTCATGACAAACTTTAGGTGGATGCACACCTGAGGAGGCATGTTGCTGCATTTTATTT
Source organism: Nilaparvata lugens (assembly GCF_014356525.2). Taxonomy (NCBI): domain Eukaryota; kingdom Metazoa; phylum Arthropoda; class Insecta; order Hemiptera; family Delphacidae; genus Nilaparvata; species Nilaparvata lugens. Next base: position 56,669,166 of record NC_052509.1, read on the forward strand.
ATGTAGATAATTTTCCACATGGAAAATAAATAATTTACTAAGAATCAATTAATTCTGAACACCGACGACAGCACAATTATTCAAAACAAAGCAATGTCTTTAAAGCATGTAAGACTTTAACCTGAGGCCGCACTGCTGGATGGTTACACACAGAACAGTAGGTAATTTTGTTTTTAGTCGGGGCGTTTAGAATAAAATACCTTGACGGTTATGGAGCAGCACACACTTTTGTCTACTATCTTCCGACGGCTGCTGTATGACGCAATGATTATAACAGCTGATTTTTATTTCTGTGTGTGGCCAGCTCACAAAATCTTCTCCCAGAGGGATTATATGTAAACTTTGAAGGACCGTAGGAAAGAGTCCTAAAGTCGGATAATAAATTTGATAGGCCATAAACCTGGTCCTGAACATTACCAAAATATTCCATCTCAATCATAATAATCCATTATGAAATTATTGAAAAAAATTTCTTGCTTTATAAAATATAACTGATTATTTAAAATGAGGATTAACAGTTAATATACATCGATGAACCTGTATCAGCTACCGTCCATAGAAGGCATTGACAAGACTGAGGATCGGCAACATTGTTCTTCTATCCTTCTCCACTACCATTATAACATGGACTCTCTATAGTGAGTGAACAGTTCCAACTTGTCTAGCTACACAGCTGATCAATATTTTCGCTTTTCATGACTCCGTGGTACAATTACAGTCCACTATTGAGAAATACCCATTTTTGAATAGTAAAAGTTGTTTCAAGCTGCTTGGCATGGATTTTACTGCATATTTTCACTGTATTCAGACGTCAATTTCAAATAATAATTTCAGACCATCATTCAAATGAAAGCGAACCAGGATGCGGATATCGCATTCCAAGCAGCAGCATGTTCTGAAATAATTTTAACTGCGGGAAAAGTACACACGTTGCACCGATTTCTTGGATGAACGTGAGGAAGAAGGAGGAGAATATAGTGGGAGGAGAAAGAGAGGAACAGATCGGTGATGAAGAAGGAGGATTCGTGGAGGAGAGGAGTTGAACGGCAAGGAAGAAGAAGAAGGTGAGAAAGAGACGTGGAGGAAGACACGGAATTAAATGGAAAGGAAATGACTACTCCATGATTTCTTATGAAGGAAGAAGAAGAAGAAGAAGAAGAAGAAGAAGAAGAAGAAGAAGAAGAAGAAGAAGAAGAAGAAGAAGAGAAGAGAAGAAGTGGAATAGAAAAAATGAGAAAAGAAATAGAGGTTTAGTCTCTGTAGGAAGAATTGAACTGAGGAACAAGAAAAGAATGAGAAGAGGACAAGGAAAGAGATAGATAAGAAGAGACTGGAGAAAACAAATTGATTGGGAGAGGAAGTAGCAAGAAAATGAGTGTAGGGGGACAAATAAGAAGCAAGAAGAAGAAGAAGGGTGGGGAGGAGGAGGAGGAGGAGGAGGAAGAGGAGGAGGAGGAGGAGGAGGAGGAGGATGAGGAGGAGGAGGAGGATGAGGAGGAGGAGGAGGATGAGGAGGAGGAGGAGGAGGAGGAGGAGGAGGAGAGGAGGAGGAGGAGAAGGTGTAGAAGAAGAAGATGCAGAAGGAGAAGAGGAAAGACAAGGAAGTAAATGGAAAGGAGATGAAGAGGAAAAGGAAGACAATATATTGGGAGGAGAAAGAGTGAAGCAGATCCATGAGGAAGAGAAGAAGAAGAAGAAGGAGTATATTTGGAAAAGGAGAGAATTTGATCAGTGGGGAAGATGAAGATGAGAAAGAGACGTAGAGAAAGACAAGGAAGTGAATGAAAAGGAGATGAAGAGTAGGAGGAAGAGGATAGAGGAACGAGGAGAAAGAGAAGGAAGTACATAAAAGGATATGGAGAGAATTGGAGAAAGAATTTAGTAGGAGGAGGAGGATGAGGAGGATGAGGAGGAGGAGGAGGAGAAGGAGGAAGAGGCGTGGAGAAAGAGAAGGCAGTAAATGAAAAGTCGATAAGTTGATGAAGAGGGAGAGGAAGAGGTGTAGGTGATGCAGGAGGAGGAGGTGGAAGAGAAGAAGGAGTAGCAGAAGGAGGAGGAGACGTGGAAAAAGAGAAGAAGCGATGGAAATGAAAGAGAAGACGTTCATTTCAAGTAGCTATTTGATAAGACGGTACGTGAGGTTGCCTTGAATTGAAGCTGCTTCTCAAAACAACGTTTACTGTACTTTTGAAAGTAAAATTATTGAGAACAAGAAATGTGGATTTCGATGTCATCGGCACAACTGAAGTAAACTGTCTGGTCTATCGAAAGTAGTCGGATTCAAGTATTAGGTCTATGATGATAATGTTGTTTATGGCAGTCACCTGTAACTTTAAAAGCCTCTCAAGTGCCTTGGGTAGACGTTTGATAGTTTTTCGAAATAATTAACAATGATCAAACACTCAGAACTTTTAGAAGATTGAAAATGAGAGTGAAGGGGTCATATTGGGAAATGAATGAAAATGATTTGGGAATAACAACCATATTGAGTGAATTTCCTCAACACTATGGTAGAGCAAGGCAATCTTCTATCTATATAATTATATAAAAGCGAAATGGCACTCACTCACTGACTGACTCACTCACTCGCAGAACTAAAAATCTACCGGACCAAAAACGTTCAAATTTGGTAGGTATGTTCAGTTGGCCCTTTAGAGGCGCACTAAGAACGGATTTGGAAAAATTTCCAAAGATACGCCCAAAATCTGCGAACAAAATTTATCGAGAACAAATGAACAGAAAATGTTCAAATTTAGTACAGAAGATCAGCTAAGGTGTAATAATATTGTGTTAGAAGGAATTTGCAATTACGTCAAAGATACGCCCAAAATCTGTTTTTTTCTACCGTTTTTTGCTTTTTCTCAGCCTCATCGAGAACAAATGAACAGAAATTGTTCAAATTCAGTACAGAAGCTCAGCTCGGGTGTAATAATGTTGTGTTAGAAGAAATTTGAAATAACGCCAAAAATACGCCCAAAATTAGGATGGACTGGAGTTATTAATTCTCATAATATCTTAAGAAAGTTTTCCACCCTGCACTAAATCATTGAAATTAATCGGTGATTGAATCGAGGATGTACTTTGACTTTCTGATTGACTGAAGCATGCTCAAATGAAAAATGCAGGCGAGCGAAGCGAGTCCGCTTATCTCATTTTTGGACGATCCAACGATGGCGAGTAACATATAAATTGGCGACGAATTGTTTGAGACTCCTTCATAGATGAGTTATTTAGCGCCGTTTACACAGTCAAAGCTTAAACTCTATTTAATCAAGTGGTGGCTTAAACTCAAAATATTAAACACATTATAACAAACTAGACTTGGTATGGATTTAATCCAGTTTAAAATGAAACTTAGTTTAAACTGTTACTGTGCAAACGGCCCTTGCGAATGGCCGAACGGGGAATTGCAGAACGGCCCTAGAATCAGAATGATTTCTGTCCATAAAAGAACAATTCCTATATCTATACCAAACCTCTGATGAACAATATTAATGTTCATCATTTCCAATGTATATCTGATTAAATCAAAATCAAATATAGTATTGAATGTAGTTGATATAATAATATATAATGATAGACTGTATACTATCCTTGCATCATTTCTACAAACAGTTGAAACTAAGAATACCACGAAATAAGATGATGTCAGCTATTAACGTATTTGTAACCACTCGTTCAATTCCAGAAACAAAAACGCAATAATCGCTCTCCAGTCATATCTTTGACATTTTTTTGTAGGATGAAAATGTCCATAAATTCAAATCCCATTATCAGTCAATATCAAGAATACACTATTATTGTATAGCGGAGAAGAAAACGACCTTGAAATAGACTGCTCTTATAATGTGATACACTGAACTTGAAATTTATTTGTCCAATTGAATTTCATAAGTCAGCATTCAATCGAAAGCTTTGTTGAAATTGAAACAACAAAGTTTTATTTTTGTCACATCCACAATTATTAGACTTTCACGCAGGATTGCAGTTTCGTGTTGAAACCAACATTGTTGAAAGATGAATTAATTCTAAATCAATGAATTTTGAAGGATCTGCAGTCTGCTAGCTAATCCTGAACGATCTAATCCAATTAAACTACCTTGTATATTCAATATGAGGTAATTCGAGTGCAATCAATGACTATGAGGTCATTTGAGTCCAATCAATGACTATGAGGTCATTTGAGTCCAATCAATGACTATGAGGTCATTTGAGTCCAATCAATGACTATCAGGTCATTTGAGTACAATCAATGAATTGTCAAATCATTTTAGTGTGGGAATAGTGAACCATGTGTGGTGTGTACTTTAAAGACAGACCAGTTCCATGCTGATATTGCTTTCTGTTTACTTTACAGTACCAACAGATGAGAACGTTTCAACTTTTCCCACTATTAGGACAAGTTGTACGGACTGCATCTCTTGACAGTATCTACGCTAATGCCTTATAATGAGAGAAAATTGTATACTTGTGTTGGCGGCTATTTATAGGAAGGCGGTTACTACTATTTTACTACACTGGCACGCTGAAAAAAGTCAAAAATATGTTATCTCAACAGTTCATCTCAGTTCTCTATTATTTATGTGCTCAAATAATACCACATAAACAATAATATCATGTTGACCTATAAATTGTCAGATGATAATTCCAGTTACCTCGATTGTCACGAATTTCCAGATCACCAGTAACTAAATTACCTTGAATGTCAAATTTCTCCCGGCACAATATTAATTTTTGTTTTCACCTTTATAAGCACTTCATTTCTTCACTATGTTTTTTACAAGTATTATCCGGATTTACTCAGAGAGTATAGAGTGAAACATTCTATAGTGAAGTCCACGTTATAATGAAAGTATTCGATTAACTTTGATGTTGCTATCCTTGTCTATCATTCGACAAAGCAGGTAGTACTATCCTTTTCTAGCTCTGCAACGATGCCAAATCTGTTTTTGACAATGCAGAAATATAATTAGTTGAGGCAGAGACCGCTGTTCTTCTATCTTTATCTACTGCCATTATTAAGGTGCGTACAGATATACGCGCCGCGAACATGAGCAATTCACTTTTAATCAGCTGACTATATCTGTATTTTTACAGAAACGGTAAAAACAGCTTAGCATCAGCTGATTAAAAGTGAATCGCTCATGTTCGCGGCGCGTAAATCTGTACGCAACTTGAGGTGAACCTCACTCTAGAGTGTTTACATTCTATACTTTCTGGATAACCTTGAAAAAACATGTAGCCTTCACGTACCAAGAATTGAACCTGTTGAAAAAGTAACTTGTAATGTTTCTAAAGTATAGAAAAATCTTCTAAAGTGACCTGTCAATTCTTCTTTCAGGAGTCAAGTGATCAGATACCTCAATTCTCATTTCACTAACCTACTCAATACTAACTTCGTTGAAAAAACTGTTTTCGATTTCTTACAAAAGTCTCAATAACCTAATCGTGATTATATTCTGATATTAACAATTTTTTCTAAATGAGAGAATGATGGCTTTATTGTATTGAGTTTTTTATTAAACGTGTGCATTAGACGAGTTTTTGTAGTAAACGTATTTAAAAGTGTGTCCCAGAAAGATAACTACTGTAATCATTTTTACCATGCAACAAGTATACTGTACCTACATCGACAAACTTTTTTGGTTCATTGTTCAACTTTTTTGTTCGGGGGTGATACGTGATGTACCTAACTTTATTTTCACTTAATTCGTGGTGTACCTAGATGCATCAGGATCAATACTGCAGATTTAACCTTGAGTTTAGTTTTCACTGTCCTTAAAACCCATATAAAACCGTACCGCACAGCGTGAGACGATACGTCTATAAATCGAAATAACGGCAGGCCGCAATAAATCATTATTATAATTTGTTATTTGCAATACACACACTTCAGTTATTCGTGATCGGGAGAAGCCAGTCGTAGGTCTACTTGATTTTACTGTCGATGTTTTATTAAAACTGTTGATTTCTCCGTCGCTTAGGGCAGTCTGAAGTCTGTATAGTTAGTATAGTCAGTATAATTGCCGCTTTTCACAAGTGATGAGACCTACAACAAGATTTGGTTCCATCCTGCTTCATAGCATAAATAATGAACGCATGGGCGGGGTGGTTCTTGTAATTGGATGTTTGATTTTCCGGTTCTGGTACTCCAATGGGGGTGGTGGATTTCATACCATCGATTAAATAAATTATCTATATTTATGAATATATCAATAATAAATATTTACTTACTTCATGATAATACCAAAGAAGGAACAATCTAGATTGTTTATTTCATGATAATACATTGCGAATGAATCCAAAGATGCGTACAGAATTTCAAAAATCCAGTAAAATCCTCGTGGAACAAAAGCTCGTTTCTTACCTAGCTGGATAATCATTGAATTTCAATAATATAATATTATGAACTCCTGCACGTTCTCTAGATGCTTAAGGTACCAAATTGTTTCAGTTTTCTCCATAGTGCATTTTCCAACTTGAAAAATCTGGTGTGGCGCACTCACACAACTTTCCTTGCCGTTATGAAAATTCATCACCTGACGCTAGTAAGTGTTCCCGCGCATCTCAAGTCTACTATTTAAAGATTTGAGCCAGCTGGTGACAGGGCAATAACGCTGGAGAAACACATGAGGTCTGCTATCTCTTCATAGTGAATGATTTAATAGAATCAACAATAATTTGCAATTGAATAATCACATTTTCTCGAATTTAAAGCTTATTTTCAATTTTAGGTGAAAATGGTACTGAACATTAATTGTAGAGATTTTCATGCTCAATCTACTCCACTTGATTTTTTTCGTTTCAATTGTATCTGAAGCCTGATAATTGGGAATCTATCTGCATTGATGGGGCGAAGCTCCTGAAATTTTTACAGATATGGGACTCGTGGCAGTTGATAGAGCTTATTGATGACTATTTTAGGTATGAATTTGATCAAAATCGTTGGAGCCGTTTCCGAGAAAATCACGAAAAACCCTGTTTTTGACAACATTCTCGCCATTCTAACCGCCATTTTGAATTGCATTTGATCGAAATTGTTCGTGTCGGATTCTTATAGTGAAAGGACCTTAAGTTCCAAATTTCAAGCCATTCCGTTAATTGGGAGATGAGATATCGTGTACACAGACGCACATACACTCATACACACATACACACACACACACACACACACACACACACAACACACATACAGACCAATACCCAAAAACCAGTTTTTTGGACTCAGGGGACCTTCAAACGTATAGAAATTTGAAAATTGGGGTACCTTAATTTCGGAAAGCAATACTTTTCTTACCTATAGTAATAGGGCAAGGAAAGTAGAAAGATAACACCTGCCACAGGATAGATACAGAATGGAAACTGTCAATCAAACGCCTATCCAACCAATGCTTTTTACATGGCACAAATACTAGACACGTCACGTGATCTTGGGAAGTTCCAATCCTGGTCTTCTGATTGGCTCGCGGCAGTGAACGAGATCAATTGATCCGGATCAGTAAAGTGATCCGAACCTCCCATCAATACTATTACAATGGGGAACCTCCTAGCAAGATGACGGATTTTTGTGCTTAGGTACTAGCCGAGTTTCCATACTGTATGTATACTGTGACCCAACGGCCTGAATTCACAAAAAACAATGAAAGACAATGTTGGTTCTGATAATGGAATAAACTAGTTTTTGGGGGAGTTTACTTAGCAAGCAAAATAGAAGAAATTGGTAGATTGACATATAAAGTCAATAATAACTATAATATAATAGTTTGCAATCACATTGTTGTCACAATTGGAAAACTAGGTTATGTCTCTGAAAAAATATCTGGTTATCTTACCTAACATAGGTTATCTGGAAACTCTGAAACATTACTAAAGAAATACAGTACTATACACACTTTTGATTTCAGTAGACATGAAAGTGATTCACATTTTTATTCTCTAGTATATTTCAATCTACTCTACTGGTAATCCTCTCGTCATGATATTTGTCATATTGTATTTAGAATTTTTTAAATAATGACTATATTCAAATTTCTACAAGACCTCATACATCCGCCTTTATTCATTGTTACGTATATACTGGTTCTTTAAATTTAAATATTTCAAACTACAAGTTTCAAATGCTCTGAAGTGGACTGTATAAAACGAATCAAATCTTTGAGTTGAATAATAAATATATCCATTCAGGAAAACTGCATACATAGAACATAGAAAATCAGAAAATGTACTCACCAAATCCCAAATTCAACATGACGCGATTCGAATTGCTTGCCTATTTCTATTCGAGGTAAAGGTGGACAGTTGGATAGGATAGATGAGAGGAAAAGATAGGTGAAATTATGCAAACCGAAAGTGCGACTATTAAAGTTGGTTCCTTGCTGGTTTCCCGTTCTAAGATGAAGTTTACTGTCTGGATATATAACACTATGACTTGACTATTGATAAAAACAAACCTAAAATGGAGTTCTGGCATTCACTTTTCACTAATACGAAACGTGAATAACTTTTCCACGTAGAACGAAAATACAATATTTATGTACACGAATAAATAATGTATAGACCGAATTTCCTATGATATTAAACGACACGAGTATTTAGGCAGATTCAGGACGAATTTCCTGAATCTTAAAGCCTCGAGAGCAAGTACTTAGCTGAACGAAAGCTAAATCCACAGTCACTCTCAAACCGGCCGATGCCTGGAACGATAAATTGATGAGTAATGGATATTATAAAATTATAGAACTCTCCTGCCATTTAGCAGTCAATGAGCAAATGAATAAAATTACAAATGGCCTCAACATTCATGATGAGAGGCAATTCTTCAGATTGATTGAAGTACTTTATTGATTTTCAGATTGCGATCTAACTGTGAGAACAAAAATATTGACTCCTGACACAAATAACAAGACATTTATGTGGGAGTCACTGAATTAGTAGTACACGCCTTCAAAAACAACGAGCTGTCTGATTGGTCAATGGGTTGATTAGTCGCCATTTTACCTCCGCACTCACAACCAATAAGATGCAAGTAGCTTGAAATGTCTAGAGCACGTCATTGTCCAATTAGCCAATTCGACGTGAATTTAGAGCATGACTTACATTGTATGTTTTGGTCTCCTTATTTAGTCCTATGTTTTTTCTCCGCTAGAGTTACTTTTCTCTAAAATTCAGAGAGTATAACAGTATACTTTTCAAATTAGAACACCAATGAGCTTGCATCGTGATGCGGTGTTCAAACAATCAACATAGGCCTATTAGGCCTGCTACAAATTTACAATTTTAAAATATGTTTTACGAAAGTATAACTCCAACTAGGCGGAGAGAATATTGGGCCTAAGCGCGCCAAATCCAACCCTGCCAAGCAAGCTTTACATATCGGATATCCTTAGTATAAACTACAAATACAACCTGAGCTATATAAATTGGAAGAAAGTTTATTGCTATATGATTCTCGTACAACTGATTGTTGGCAATAGAAATGAGACAACAACTTTAGAATTTGGGATGTAAACAATTTATGGTCAGTGTTCGATTGACGGGGTTTCCGGTAGGTAGCCTATAGACAATATTTCCACTACAGATTATAACTTACTACATATTCCTATATAATATTATCATATACTATGCTCTCATATATATATATATTAGTATATATACTAAAGGAGAGAAGACTGGTTTCAACACACGGCTCAGCAAATCAAATCAATTCTAACATCCTAACGAGAAGAAGTTCCTCACTGAGATTAGACTTTACCATGGACGAATTCATTCATCTTCTCTCTCTTTTCATCCTCTCAAATTTACTATCTTTTCCTATATGTCTCCTCTATGAGTTGTAGTGAGAATGAGAAGGATGAAAACACACCTCTGCTTTCACTCTTCACTCATGGCAAACCCGATGCTAATATTTCGATTAGATGTTATTAAAAATTAAGAACATCCCGCTTTTAAATAATTGAAAGCGAAAGAGGTCTTTCATTTTCGTTTCGGAGAGAATTGGAATTAATTTCTAATCTTTCTCACCTTGCTTGGATTAGGCTACATCTGTACTAATTGCACAATATTCAAGATTGATGAAGTTGGATCTCTTTGTGAGAAGATTTGGAGCTCTTTCCAAATGAGAATAGACAGATTCTATTCCTAAATAGGAGTGTATTATGATGAGTGACCGATGTATATTTGTTCGATAATGATAATAATATTAATAATAATAATAATATCTGTGGTTGGATTGATGGGGAAAAAGTGACTGCAAACCTAAGTCATCTGGGTGCATCGAGAAACAAGATCTACTTGATGCAGAAGGCAGTGATGCTCAACACTGTATCAATGGTTTGGGCATTCTTAAACCTAGCAGCAGAATAATTTAACAAAGTCTTGACATAGACCAATTATGATGAAAAACGCACACATGGTAATGTGATAAAAAATGAAAATAATAATAATAATAAAACAAGTTATTCAATTAAAAAAAAGTATAACTAATATAGTGAGGTCCACGTTATAATGGCAGTGGAGAAAGATAAAAGAACAGCGTTGCCGATTCTCTGCCTCGCTACTGCCTTCTATGGAGGGTAGCTGATACCGGTATATCTGATGTTATAATAAATAACTTCCATTCTTGTTTAAAATAATCAATTATTATATTTTATTCGTCAATAAAATATATTTTCAATAATTGAATGATTTATAATTAATTATTGAAAAACATTGTTGAAGAACCATCTGGCAACGTTGCGTAGCTAGGAAAGGATAACACTACCTGCTTTGTCGAATGATAGACAAGGATAGCAACACCAAAGTTAATCGAACTGCCATTATAACGTGGACCTCACTATAGTAGGAGGAGATAAAATAAGAGAGACAGTAGATGAGATGATAAGCAACACCTATTCAAATAAAACCCTGGAATTGAAGAGAGTAGAATATATTGAAACCAGAGGATTCAAACATCCTGAGAGGTGACAAATCACGATAGAAAAACTAAATAGGATAGGAAAGTTGAGACAAAGGACAAACTGAAAAAGAGAGGAAGATGCAACTCCATCTAAACTCAATCATACTGCAAACTAATCATCAATTCAAACAATAGTTGTGTCAATAATTTCAGCGACATTGTTAGCGATTGTGCACGACACAATTATGCAACCGAGAATCGATATCGCCAGACAGATGCAATAAATTAGCGGGTCTCGTCTCCCAGTGAGAGAACGATGTCATCCATCCCAGGCGACTTCCGAGGTCGTTATATTGAGTAACAGACTAATTGCCAATATTGCTGGTAATGTGACTCGCGTGGATGCGCCATTAAATTAATATATAATATCTAGTTGATAAATAGTTATGAAACCAATTGAGTTGACTGTGATCCGAGTGACAATTCACGGAAATCACTTTCATAGTATATTAGTAGGCTATATAATATCTAGTTGATATACCTGTATAATTAAGAAACCAATCTAGTTGACTATCATCTGAGCAACAGTTCACGGAAACCATTTTCGTATTTTATTTTCCATTATATTAATATATAATATCGAGTAAATATACAGAGTGAGTCATATGTATGGGAACCCTTCAATGAGTTGGAGACTGTTACTGAATCAATTGAATCAGGTCAAGTTATTGGTCGAATATTCCACCTTTCGACGTACAATTGAATTTCAACCCCTCATAAGGAGGTGACTTAGGGGTTGCAACTCGAATATTTTCAATGTAAACACCCATTGTGTGGTACATCATTTTGAAGGCCTTTTCAAAACGAGAAAGATAACGTCAATGAAAAGGTTATATGATACTTTTATCCAGAATGGCGGCTGATTGAACTTTATCAATTATTCTTTTAAAAACTAAAACTTCAATCAGCGGCCAATTTGGATACAAATACCATAGACCATTTTTATTGATGTCATCTTTCTTGTTTTAGTAAGGCTTTTGAAATTATGTACCACACAATTGGTGTTTACATTTAAAATATTTGAGTTACAACCCCTCATTTTTCTAAAAACTAAAACTTCAATCAGCGGTCATTTTGGATACAAGTATTATAGAACATTCTTATTGACGTCATCTTTCTTGTTCTAAAAAGTTCTTCAAAATGATGTACCACACAATGGGTGTTTACATTTAAATATTTGAGTTACAACCCCTAAGTCACCCCCTTATGAGGGGTTGGAATGAAGTACGTCAAAAGGTGGAGTATTCGACCAATAACTCATCCTGGAAGGTACAGTATTATATCTACAACAGTCTTCAACTTATTGAAGGGGTTGTAACATACATACGACTCACTCTGTATAGTTACGTCTCCCATAGAGTTGCCTGTGATCTGAGCGACAATTCACGGAAACTATTTCCGTATCATTCATATTGAAATATTTAGCAAATAATTGATATTGAAGACTCAACATTATATAACTATCTCTTATCATGAACTACAGAGCTCCACATAAAACATGTTCTTTGGAATAAGCCAATTCTGAATAACTAACTGTGTAGTAAGAGTGAAATCTAATTATTGACTCTACATAGCGACTATATTCTGTGTTATTTATTGATTGATACAATGAGTACATCATCAAAATGATAGGGAGAGAAAAAATGAGGTAACCTTGTGTTATTCCTTTCCCAAATTTAGATATGGGGGCTGTTTCATAAAAGTTGCAAGTCCTGTAATGCAAGAGAATCACCATTCCAATTACATGCTCAATATAGACGATATAATCAGCTGTTCCTGTATTACAGGACTTTTTTTTACAGGAAATTTTTATGAAACAGGCCCAAAGGTTACACATAGTATAACATAATAGAACATTATAAGTTTGGATCTCTAATTATTATTTGGATAACTTTCCGAAAATAGAGAAAAATGAAAGGAGTAATTTGATATCAGCAGTAATTGTAGGCCTATTGTCTTACTCATTGAACATCTACAAGACCATCAATGATTATTACTCAGTTTTACGAGGACGTAAATTTAATGTGAACTTTACAAAAAATATGACTTCCATCTTAACAAAAATTGAAAGCAGTGGCAGAAGGGTAAACAGCATTATCTGAGAAATTATTGAGGTAATAAATCGTGATAAACATGGAGGTTATAGGACGGGAACCGCCCACCTAGTGGTCACGGTTTCATGTGGAAATCGAATGACACACTCGCAAATAATGATGATTAATTGAACGCAAATCACACAACCATAGAACAAGAGATGGAGAGATAGAGTCCAGAGACAGAGGGATAGAGAACAAATACCAGAGAGATGGAGACCAGAAGGAGAGAAATATCAGTTAGCAGAACTCCAAGAAAGGAGGCGACATCTGTATATTTGTGCAAAAGTGGGACACCGACAACCAAACAAGGATAGCAAGGACGTTGCTATTCCTGACCGTCAAGGATTCACTCTCAATGTGCATCAATGGATGATGATGAAATTCTATAAGAAAATAACAGTATGGCACAAATACCGAAACACCGGTTACTCATGCCGATAACAATATAAGGTAAGATAGGATTCAAATTGTGCTTCAAACTTGTTTGGATTCTAAAAAAGCATTGATTTTTGTGGATAAATTTGGACATTACAATTCTCTTGCATTAGAATGTAATATAGGACGAGTCTCAATGTACGAATACTGGATTAAGAATTAAGAATAAAACTTCTTGAACCCTACTATATATCAAACTAGCCGTCAGGCTCGCTTAGCTCGCCATATCCGTCTAGCAAAGGGGGCTCCGCCCCCTGGACCCCCGACTGAATCGTCCAATAATGAGATCAGCAGGCTCGCTTCGATCGCCTGCATTTTTCATTTGAGCATTTTTATCATATGTTAGGACGATCCAGTCGGGGGTCCAGACTCAACGTCTGGCTAAACGGATATGGCGAGCGAAGCGAGCCTGACGGCTAGTAATATAATATTCCCAGGAATAGCTCTGATTGAAGTAGCAGTGACCAATGAATTTTTCCGCGATAAATACATTTCAATCTTCAACTTGGTGCCAACCTAACAAAGTCAACTCAACTTAATGACAACCTGACAAAATTATTAATTTAGTTACCAGTTAACAACTGTATCGAAGAGGTACTCTCTCTAGATTATAGTTCTATATTAACATATGATATGGCCTTTTTTCAATTATAATTAAGAGAATAAGGAGAATATACATGCTAAAAGACGAACTTTAAACCCTTAAAAACCACCTTTAGAGTTAAAATATTGCCAAAAGATTTCTTAGTGCACCTCTAAAGGGCCAACTGAACATACATACCTACCAAATTTGAACGTTTTTGGTCCGGTAGATTTTTAGTTCTGCGAGTGAGTCAGTCAGTCAGTCAGTCAGTGAGTGCCATTTCGCTTATATATATATATATATATATATATATATATATATATATATATATATATATATATAGATGAAAAAGACTAAGAGATTGTCAAAAAACCACAGATTAATTGATACTTAGAAAGACCGGTTTCGGTTATTACACCATTGTCAATCTCTGATAAACTGTTAAACTGTGGTTTTTTGACAATTTCTTAGTCTTTTTCATCTAATATGAATAATTACCACAATATCAACTTCTCAACTACACAAAAAGCCTACTATATATACACTTGAAAATGAATCCACATTAAACCCCTACGATGTGAGTCAGAAGGGTAACTGAGAAAGAAGAGAATAATAAATCTACTCAATGATGTTTTTACTTGGATAAGTATTTGAAAGTCAATTGATCTGATAAATTCCAAATTTTAGTAGATAAATTTGACTCAACACTGTGTCTATTAACACTCAAGTCATAATTTCCACAAAACCGTCGAAACCAATCCGCAAAAAAAAAACAATTTCAACCTCTAGACTGTCTATTCTTAATTAAGGTTTACAGCATTTTTGGTCCCACGCCTATTGGTTTTACCTGAATGATTGTAAATGTTTATACATAATCTATAAAATAATTAAGGAAAATAGGTAATAATTATTAGCTTAAGGAAGCTATAATTATCGGCTTTTACACGTACGTACAATGACTTTCAATGACAGTGCCCAAGAAATACGAATCAGAGTCGAACAGGCCAGAAGTGTATTTACAAGAATGAAGAAGCTTTTCTGTTGCCGAGATCTAAACCTTGATTTGAAGATAAGAATGATGAGGTGCTATGTGTTATCTGTTTTGTACTACGGCATGGAAGCCTGGACGCTGAAGGAGATTGATGTGAGGAGATTGAAGGCATTTGAGCTATGGATGTATCGAAGAATACTACGGATTTCATGGGTGGAGAGAGTGACCAATGTAGAAGTGATGAGACGCATAGGCAAGGAAAAATAAGTAATAATGACAATTAAGAGAAGAAAACTGCTATACATGGGACATGTTATGAGAGGAGAAAAATATCAATTGCTTCAAGTTATTATGCAGGGGAGAGTCCAAGGAAAGAGATCTGTAGGAAGGAGAAGAAACTCATGGCTGAAGAACCTTCGGGATTGGTTTGGATGCAGCAATAATGACCTATTTCGATCTGCGGTCTCAAAAGTAAAAATCGCCTTGATGATTGCCAACCTTCGAAACGGAGACGGCACCTAAAGAAGAAGACACGTACGGGATAAGAAATTCATGAATGACGCATCATCACGTCTCAACTACTGGACCGATTAACTTGAAATTAGGCATATGGATTCTCAATTTACCGTGGATGGTTATAGGTCTATTTTGAATTCTTCAAGATTTCAGTAAGTCAAGTTTTCAGTTTGTCAAGTTTTCAATTAGGCCCTTGCGGACGGAGCACGGGTTACCTGATAGTTATGATTATGAAAATGAATTATTCCAATTTGCCAGAGGTACTTACTCAGACATCCTGTTTTTTTGCAATCTCATTGTCCATGCCGCCTACACATGTTTATTTATTGGCAAATTATGTTTGAAGGTCAAGGATTGTCGACAAATGTAAGTAGTGTCTATGAACTTGTAAAACTCTCAGCTCATAAATCATTGTTGATAAATTGACCATATAATGCAATGTTCAGTATCACGTGGGTGGTTGCGATTTACATAGTAGAGATTCCAAGTTCTAATAGACTGAGTTTTGTTTGTTATAGACAACAGTGTATATTATGGAATAGGAATAGGGTTATACCATCGATTTCAGAAGCAAAGTATAGTACAGTACTCATGAGGTCCATGGGTATCTAATACTATTCTTATTGAATGAAAAAGACTAAGAAATTGTCAAAAACCACAGATTTATTGATACTTAGAAAGACCAGTTTCGGTTATTACATCATTATTACCCAAACCGGTCCTTCCAAGTATCAATAAATCTGTGGTTTTTGACAATTTCTTAGTCTTTTTCATTCAATATGAATAATTACATCAATATCAACTTCTCAACTTCACAAAAAGTAATAGTATTCAACTCCTCAGCTATAGTAAATTCACATATTTAGTCTATCAAAACTGTCATATTTATTTACTGCATTTCACTGTATTTACCCAACTGTTTGTGTTTTTAATCTGTTATTTTATATTGAAACTGTTCAAAAAGAGGGTAATATGATGTTATTTTATAAATGAAAATAAGAATCCCTGAATACAAACATTTTAAGAAGATATGTAACTAACCTAATGTATTTTGAGTAAGGAGAGATTTGTATTTTGATTGAATTGTTCCTGTAGTTTGATTTCTATTTAGTAGTGAATTGAATACTTGGGTTCCATTGAAAGATCTCCAAAGTTTTTCAATAAATCACAAGATATTGTTAATACTCAGTTTTCTATGTTTCTATATATTTCTGTATATATCTGATATCTTATTTTTACTTAAATCATTTCAATAACATGATGATGGAGTCACCAAAACTAGTAGTTATAATTTGTATAATATTATTCTATTATATTATTTATTTTAAAGGGTACTTTAATTTATATTTTATAAATCTGATATATTATATTAAATACCATGAAGTGACTTATGAACTGAGTTAGATAGTGCAATAACAAAAACTTAGAAAATTACGAATTATGAGATGAAAACAATTATTATTCTTTGAGATATAGATATGAGGAAAATGGGGAAGAAAAAGAGAGTAATATAAGTGAACGTGCCCAAAAATGACAGGGACCTTGACAAAGAAGATTAATAACTAGAAAGAAAGTGAGACTTTGTGGTTGGTTATGGCGATGGAATATCAATAGGAAGACTTTGAACTGAACTAATAAATATGTATATAACCAACCGTCAACGAGGATCGTTTTTACTTTCCGAAAGTATAGATTCATATATGAGATTGAAGTTGAAATTGATGGATTAATTACAAAATATAGAAGAATAACTCTCCTAGCCTTGATACACTGGCGATGGTTATGCAAATGGAACGGACTATAAATTTATGAAAGTTATTGAACTTTTACAAAAAGCTATTAACAGTATCATAGTTAATGTATTAATTGAAGAGTTTTAAACTTCTAAATAATATTTTGAAGGTTTTAAATGGACCACCTATGGCGATTTTGAAAGGAATTTACTGACGATTGGAGGCATAAATCTTGATTGTTTTCAAAGAGTTGAGGTGTATCATAGAATGATCTGGAGGACAGAGAAGCACTATTTGACTATCAATAAATTTAAGATGTATTCAAATTCCACTATCCTATTATATAGAATGGTTAGAATTATTGATACCCTATCATTTTCTCTGTTTACACGACCTGTCCAATTCTATTATTTCTCAGTTATTGCTTTGGTCATGAAACAATCCAAAATAAATTTTTAATTGCCAAGAGAAAGTTTTGATTTATTTATATACAATTCATGACTTTCTTCAAAGTAATTGAATATTCTGAATATTTTCTACTAGGCTATGGTATCGTTTACTATAGTTCATATTCAACATAATTATTATTAAAAGAAAATCCAAATTAAATGCTGTAAATCACCCCGAAGTCTTCTGCTACTGCAAATATTGACAACAGGGTAAACAGCTAGATGGAAATTCGATAAGCACCTATTTACAAAAATTATTTGTCAGCCGGGGATTATTAATCATTCAATTATATTAAAGCTGCAATATACTGAAAAGCATATCATTATAGAATAAACAATCTTTCCTCTATTTTGTATAGCTAATCTACGATATAGATATCACTAATCTTTGTATAGATATCACTAAAGGTACATTGAAAAATGTATTATCTATTGAAGCAATTGGAATAGAGTTATAAAATGATAATGAGTCAATAATATCCCAATGAGGCAATGATTTTAGATTAGATCTCGCGGTTTTCTCATCATTTATTTTTCTATTTATTTCAAATATATTTCATGGTTTCATCAAGCAGTGCTGATCATCATTATTCAACTCACGTTCATAGTTGTATCAATATCATAGATATCCTGGTACCTATTATCAAAGATAATAATGACATAAAAATTCAACTACATTCATGCTCCGGTATATCTCCGGGGATGATTATAAATAACACAAATACATTGATAGTCTCCTCACTCTCTCTCTCTCTCTCTCTCTCTCTCTCTCTCTCTCTCTCTCTCTCTCTCTCTCTCTCTCTCTCTCTCCTCTCTCTCTCTCTCTCTCTCTCTCTCTCTCTCTCTCTCTCTCTCTCTCTCTCTCTCTCTATCTCGATATTTTAAACATTATTCTTTCCGAAGAATGGACATTGATATGTCCAAAGCTCCGCCAATTTATGTACATGCATTACAATATAGTTATCTATAGATCTATAGAGTTATTATATTACAAATTGCTTTTTATATCATATACAGTTCAAATATTATTTTCTTAGTCTATATTATGTAAATTCATCTATAATTTTGCTGTACCTTATTGTAAGCTATTGTATATAAGTGTATAAGCCAGTATATATTGTAATCTGCATAAATAAAGTACTCAATCAATCAATCTCTCTCTCTCTCTCTCTCTCTCTCTCTCTGTCCAAAGCTCCGCCAATTTATGTAGGTGCATTACAATATTATCTTGTATAGTTATTCCAAATTGATTTTCTCATATCATTGTACAGTTCAATAATTAATTTCTGAGTTTATCCTATGTAAATTCATCTAAAACTCTGCTATATTGTAAGCTTTTGTATGAGTGTATGAGCCATTATGTATTGTAATCTACATAAATAAAGTACTCAATTAATCAATCGCTCACTCATCACTCACTCACTCACTCTCTCTCTCTCTACTTCTCCCGGAACTACCTACAACACCTTTATAATTCTCCAACATAAATATCTAACTTTATAAACATCCAACACACCTAGAACAGCCCAACAAGCATAACCAGTGTCAATAAAAATAACTGATTATCACACCTTCCCTTCATAATCCTATTACTCCAATACAGGATTAAACTTGCCGTATTTGGCAGCAGAACGACCAACCTTTCTTAAAACTGTTTGCTATAAAACCGTGACAAAGTAATGTAATGATCATTATACCAGATTTACACTTAATAATGCACATTTTGCTGGACTCACTAGTGTAATAGACTAACTCGATCATGTTTAGTTCACAAAGTATGATGTACATTATTTGAATACTAAAGTGTGATAGAACGTAAAGTATAATGAACCTTATACTAGACTAGCCGTCAGGCTCGCTTCACTCGCCATATCCGTCTAGCCAGGGGGTTCCGCCCAAAAAAGAGATCAGCGGGCTCGCTTCGCTCGCCTGCATGTAGACCTCAGCGGAACCTCTGTACCGAATTCTGGACCCCCGACTGGATTGTCCAAAAATGGGATCAGCGGGCTCGCTTCGCTCGCCTGCATGTAGACCTCAGCGGAACCTCTGTACCGAATTTGAACGTATTATGTCAATTTGATCACGTAAAACACCTGTTACTATATCGGCGTATCTTTGGCGAACAAAATTCTTCCACCTCAGCTAAACCTGTTTACTGATTTTCTTTAAATGTATTTCCATGAATAATTGAAAAAGGTGAGGAAACGCAGAAAAGCTGAGAAACCGCTAATTTTGGCTAATTGGATAAATTGGTATTTAGGAGGTCCTGGATAAATGCATTTCAATCTTCAACTTGGTGCCAACCTAACAAAGGCAATTCAACTTAATGCCAACCTGACAAAGTTTTTTAATTTAGTTACCAGAACAACTGTTTCGAAGAACAACTCTCTCTAGATTATAGTTCTATGTTAACATATGGTATGGACATTTCAATTATAATTTTAAGATATTGGAATAAGAAAAATATACATGCTAAAAGAAATGTAAACCCTTAAAAACCACCCTTAGAGTTAAAATATCGCCAAAAGATTTCTTAGAGCGCCTCTAAAGGGCCAACTGAACATACCTACCAAATTTGAACGTTTTTGGTCCGGCAGATTTTTAGTTCTGCGAGTGAGTGAGTGAGTCAGTCAGTCAGTCAGTCAGTGAGTGCCATTTCGCTTTTATATATAAAGATTTACACTCAATAATGTACATTTGGTTGAACTCAGTGTAAAAGACATTATGGACTCACTCGATCGTGTTTAGTTCACAAAGTATAATGGACATTATTTGAATACTAAAGAGTGTTATAAAGTGTAATGGACATCATTTCAGTACTAAAGTGTGTTAAAACGTGTAATGAACATTATTAGTGATATAAGTGTGATATAACGTGTAATGGACATTGTGATATGAAGTGAAATGCTCATTATTTGAATACTAAACACTAGGATGTTTGAGTAGTGTTAGTTTTAGCAGTTGAAGAAATAAAAATCATGAACAGTAATAATGGTCTTGTTAACAATGATAGTGTTTTGAGGTAGGATTGCTCGAGGTAATAATCGTTATTGTAATAAAGGCCGGCAAGCTTACAAACAATAAGGGTGGAAGGATCAGTTTAGTGAGCCAAGTAATAACTGTTATGCCGTGCGGTTGCAAAATATGGGCGTTTCTCAACTATGAATAGGACGGACGTTCCTGCTCAACCGACCGTGAGAACGCCGTGCATTATGACAACAACTAGAGCCCGTGTTTTCAAAGACTACAAGCGGACACTTTCATTGAACAATAGTTTGCTTCAGTTCTCAACCGAAGCCACACCCAGAAACGAAGGGTTTGATAGCCATACACAATCAAGCCTATTGGTTCAAGTGGTAGAACTCAGCTTCGAGTGAGGTGTGGCGACGGGTCGAGTCGAACGAGGCAAACGACAGAAGAGTCCTGCGACATTCGAGGCCAGCGACGGTAGAGGACTCTCTGATTTTCGTACAGCCCCGACAGTCGAGGCCTACGACCGTAGAGGACTGGAAAACAGTTGTTAGGCGACAGTTGAGGTCTCTTTAATTTTTGTACAGCCCCGACAGTCGAGACCTGCGACGGTAGAGGACTCCTGAAAAAGAGGCCTCAAATGTCGCCTGCGTTAGGCGCCAGTTGAGACCTCTCTAATTTTTGTACAGCCCCGACAGTCGAGACCTGCGACGGTAGAGGACTCCTGAAGAAGAGGACTCAAATGTCGCCTGCGTTAGGCGCCAGTTGAGACCTCTCTAATTTTTGTACAGCCTCGACAGTCGAGACCTGCGACGGTAGAGGACTCCTGAAAAAGAGGACTCAAATGTCGCCTGCGTTAGGCGACAGTTGAGACCTGTCTAATTTCTGTACAGCCACGACAGTCGAGACATGCGACGGTAGAGGACTCCTGAAAAAGAGGCCTCAAATGTCGCCTGCGTTAGGCGACAGTAGAGGACTCTTCAATTTTCGTACACTCCTGACAGTCGAGGCCTACGACCGTAGAGGACTGGAAAACAGTCCTCTACTGTCGCAGGTCTCTACTGTCGTCGGTCTCGACTGTCGCGCCCCCGTGGTAGGCCTATAGTAGTAGGCCTTTTCTGCAAATCGTTCACTGAATACTTGGAGAATACAGTACTTCAATAATATCATAGAGAAACAATAGCGTAAGTAGATATCCCATGATGTAGGGTGTTTATGTCGCAACTTTTACTGTTATCTCAAGCCGATTACTGTCGATTATTGTCAAATTTTACTGTTTTGTTTGGGTGAGAGTGTATGAACGGCACAATATGAGAGAATACCAGTGTCACACAGCTTCACGGGAAAGAATCAAATGAACTATCGGCTTGAGATAACAGTAAAAGTTGCGACATAAACGCCCTATACCATGGGATATCTACTTATGCTATTGTTTCTCTGTAGTCCAGTCACTATATACATTGGTGCATGCAATTTATATTGTAGTTCTGATTTTTTAATATATTATTTGGGTACATAAGAGAAGTCCAGAACCAATTTCTCCATGCAAAATTTCCTTGTGCTAGATACAGAGTGGCCCAAAAACCTCGTATTTTCGGCTCATTTTCCAGTTTTCAGCTATTTCTCTCAAATCTCGTAATCGGACAGAAAAATTTGCTCTCGCCTTTCTTTAGATTATAAAATTCTGAATGAAATGAGATCATTCGGAATTCTCTATCTCCAATGAGTACTGAGTTATGATTTTTCAAAAATGAGTGAAATTTGAAGAAAAAAATCAATTTTGATGAATTTTAGTTTTTGATCAACAATATCTTCCAATTGTTACCATTTAGATGTATAATTCAAAATCCCTCTGGGCGTATATTTGTGCTCTACAATCTGAGATCAGGTAGAGCGCTCCATCTTATAAAGATTTCCAGGTACACCTGACAACATTGCTCCTTGTATTGTGAAAAACACCTAATTTTGAGTTTCAACCATCATCATCAACTACATTGTACTCACATTGATATTTCGCACAATGACATAAGTTCATTGTATTATGTTCTATGAGAATCACCTGTTAGATGCACTTCATTTCAGTATTTCCTAGTGGAGAGGCGATATTTCATTTATTTCCATTAGTTGATAAATTATATTCCCACATTGTTAAAAAACGATCTGGCACGATTTGGAGCTAGAAAAGGATACCGTCATCTGCTTTGTAGAATGATAGACAAGGATAGCAACACCAATACTGCTATTTTAAAGTGTACCTCACTATAGCCTGCAGCTTCAATTTTAACTTCCCACACAACAATCTATAATAGATCCGTCACTACCCATAGAATCCAACCTATGCTAGTTAGTATCAGAAAAAAGACTCAACATACTGTTAAGGTGCAACGGTAGTTGCAAGATTCGAATTGAAACATGAAGACAAAGTTAAGTACTTGAAGATATATTGAGATAAATTGAACGAATCGATGAATTAATTACTGTCGATGCGTCTCTTAACGGGATTCATTGAGCGGTTAATAACGAGTCTAGACTTGTATGATAAGACCAGTCAGGTTTTCAAATCGGTAAAATGAAATATTGACGATAATCTCCCCGTCCCCCCGGCCCAGCCTAGCGTTCGTTGATACAAAGTTACCAAGGCTACTGGTTCAGTTATCGTAACTTTATCTTCTCGATCATAATCTTGATTTGAAAAGATTTCATAACCAATAAAAACGAAACTAAGTTCCAGTGGTGGAGAAAAGTGAGTGAAGTTACGGTAATAAAAAAGCTGAAACGTCAAAGGGATTATGGAAACTAGTTCAGGGAATGACAAGAAATGACTTGTCAGAAAATCAATTCCGAAAAAGTCTGGTGAAAGAGAAATTTCTGTACATTATCAAGTATCTCTACTGAGACAAGATTAGATGACCTTCATCAATCAGAAATCATTTGACCTTTACAGAATCTTTTTCAAGATGCATCCAATAAAAGTCTTGAAAAAGATTTCAATAAACGTTCAAACCATCATTGATGGTTACTTGTTCGGAATATGAACGGTTGCAAATGTTCATCAAGAAAATGAGCTCTTAACTCCTTTATTTATTTTGAAATACATATGAAAGCACAAAGTTCAAAAAAAATTCTCAAAATCATTGATGTTTACTTCTTTGGAATTCGTGACAGGTGACAAATTTTCATCAAGAAAATGAGCATTCTATATCAATGTGTCTCAACTTATTCATTTATTTTGAAATACAAATGAAATCACTATAGTGAGGTCCACATTATAATGGCAGTGTACGATTGACAATACTGTTGCTGTCCTTTTCTATCATACAACAAAACAGATAGCACTATCTCTCTCTCGCTTTGCAATGTTGTCTATTTGCCAGAATATTTTATATTCACTTTTGACAGTGACTGTACAAAACTGACCAAACAATTCTCAGCCGCCATCTTTTTTCTTCATTCTATCAAAATACTTGAGTACACAAGACGTATAATTGATTTAAAATGTATTTTTGAAACAATGAAATAATTTTTAAACATTACCGTATGAGAAACACAAACTAAAATACCTGAAATGACATTTTAAAAGTTGATAACTAAAACCATCCTGGACTTCATCCATGCTTTAGTTAGCCTACCCGTATAGGTTACACCGACTCGTACCGGTATAAATAATATTGAAAAGTTATTTCAAAATCAATCCATTGAAATTACTCATTTTTAAATAGGATTTCTTTTTGATGTGACAACGTCTTATAAATTGGTTTGCCGGGTGACACTTCAAGAAACTGCATTACGTTCCCACGTTATGCGCTCACAATGAGAGCGAGTGAGAGCGTTCGTTTCGGTTCACGGTCGTCTGGAAAGAGCACGAATAGGAGCAGTGGCGAGCAACGCAACAGCAGCCCGAAGACATTCACCTGGAGAGAGAGTGAAACGGAGCAATCTCCTGCGACTGCGCCACTACTTATACTTAGTGAATAGGTTATGTGAATAAGTACGAGTGAATAGGTATAAGTGTAAGTATAATAGGTATAAGTGAATAGGTTATGTTGTAGTAATCACAATGTTGTGGTAGTTTTCAATTACAAAAGTAGTATAAATCGTTTCTCAGCCAATAATAATTTGTTTAACTTGAAAAAATGAGCGCTAATTGTTATGTAAAAAATTGAATCGAGCACAGTTAGCCCGCCTAAGAGCGAGAGAGACAGAGTGATTTTGTTGAGGATGTGTGAAGGTAAAAATAAAATTTTGTTAATATGAAGTGCGAGATTCTTTGTATAAATTAATGTTTTAGATATAATTCTTTGTATAAATAAATGTTTTAAACTGTTACTATTATTTCATCCTTCTTCCTACTATAGGAATGAATATTCACATTAAAATTATTTTACCACTCAAAGTCGTTGTCACGTAAAACTTTCGCCTGTATACCAACTTTACAGGCAACTATGCAATTTTTTCTATCATTTTTTGAATAAATTGGAATAGAATACCTACCAAATAACTCAATTTCTGTTGTTTTGAAATTCAGAATGTTGTATCACAGCTTTTTAAATTAGCCACCATTTCAGGTTTGTATAAAAATAAAAATCTGATTTCAGGTATGAAAGTAAATTTTTGAATCAAATAATGGAAAAATATATATTTTTGATTAATTTACATTGAATTAATCATTTTATCAAGGAAATTATAATTATTATTAGATTAAATTTAATGGGATGAGTTGAGTAACAGCTGTGTACAGTCAGTGGCAAAATGGAGAGACTTGGCAACGTTTTTTTCCTATCTTTCTTTCTTCACGTGGACCTCACTATAGGATAACCCACCTTACCATGATACCATGATACCATGATCTTACCATTGATAATATCATGAACTCTACCCATGCATATCATTATTCGACATCACGGATATAATAATTAATGCCAAGAGAGAATAGGACTAATATTTATTCATTTTGATCTATTACAAAAAATCACAGATAGGGAGAGATGAACTAAGGATTAAGGATACCTTGTACTATTTTATCTATCCCAAATTCAAAATTGAAGATTGCAATATTCATGTTTGTTAGATCTAGTAGATTCAATTACAGACACAAGTTTCTCAATTCAAATAGATCTACAAAGTGCTCTACTATATTATTTCAAATCAAATCAAGTTTCATTCAATGACATCACTTACATAGCAAACTCCGTTACAAAGTTGAAAATAAGTCAAACATAAAATGATCCCAGTATAAAGTATCAAGTATGAATCGTATTCTAGTATGAAATGATCTGTATATTGTTGCAGTTTCGATACAGTTTTCCCATGTAACAAGATCGGACACTAAACGATACTTTTTCCCACCATTAAAAATGGTGGGCGTGAAAACAGATCGGAGGCAAGCGGGTAAAAGTCGATCGTATTTCCAGTAATACATAAATAAAATGAAATGTGGCAGCCACGATTACCTGTCATGGTATTAGAAAATCTAACTGAGAGCCGACGGTGAATGATGCACTATTACTTTCTCCGATCATTATTATTGCTGAGATGATCAACTACATAATCACCACTAAACACGAGTTGGATGATTGCTTTAATTTAGTAGCTATCGAATCTCTTCAATACAATATCAAACTGATACACTGAATATCTCGCTATATAAGATCCACCATTACAATATCAGGAATCTATATATTACATTGAATACCCCTCAACACCATCTATCTACACTTTAGACCAGTTATAGAATAGACACGCTGGGAAGTCTAGCCTCTGAAGCCAACATCTACTGCCAAATCCACCCATCTTGACGTCACAACCAAGCTAACAACAATGCATTGTTCAACAACAATGTAAGTTAAACACCACAACACCACAACTCAAAAAAGTATTCTATAATTTCTTTACGATGTGTGACGTCAAGATGGGCGGATTTGGCTGTAGATGTTGGCTTCATCGACTTTCAGTATGAATATACAATGAACCGTGTCTATTCTATAACTGGTCTAAGATCTACACCATATTTACCTATATCTGCCGCCGTGATAAGAATACAAGTGAGGCCAGTTACACACACAACGAGTTTTGGACGTACAATTTATTGCCGTCCTTATGATTTCTATAAGATTAAACGGAACTTGACGAACATCATCTGTTTGACAACATCGTTTGTTCAATCTAATAGAAATCATAAGGACGGCAAAACATGGAACGAACAAGAATCGATGTGTGTGTAGCTAGCCTAAAGGTCAGAGCTCCAGCGATTTTTCTATCTTTCATGGTTTTCAAACAGATGATTTAAAAAAAGAGGGTTTGTTAATGCACATTGTAGTACTGCTCAAAAAATTAACCAACAGAACATCAGTAAGTAATTTTATTTTAAGTTTACAAACAGTCAAATACATAATGAGAGGAAGTTGCCTTGGATTTAAATTCTCTCCTTTTTTCCTCTCTCAACTCTTCTTCTTTTTCCAACTCTTCTCCCTCTTTTTCTCCCTCTTGTTCTTCTTCTATTCCTCCATCTTCTTCTTCATCTTTCACTGCCTTATATAGATTATATCTAATTCCAGTAAATCGAATGTAATATCAACTGTCCATTCTTGTTCCAAATTATCATTTAAATTTTATTCGCCGAATTCAAGGAGAGTCTCGCTAAATTCAAGGACTCTCCAGCTTACGCAGGAGCCTTCTTCTTCAATAAACTGCCCGTCATACTGAAGAACATTGAGGATGATATTCGCTTTGCCAGGGCACTCAAGCGCTACCTGATAGAGAGACCGTACTACACCACAACGGAGTATGTGCAGGAGCATACATACAGTCACTGTGCGGGACGAATGAGGGACCAACAAGACTAACGCGAAAACCCCATTGAAGGGAAGATATCTGACGATTCCCCGGTCACCAGACTGTGGAGAAGACTGGACGAGTAACAAGTAAGTAAGTCGACAAGAGAAAATATTTTCAATTATTAAAATAATAAGATATATACATGATTGAGATGATTTATTCTCCAAATTAATTTCCTACATAGTTAAAACCCTGATCTTGCAACGTAGCAGAGCTGGAAAAGGATACAAATATCTACTTTTTCGAATGATAGACAAGAATAGCTAATCGAATACTGCCATTACAACGTGAGCCTAACTATAGGACTGTATACTCTGTACAGTACTCGCCGACAATGGGACGCAATAATGAGAAATGGCTGAAAGAACAAAGTGGGACTTTGCGGTGCGGCGGCGGCGGCTATAAGAACAAACTTGGCGAAGTAGCGTGCAATATGCATGCAATCGCGTTTTCGTTCTCCAAGAAAGGGGACGTGAGAAAATACAAGTAG
The DNA here is from genome assembly GCF_014356525.2 of Nilaparvata lugens. NCBI lineage: Eukaryota > Metazoa > Arthropoda > Insecta > Hemiptera > Delphacidae > Nilaparvata > Nilaparvata lugens. Next base: position 56,697,217 of record NC_052509.1, read on the forward strand.
AAATACATTCCAAAGAGATGGAATCGGAAACGAACAAAGAGTGCGAGGAATCCAGAGATAATCAATAAATAATTATCGACCTTATCGAATTGAACTAGTGATGAACATAACTATAGTCATTTATACTATACTAGCCGTGAGGCTCGCTTCGCTCGCCATATCCGTCTAGCCAGGGGGCTCCGCCCCTGGTCCCCGATTGGATCGTACAAAAACGGGATCAGCGGGCTCGCTTCACTCGCCTGCATTTTTCATTTGAGCATGCTTCATTCCATCAGAAAGTCACTGAGAAAACGCAGAAAAGCTGAGAAAAACTTTGGAAAAACGCTGATTTTTGGCGTGTCTTTGATGCAATTTTTAGACTCTAGCTCAACCTCTGTACCAAATTTGAACATTTTATGTCTATTGCTTGATGAAAGAACTGAGAAAACGCAAAAAACCACTAATTTTGGGCGTAGGCTATCTTTGGCTTTATTTCAAATTCCTTCTAACACAACATTATTACACCCCAGCTGAGCTTCTGTAGTAAATTTGAAGTCTTTCTGTTCATTTTTTCTCCATAAATCTGAGAAAAAGCAAAATATCGCTGGAAAAACGCAGATTTTGGGCGTATCTTTGGCGTTATTGCAAATTCCTTCTAACACAACATTATTACACCCTAGCTAAGCTTCTGTAGTAAATTAAAAATACTAAAAAGGCATCGACAAGACAGAGGAGCGGCAACGTTGATCTCCTATCTTTCTCCACTACCATTATAACGTGGACCTCACTATATTATGCTAGGAAATTCAGTTACAATCCAATACAAATACAGTATCGTGGTGAACACAGTTGAGCCGTATCAGAAGTTATTCACTGCTGTATTTGCAGTTTGAATCGTAACGTTTGTATGAGCCGCTGATAGGGGAGGGGCCTGTCTAAGCCAATGTCAGGCGTTCACCTTGAAAGGTCACGGCTTACACAAGTAACGGTTCTTGGCCATCAGTATGAATACTGCTGCTCTCGATACTTAATTTGAAGTTTACAAGAGATTTATGATGGTGTAACAACCGATACTGGTATCTCGATTTTTGATAAATATGTTGTATGACAATATTTAGTGCTTTCATAAAATCCAACGACGAAGACCTCAGATATCAATTATCAACTAATCTTTCCATACTGAACATGGGCCTACTATAGTCATGTAGACAATCAAATCACAGTATTATTTTACTTGGCTGTTTCTCAGATAATTTTTGAAAGGTAGAAATGATTATTATCCAAGTGAAATCAATAATTGAGAGGGTTCATTGTAAGCATTCCTGATTAAATAATTATGGTTAATGTAAAAATTAAGATAATCCTTTCCTAAACGAATAATGTAACAATTTATCAATTTATCTAAATTTGGGAGAGAAATAGTACAAGGAGTATCCTTAGTTTCTCCCTCTCGGTCAGTGCTTCCTTGTAAAAATAATAAATAAAATAAATGAATTCCTGTCAAATGAGGGCCACAGTTAAATTTCAAGGTAAGTTAACAACAAACTCTCGGATAATCTACTAATATGGTTAGGATAATGAACTCTCATAATAATATACACCAATCACATTTCGTCTCATCATAATTCATTTTAAATGAATATATTTTGAATTTCACTTGCATTCCCAACCAAAACATCCTACAAGAATAGACTTGAATCTATAAACCTGAACATTCTAGTTCTGCACGCATGTTAGGCTAGCCTATAATTTTCGAGTGTGCGTCAAAAACTTGTTTTCATCGTCTTTATTCCTAACTCTTGCACTCTCTCTATTGTTCTGAATATGTCTCCAGGACATCTTTATATCATTTGCTTCCAGTTTTCTCTCCAGCTACCCTGGAGATCTCATGTGTGTGTGAGTGCGTGCGTGAATCAAGGAGAGAGAGAGAGAGAGAGAGAGAGTGAGAGCAACAAATGAACATTCCTTGTTCGTGAATGTAAAATATTATTGTGGCACACTGAACAGAAGTACACAACTTTTAATCGTAACTTGTCCATAAACTGTGAGCTGGAAGACTTTACCTCGGGACACGCTACACAAATGTAGAGTATGTACCTATCATTCAGATGACCGATGAGCTTTAAAGCTGGTTTTCATGATTACAGGTTCTCTTTGATTTAGCCGTTGACCATTCATAATTCGGTTATCGTAACTTTGCGTTAAAAAGGGTTGCGTGATATCAATAGTGAAACAGGAAGGTGTACCGTATTAATTAGTCGATAAACTTTGTTAAATTATGGGTTGAAATGTGGATCCCTCCCAAGCAATGCGTGAGGGAAGTCAGTAGTTTATCATGAGAGCTCTTTCGGAAACTGTGAATGCTTGGGATTTCTTTCTCTGCGAACATTGTTGATGATCTCCTATCCAAGAATAAGTTCTGTAGTATTGGATCTTATCAATTACTCATGAATTTATATAAAATTGATGATTGTCAATCACTTTATCAATTCAAATTCATTTATTTGTAATAAAGTAATAACAAATTGATGGAATGAATATTATCGATTACAATATGGAACCACCGGCAAAAAACAACTTGTGCGCCGGCAGTAAGTTCGAATAACTTTATGATATCATATTAAAATGAATAGAAAAAAAGAGCTTATTATAAACAACCAAGCTGAATAGAACTAGGAGAACTTGGTTCAAATTTCAATGAAAATTAGTAGTTTCGTATTAATCTACAAGGCTCCAACCATTTATCATGAACATATTTATCGTCATAGGAAAAGGCTACAGAAGTAGGAAGAACAAAATGTCATACGGTCGAAGAAGCTCATTTCTTAGTTTCATCGCATTGCCACTTATACTCTCAAAACAAGTGTAATAGTTTGATTGCAATTATATTTGCAAAGTATTTTTGGCATAATGATAACAATTCTTAATGATTTCAACGCTAAAATTTGATATTTAGTCGATTTCATAATGAAGTTAACATGTCACGTACACCTGGTGTAGATAAATCGTGGGATAAATTGTTTCAACAATCACGGGTCTATTGCATGTTAGAATACGGTCTAAATTCCTCAAATACTGCCATTTTAACATGGACTTCATGATAGTGAAATTGATAAAACTCAGAATTTTCTATGTCAAACTCTACTTCTCAACGAAAAACCCCGATAATACAATTCTATACCATTGGGAAATACTGGAAATTCTGGACGACATCCTATGACTAGAGATGGAATAATAGAGTAGGCCAGGGAATAGCCGACGCACTCAGAAATCGAGAGAAAGTCGGGAATGAGTGCTGGTAGATTGAGAAATATTGTGTCACTCACCTCAGATGTCTCGTCTTCCAGGGCTCTCATCCTTGCCAACTCTCTCAGTTTTTCTCTCCTTTTCTCGCTGAGAGCCTCCAATCTCTGGACTGCTCTATCCACTTCTTTGTACAGTTTTTCAGCTTTCTCCACCCACAGCCTAGAATCAAAAAATGAAAAATCAAATAAAAATAAAAATGTGAGTACCATTTTTGAAATTCAAGACTTGATAATAGCATTATATAGCCAAAACATGTCGTGACTTAAAAAAAGGTAAGCTACTCAGATCTATATTTTTATTTACATTCAAAAGTGAACCTAGAGAAAAAAGACAATAAAAATTCAGTTTCAATAAAATTCTCAATTGACGTTTCCTGAAAATATTCTTCACCATTACTAATATACCAGAACTAACTCATTCTGGGATTACTTCAGGGCTGTTTGCACAGAGTAAGTTGAAACCAAATCCGTTGAGTTGACCGAGGGCTATATCCACGTGTCTTTAGTCTCTACCAATAGCAGTCGAGCTCAACACTGATTGGTCAACAGCTTATGACCAATCATAGGTCTTCATTTATTCTATTGTATTCTGCTGCTTGATGTTCAAGATGATGTATAAACAAAACTATTGTATCAAATTTTCATAATAAATCAGTTTTATAGTGAATGAATTTTCAACCACTTGATTCTGAAGAAGAAGACGATGATGGGAAGAAGAAGAAGGAGAAAAATATGAGAATCAAGAAGAAGAAAAATAAAGAGAGTACGAAGAAGGGAAAGGTGATGATGATTATGATGATAATGAAAATAAATCAGTGGTTTTTGCAATGGTAGTTTTTATTTTATTAACTGAGAAATGAATTTTCATTAAGTTGATTTTGAAGGAGAAGACGATTATGGGGGAGAAGGAGAAGGAGAAGAAAACGAAGAAGAAGAGAAAGATGATGTTGATGATGGTGTTGATGATTATGATGATGATGATCATCATCATCAAGTCTGAACTACTGGACAGATTAACTTTAAATTTTGCATATAGATTCTTAATTAACCGATGATGGTTATAGGACTATTTTCAAATCTACAAGATTCCATTACGTCAAGTTTTCAGTTAGTCAAGTTTTAAAATGGACCCTGGCGGAGCACAGGTTACCTGCTATTTGTCAATAAACGAAACAAATTAATAAATTATTTTTCCTCACCTGACATCCTCGCTATGCGGCAGCCAGAGGGCAGTTTCCCTGAGAGATTTCAAGATGGCGGGCGCTTCTCGACGCAGTGCGTGCAATTCCGGATCGGCGAGCAGACGAGCAGTAGCCCTGTGCTGCAGGTGGGCCTGACGCCTTGCTGACGAGGTTGTGCCCTGTTGTGACGTCACACTAGGGTCGGAGCCTCCCATTAGTGCCACCAGTCGCCGGCCGCAGCTCTGGCATCGCGCGCTCAGATCTTCCACGTTCTGTGTACAAACACAAAACAAAATTGAATAAATTTCAAATCGAAGATGATTGAAAAACTACAATTTCAAGGTCTGTCATTGCTTGTTCAACCTCTTCCACGCTCTTTTACACTATCAAAATAACAAAAAGTCTCAATAAAAAAAATTAATAATTTATTATTATTAAACAAAAATTCCAATTACATGCTGTAAATCACCCCGAAGACTTCTGTCACTGCAAATATTGACAAATCGCAAATTCAAACCTATTTTAATCTGTAAAAATAATTAATATTTATTATTTTTGAATAGTAGCGCTCATCAAATTACCATCTAGCTGTTTACCCCATTGTCAATATTTGCAGTAGCAGGAGTGCTACGGGGAGTGCTACTTCGGGGTGATTTACAGTATTTAATTTGGATTTTAGTTTAATAATGATCATTAATTCATTGGCATTTGAATAATTGCAATATCTCAGTAGTTTTCATCTGTATAATAAATATTGTTACACAACATGTGAACACAATAGCAAACAGTTTATGATAATTCGCATGAAAATGAAGATCCAGATTCGAAATGTACAACAATGACAGAAACTGCAATAGGAAGATGAAAATGTTCTTGAATTGACTCAGGAACCAACAGTTTGTATAATAATAAGTGAATGAAAATTCAAAATGAATGCTGTCAACCACCCTTGACACAGCAATGTCTCCCTGCTATATAGGTAAAAAGTAATTGACTCTTTGAATGTTTCTAATTTTTTGTTGGCCTATGATTGCAAATCATATATATTTAGCCACCCTGAAACAGGTAAAAGGTGACCTAGGTCAGCACAGGATAAATCTAGAAGCCAGAACAGGTGAGACATGAGTTAAAATTGATTGTTGTCAACCACCCTGTGCTACTTCTAATATCAACAATTCAACTTTATTGATTGATACAATAAGTACATCTTGAAAATGATAGGGAGAGAAAAAATAAGGTATCCTTGTGCTATTCCTCTCCAAATTTTAGATAAGGTTACCCATAGTCCGAAATTGGTTAAGTCTTTTAGTTGTTCACTTCACAAAATTATCAGTCCTTAATTATTTTCAACTTATTATATTAGAATAATACTTGATTTAACGTAAAGAGTACACTTGGATCTGTGTCAATAACCAGTCCTGACTACAAAAATAATTTTTTATCAATATTTTGATTTTAAATTGCAGTTTATAGTTCCCAGTTAGCTGGGTGGAGATTACTAATGCAATAAATAAACAAACTTCTTGATATAGAATCGTCTTATTATTTAAAAATGATTGAGTGTATAACTAGAAGTCTTCAAGGTGATTGACAACTTTTGATTGGAATTTTTGTTCTATAATAATTATCTCTGTATTCTGCATTTGAACGAATGCAATCAATCGTTTCTCTCCAAGTGTAATCAAATATTTTTCTCAGTTGAAGGGTTGGAGAGTGCAGGGAATGTGGAAAATAAAAATCACGACGACTCCATCACAAACTGCAATCCTATTAATTGAAATTCTAAACAATTCGCACCTGTATCAACAAAACCAATTCCAATCAAATGGATACTGCGTTTTGTCAAGGAGAAGCTCTACTTCAAAACAGGGACATTATATTCAATGGGGGTTGAAATTTGAAACTAATTAATTGGAATTCTAAACAATTCGCACCCGTATCAACAAAACTAATTCCGATCAAATGAATACTGCGTTTTGTCTTGGAGAAGCTCTATTCCAAAACAGGGACATTATATTCGATGGGGGTTGAAATTTGAAACTGGATAAGTAGACCTATTTGAGTGAATTATTACGTACAAGTGATAAGAGAAAGTTCAATCACGTACTCTCCTCATCAACATGACTCCAAATTGGATTCATAGAATTGTAGTGAGACTTCCTCGCTACAGTGTTGAAGATTCATCGATCGATTAGCATTTGGGCTCTAACCCTAACCACAGACTCTATAATCGAATTGAGAGACTATTAAACAGTGACATGTATTGCCCAAAGCCAATTTAGAGCGTTATTTATGGGGGGAGACGGACTCTGATTGAGTTGTAATTTTCGATCACCGTTATGCTTTATCAGTTATATCAAGTTCAGGAGGGACATTCTCGTCCTACCTCAAAGCAATACAACTAGTCGTGAAGAACTTGCTAAATAGAACAGATTTAACGGTAGGTCAGATACGTGCTGCAACTGGTGTACTCATAATAATAATTATTGAGTATGGACGACAGTTGTTAGTACTTAACTAACAAAGGATTAACCTCAGATAAACCAGGATTAACCGCGAATGTACCTCGAAGGATTGAACTGAAATGCATTGGTTGCATCCGATAAGATCGGCACATATCAAATTGGACTGATAAGATGACCACCGGTTAAGTTGCTCGCATCTCGCACTAAACAAACATATCTCTCCATTTAGCCAATTAGATTGCAATCAGAAAATTAATCTGCATCTAACTTATGAGCTGATGGGTTGATAATGTTGTTTATTATCGACAAATAAAATTGAATCTCAATTCTACAAGCAAACTTCTATATGTTTTTCAATATCCTATTCACCAAATTTAGATTATAACAAATTAGTTGAGTAGTTATTTGTTGTGTAGTTGATAAGTTCAGTAGTTGAGTGGTTGATGAGTTGAGAAATTAACACATTCTCAATCAAAAATAGATGAATCAAAGATGAACAATTAAGCTCATTCCTTAAAAAGTGAGAGAAAAAATCAACAAAATGCTTCTAGTTTTGTGAAAATACTTGGGGACTAAAAATTTTGTGAATTGAAGAACTACAAGACTTGACCTATTTCGGACAATGTGTTATCTGAATTTGAGAGAAGAATAGCACAAGGTTACCTTATTTCTACCTTCCTTGCCCTATTTCCATAGGTAAGGGAAGTATTGCTTTCCAAAAAAATTAAGGTACCCTAATTTCATGTTTTCAATACGTTTCATTACTTTCCTTGCCCTATTACCATAAGTAAGGAAAGTATTGCTTTCCAAAAAAATTTAAGGTACCGCAATTTCATGTTTTCTATACATTTCAAGGTCCCCTGAGTCCAAAAACATGATGTTTGGGTGTTGGTCTGAGTGTGTGTGTGTGTCTGTGAACACGTTAACTCCATTCCTAATTAACCGATTAACTTGAAATTCTAAACTTAAGGTCCTTATACCATGAGGATCCGACAATAAGAAATTCAATAAAATTCAATTCAGAATGGCGGAAAAATGGCGGATAATAGATAAAAATTCATGTTTTTCACGGTTTTCTTGAAAACGGCTCTAACGATTTTCTTCAAATTTATACACTAGATAACTATTTATAAGCCCTATCAACTGACATGAGTCTCATTTCTGGGAAAATTGCAGGAGCTCCGTAATATTCCTGAGAAGAATGAATTTTGTTAAATTTCTATCACGATTTTCTCAAAAATGACTTGACCGATTTTTTTTCAAATTCATACCTTGTATAGATATATATCAGCTCTATCAACTGGCTCGAGTCTCCTCCCTGAGAAATTAACAGGGGGTCCACCCCTTCCTTGAGAAATTTACTTTGTAACCTCCTTCTCGTGCGTGCGGTAGGTAGGTAGAGCAGTTTATTCAAAAGAACACATTTCAATATTTTATTTGTAGAACAGCTGTTTTGACAACTTTTAAAAAATCCTCAAATTTCATAATTCAAAACAAAGGAAAAATGTACTCTGAACACAATCACAATAGTATAATCTAGTTTTAATTATTTAGCCGCCAATCGGCATAATGTTATTCCCTAAATTATCCTCGTTAATGAGGCTTATAGATCAATGAGCAAGGAAAGTTGTGTGAGTGTACCACACCAGATTTTTCCTCTACCTATCATCCTGATAATGTACCTATTGTATAAATGAATAAAGAATGAATAACTTCTTTATTCACTTCAATACAAACAAATTGTATTTGAAGAAATGGTGTTGTTCATAACTAAACACTATTCACAACATTCGCATACATTTTAGCAGTAACATGATACTTATAGTGTTGGACATTGTTGTAACCTTTAGCAATGAAAACGTGAAACCCGGAAATTATCATTTTCACTTCTACTCAGTAAGATAGTTATGATCAAAATATGTTTGGCGCCACATAAATTCTCATCTAATAAGACTAGTTAATGACTAAACACCAACATAAACTTATTTTCACCTTAAGTGAGGCGGTATGGTGAACTATCATCCACAAGACATTTTTTTGGTAAGAACTGCATGCTTTTCTTCAACCGGTAATATGATATATGTTCACGGCGTGGTAGCTATTTTCGACTATGAAATTGTGAGAATGAAAGTGGGCACAGTTGTAACCCAAGAAAGCAGGAACAATATTTCACTTGCACTATATAGTGATAGATTCCCTCAGAGGGACTCTCACAAGTTACAACTCGGCTGCTTCACGAAACCTAGTTGAACTTAATTTGTTTAGCTAGTTCACGGACTGATTTACATGATTGCGTAAGCATTTCGTGAAACAGTGGCTCAGATAACACACACACACACTCTGAATGCCAAATGAGTTAGCAACCTCCACGTGATTCTAATACTATAAACTATACTACTTGTGAACTATTTCTATAGTTGCCTCTAAGGAAAGTAAAAGTGGTGTTATGAGTAAGATTTTCACGATGTTCTTTCACCCTAACAACCTGGTGAATGCTATTTCATAAATAAATACATATAAAATAGGGAAATCAGCATATTATGTGTAGCAGAATATGGTGAACGGTAGTCGGTCTCAGAATCAAAGAATTGAGTTTATCACGATAGAGTGTGAGATCAGAACAGGTTTAGATCATTCTCGAAAGATCTTTCTGTCTACATCAGAAAAAAGTCAATCATCTTGATGCACATAATATCGTCAAAATGAGAAGTTCTTCGTTACTGGACACGGTTACACATAGTCCCATATAGGTTGTATTGTAGCGATTAGTCCAGGCAATGAATGCTCAAAAAAGGGTATAGAGGGAAATGTTTGGGAGACAATTTTTGACCCCGCAGTTCTGTTCTGGATAGTAAGGAGGTAAACATATCAAAAGTTCCCACCCCTACTCCCTGTGCTAAGGGGGTGGGGGTGGTTCAAAGGCACTATTTTTTGGTTTCTCGCAGATAACTCGAAAACAATGTATCTTACGGACATTATTGTTATATACGATATTTAGGCTCACATAATTTCCTGCAATATTCATCTCACAACTTTTTCTATATATTTTCTAGTTTTCGAGATATCCGATCTTGAGGGTATGACATTTTAAAAAAACACGTTTTGCCTCCAATTTTTTTTAAATTTTCGCTCTTATAACTTTTGAAATATTGATTGGAAAAATCCATGCTGATTATGAACTTATAGAGCATTGAATTCTCTTCAATTTGATGTATAACTTGACACTTTCACGAATTTCCCTACACTTTTTGCAGCAGCTTTAGCGTTGATTGTGAAATCTCCATTTTTGCAACAATAAACCGATTATTGACAAAGAAATTTGGAGGGAATGTTTTAAACACAATTTTTGACTTTGCAGCTTTGTTAAGACTAGTTAGGATAAGAACATAACAAAAGTCCTCATTCCTAACTCATGTGCTAAGGGGATGAGGGTGGTTCAAAATCAATTTTTCAAAAGTAATAAGAGCGAAAATTGGAAAAAATTGGAGGCAAACGTGTTTTTCAAAAATGTCACACCTTCAAAAGCGGATATCTCGAAAACTAGAGAAGATATAGGAAAAGTTGTGGGATGAATATTGTAGGAAATTATGTGGGCTTCAATTTTGTATATAACAATAAAGTTACATAGTTCTCAAGTTATTTGCGAGAAATCAAAAAATGGTACCTTTGAACCACCCCCACTCCCTTAGCACATTGGGTAGGGGTGGGTACTTTTGATAATTATGTTTACCTCCTTACTACCCTAAACAGAACAAAAATTTTCTTCCAAACATTTCCCTCTATAACGTCTCTTTGACTGGACTATGTTCACTTCACAAAATTTTCATTCCTTAATTATTCTTACAAAGTAGATTTTGAATTGATTGCACTTCTAAACCTCTCATTTTCGATTGAATTCATCCTTGAAGTAAGACCATATCATTCTTCCTTCTTCAGTGATTCATCTAGCCTGTCCTCCATCCAAAATCTTTCATCTTAACCAATTCTTCAACAATCGATGTGTAAACTACTGTATTTACTTGTATACGCTGTAAAAACTACGACATTTGGGAAGACAAATTCTTAAGTTGCTCGTATCTCGCTTGTCTTATGAATTACAGGTTAAGAGTTCCTCATTCTCTATTCTAAGGAATATTTTATTTATTCATACATTGACACATACAATATCATTCTCAATTGTGAATGATTGGGGAAGGAACAAAAGGCTTAAAGCCCAAAACTTTCTTCTTCTCAACTTTAGATAGAAATTGTCCAAAAATAGGTTATGTTTACACTTCATGATTTTTGTCCACTTTTTTTAGTCTTGAAACACATAGCTCCACAGATCGTTACTCATTTTTAGACATTCCACTGCTATTTCAATCCATTATCTGAATATTATGAGAGAAAAGAGCTCAGAAATCCTTATCTCCCCTTTTCACGTCTGATACTGTTCTAAAAAACTGGAGATACTTGTTGTAAATCATCCTAAGCATGTAAGGAGTATGGTTAATTAACTGAACTCAGAATTTGTCTTGTGATTAATAAATAATGAAATTTATTTCTACATTGATACATACAATATCATTCTCAACTATGAATGATTGGGGAAGGACCAACAGGCTCAAAGCCCAAAACTGTTCATTAAGGCTGTGCAAAGGCTAAAAATAAACTTTCTACTCGTGATATTTTTCAAAGTTTTCCGATTTTTATATCATCAAATTATCAAAATGAAAAAGTTTTCTCAGGAAATTTTTTTTTCTGCTCATTACTTTTTGAGATATTAGCGCCTAAAGATTACATTTTTGGAACAGAACATTTCAAATTCGATAAGAGATAAATCCATGAGATTTAGGTTAGTGGATAAATTCTACATGGTATTGTTATACAATACAATATGACAATTTCCACTGAGTCTAACAAGACCCATGGAGTGGTACAAAACAAAATAGCACTGTACATGAATAATATTGTTGATCTAGTAAAACAAAATTTCTTTGAAAATATCAATTTTTAAGATAGTTATTCAATTTACTAAAAATAACCAGAAATAAATTTTAGTTAAGTTTTTTTTTTGGTAAATTGAATAACTTTTTCAAAAATTGATATTTTGAGAGAATTTTTGTTTTACTAGATCAACAATACCATGAAGAATCCATCTTCTGAATCTCATGGATTTATATCGTACCGAATTTGAAATGTTCTGTCCCAAAAATTCAAACTTCAGGCGCTCATATCTCAAAAAGTAATGATTGGAAAAAAAATGTTTTCCTGAGAAAACTTTTTCATTTTGATAGCTTGATGATACACAAATCGAAAAACTTTGAAAAATATCACGAGTAGAGAGTTTATTTTTAGCTTTTGCACAGCCTTAAGTATATGCAAAACTTATACAGAAATTTTCCTTCCTCCTTCTCACACCTGAAAATGTAATAGAAAACTGGTAATTGATCGTAAATCATCCAAAGCATCTTCAATTGCTTAGATGTGTTCCACTCTATTTTGTAATTTTAATATTGTATTTTCCTAATAGGCTCAAGATCAGACGGAAGTCTTGTGAGCCATCTGTTTTTTATAAAGTATACAAATTATGGTGTGTTTTTGCAATTGTTGTGAAAGTGAAGAACAATCAATAAATTATTATTGTCATCTAATAAATAACATCGTTAATTAACCGAACTCATAAAATTTTTTTGAACGACAATAATTACTAAAATGTATGCAAAACTTATACAAAATGCAGCTCTCACCACGGTTTCATAGTTTTCTTCCAACAATATAGAAACTGCATCCACACAAATACATTCCACTACATGCTGAAATAGTAGAGGTTTTTCACCCATTCGAACAATGCACTAAAAACTAAGCCGTAACTCTAAACAAAGGAGAAAGCGGCTTCTACACTAGAATACTATAATACTTCGTGTGGTTGCTCTACTCCTTTTAAGTCCTTTTAGAGTATATTTTAAAGTGCACCATCTTACTGGTTCGACTCTGCATGTTATTTGCATGGATTGAAAGTGAAAATAGTAATATTCACTAGTTACTTGAAGCTGTGGAAGAATTAATGAGATGCTACTACCGGTGGGGTGTTTTTCGTCGTATAGAGGTTGATAGTGTAGTTACTGCGATTAAAACCTCCACCAGTCATAAATCAGTTAGTGATAGTTGTAAGAAAGTACCATTCGCCACTTATTAGTAGGGTAGAGTTTGATAGATATAGAGCAGAGTAAGGTAGACTTTGAAGACATCATGTGTTCCATACACTCTGATCGTTATAGTCTGCACTATTTATTGCGATGGGACAGCTTTTGTACGCCTTTATATTCAGATTTGCACGTTACACATTTATTTATTAGTTTGGCGGTGCAAAATTCCAGCTGATAAGAATAGGTTAAAAAAGTTGAGTGTTGAACAAGGTTTCACCGCTTAAGGTGTCTTGGAACAGTTATTTCAGCCATCGGCAGTGGTTCAGCCATATCTATATTCGCAAACATAATCCACATGTTACCTATATATAACCGCTAGGGGGTGAGGTTGTAAATCTCACCGTAAACTGAGCTTCTTTCACATACATGTGAGTCATGCAGATTTCCAGCATTATTCTTGTTGATTATTAACTGAGCGCGTTTGTTATGCTTTCTTCAATCTAATTATCGATAAACTTTGACATATGAGGGAACTCCTTCCTCTGTCTGCATTGTTATTATTCTCGATAATATCGGTGGAGATGTGTGCTTAAAATGGAGTTTCACTTTTGTTCAAACTTGTTGAATGAAATCCTGGGATTAAGTAATGCAGTGTTTTCAGAAAAAAATGATCTTATTCTTCTCTTAACTTCTTCTTCATTGATTCATACAATAAGTATATCATCAAAATTATAGGGAGAGGAAAAATAAGGTAACCTTGTGGTATTCCTCTCCCAAATTTAGATAAGGGTTACACTTAGTCCAAAATAGGTTAAGTCTTGTGGTTGTTCACTTCACTTGAAGGTATAGTGAAATGCAAAATGCATAATTTTGTTACGAGCAAATTGAATTAGATTGGATTTTTAAATGTACCGCCATAAAGACACCATAAAATGGTCGTCCATAAGAAACACGAGTGTCATGACCTGTATTCATAGACCTTGCTATGGGTCCCAGGTCCCAGATCATGACACAATCCCGTGGTGTATAGCAAAATCGCCATTTTATGGGGTCCTAGTTCACCAATTTTCAAATTTATCAGCTGTTATCATTATGGATTGAACAACATGATGTGTTATTTTGTGATATTGTTCAAGGGATATTGCTTGGCTTTGAGTTGTAGAATAGATTGTTCCGACACAATAATGATAAATAAAATTAGATTCCAAATAGGAACTGAATTGTTGATTTTTAGATTTAATTGATCGAGAACTTGAAACTCTTTTTGAAATTGGCGCATATTTCTGTCTTGTCCCAATGCCTTTTGAATCATAACTCTTGATTCACAAGAAAAAGAACAATTTTTAATAATAAATAAATGAATAATTGATCACTTATTATTGTAATTTCATTATTACAAAATTGAAAACATGAATTCACATATTATCTGAACTAGAATATTGTTTTTAAAATGCACAATTTTTTTACGAGCAAATTGAATTAGATTGGATTTTCAAATTTACAGCCATAAAGACCCCATAAAATGGCCGCTCCATAAGGAACATGAGTGTCATGACCTGTATTTATAGACCCCTCTATGAGCTAATTGCAATAGCGTTCCAAGCGGATAATTTGTAATACTCAAAATTTATAACCTCACTTTTGCCACCAAATATGACCAAAACAAATATGGCCGCCGTTTTAACAGAGTTAGCAGACTCAAACATGCGCTATCTGCTATCTCGTACTACTATAGTATTGACCTTTGGAAAGGAAATACATCGTATTTTGTTAATACTTTGAATACTTCATTTCACTGGTATTTCCAATTAGGCCTAAGATATCAATTATTTCTATCACATTTTTGACTGTCAAAGAATTGATCTCTAATTCCTTTTTTGTTTGAAGGAGATCGTATGACCCAGCAACTCACAGTTTATAAAATAAAATGAGTCAATTTGGCTCTTTTTCTTATGGGAAACTAAAATGTTATTTCATAAATCTAGAAATAATCCATTGGTTGAGAGATTTGAATGTCTTATATACATCTATGTTTTATTCATTTATTCATTATAACTGTTAATTTTTTTTTAAACAAGCCTTCTTTAAGCAGATGGAAACATTTTCCTAGAAATCCCCATGTATAAGCACCGCTCAGTTTCTTCTTCACCAAAGCCAAGTCCGAAGCTCTCTTAACACAGACTTAGCAAATAGCAGGAGTTAGCGAATAGCTCGAATTAGCCAGCTAACTCCAACATTGTGAATACCCCTAGTAAATAGCTGAGCACATTCAAATCATATAACACAGAGTAAATAAACTATAGCAGTATGTAGCTAAGTACTTTCAAATCATAAATATTTCAAAATCATAATTACCCTTTCAAGAGCATGTGTTGTTGCCTTAGATTAGTGCCAGCGGCAAGTGATCGAGAACATGTAAAGTTTCCTTAAGAGAACATTCATAATAGAACATGTATGTATGCAGCAAGGTATAGAGAACGTGCATGAGATGAATGTCAGTACAGAAGCCATCGTACGTTTAGCTGGCCTGTCATATTTTTGAAAAATGTGCGCCTGTCATACGAGCTCTAAAACATGCTTTGTTCTCGCGTCAGAAACCGAATACCACCCGGCAAGTTTGCAACTTTCAAAATGAAGAAAGCGAAAAAATTAGAACACACTCACACATATTCAGGAGGCTAAAACCTCAAATGTGGAGCGTCTTACACTGTTGTTGTTAGCATATCGCTTTCAAGGATTGGGAATTACTTTTATTTTCGTCGGTCGATTGTAGATTGTGGATTGTACTTTCAGATTCGTCAAGCCATACAGATAACAATCTCAACTTGTCTCCACTCTTTACTTTATTTGGCAGGTCGGCGCTCAATACTGCGAAACCATAATATGCTTTCGTTCTGCCATAGAGGAAAGAATAATACTGTATATCTATAACCTCTGGTTTTGCACTCCAGATTGAATAGCTCTCAGAATAGTAGCTTCTTTTTCGTTTATTGATATGACATTTGAGCTCTCGTCTATTGAGAAATGATTCTGAAGCAGATTTGTTCGCTATATTTAATTGAATTACAGTGCTTCGAATTTAATTTGGACCTTGGCCTTGAGATGCTCTCAAACAGAAGTCATTCCTATCTACTCTTCATAATTGAGTTACTCAAAATTTAAATTGTTGGGACCCTTCTTCATTGAGAACGAATTGGGAAACAAATGAAGCCGTCATTGAAATTCTATTCCGATCCATTTGGTTTTGCTACAGTAAGGTCCATGTTACAACGGCAGTGGAGAAAGATGGGAGAACAACGTTGCCGATCCTCTGTCTTGTTAATGCCTCCTATAGACGGTAGCTGTTACAGGTTCATTAACTGTTCATTCACGTTTGAAATAATCAATTATATTTTATTAAACAAGAGATTATATTTTCCAATAATTCCATAATGAATTCTCGTGAATTAGATGAAATATTTTGTTAATTAATTATCAATTCTACAATGATGAAAGACGGTCTGGAAACAGAGCAAAGCGAGAAAGAGATAGTGCTATCCGCTTTGTTGAATGATAGACAAGGATAGCAATACCATTGCTAATAAACACTGCCAACGTGGATCTCACGCAAGAATAGTGTATAGATGCTATATACCATCCTTGGTCATCACTATATTTACGAAATTTCTTTTAATTTATTGTTGTTCAACTGTTTTTTCGTGCCCATATTTGGAATACTTGGGCGTGTCTAGTCTCAGCCAATGACAGAGCTCAACGTTCATTGGTCAATAGGTAACGACCAATCGTAGAGTACCACTCACACTCAATAATTATAATATTCTGCAGCTAAGAGTCTGCTGTTTTTAGTTCACAGAGATCCATTAACTAATATTGATGGAGGTGTAAATACTGATTTTATGAAGATAAAATCTCAAATTGATTTATAAAATTAGTTGTTTTGTTATTATCAAATCGTTCTCATTTTATAGGTATCATCATCTCACAAGCTGGTTGTGTGCTTGTAGTTATAGGTTAGGTCATAGATTGAATATTCAACTTATGAAATACAGAAATGATTGGATTTGTGGACAGTGTCAGATAATCGATATAAATTTTATGACATTTGATTTAAGATCATGAAAAGAGTCAACTCATGATAATGTCCTATAACATGTGATAGAATCTGTCACAAAATCAGTCACTTCCAGCGTAGGTATAACGCAATAATTGAAAGTTTCCTGTGTTATAATCCTGTCATCTAAAATCATGAGGCATAAAATCGCTCGATGATTTACAAGCTCTACCTTTCAATTTATCTTTGATAGTTTCAATTGCACCGACCCATAAATATTGTGACATGACATAAAATCACAGCACATGTTTAAAGGTGTGACTTTGGATGTTTTTAGCAGAAAATAACATACATGGAAAGTTGAAGATGTTATTTATAGTTGAAAATATGTAAAATGAATTTTGAAAATTGATATTCACCTTGAAAAATTTGATCCAGCTCTCCTGGTCGTGGTCAGACTTGCCTCCACATGCTGAAGGAATCTGGTCCTCTGCTAAATGTTCAGATAACTCTACAGAGTTACTGACAACATGGCACTGCAATAAAAAAAATTACAATTTTTCACTATTTTTTTAGTTATTTCAATATAATTTTGATTAAATATTCACAATATTGGCACATGTAAAACAGGCGATTCCTTTACTATTCCTCTTTCAAATGTAGACTAATAATGGTTGAGTAACTTCAAACTTTCTCGCTCCATATCAAAAATTTTATTTATATCCCAAAAATATTTGATGTACCAGTTGCACAAAAGCCGGTTGAATTTTGTTCAAAAGCCGGTTGAATTTTATTATAAAGCCTTCTTTCTGGAAAGCCTTCACTGATTGGTTCTCGAGGAATTAATCACGATTGAAATTTAACCGGCTTTTGTGCAACTGGACCTATAAATTAAGCTGAAAATGTATTGATGACACTGTACCACATTTATATTCAAGGATGCCTGGCTACATGAAACCAAACCTTATATCAATCACATCAGTTCTTCAGTTAAATTGAGTTAAGTTAAATTTTAAACATGTGATTCATGAGTTTTAAACATGATCAAAGTGGAACAAATCTTCCTCCAAGATCATAGTCAAAGTCAAGGGAATAATGAAAAGTTTTGAAAATGAATATTCAAAAAGGAAAATGATGGAGATGCTATTGAATATGTTATTATATTATATGGTACCATGCTCCTTTTGCCAGTTCTTTCACCTGAGATAAGATGAAAATGTCAACAACAAAAAAATCTCAAATTTTTTTATGGTGCGCACCCCATAGTGACAGATAATAAACACCTGTCGCTCCTTGCATGCTCCATGGTCTTCTTACGTTTGTAGTCCACCGTCCACTAACTTAAATTGTGCAATCGGGGATCATGTGTGCATCATCGTCATTATATAAATGGTATTAAATATTAAAACTCAGGATCAAATATGAGAAACAATACAAACTTCATGGAACTCTAACGTCAACAAAGCAGTATTTCCACTATACTACACAACCATATACTACTCTACGTTCTACTCATAACTATGTACATATTACACAAATTATTTTATGGTACACTGTCAGTACCATACAACTTTCTCGCCATAGCTGTAGGGTTCATAATTATTCATAACGTCTCTCACATTTATCCAATATATTTTTGTAATTCAACTGGATGAGAGGAAAGAACTTTTTAAAAGTTCTATGAATAATAATAAATATGGATACAGAACTAGTCCATGGTCCATGAATACAGTGCAAATAAAGAAAACGAGGAACTTTAAATTTATCTGATGTATTTTGTTATTCAACTGGATGAAAAGGAATAACTTTTTAAAAGTTCTATGAATAATAAATATGAATGCAGAACTAGTGAGTGGTCGAAGAGTACGGTGCAAATAATGGAAACCAGGAACTCCAACTTTATGAATGGTCTACTTCGAGATGTGTAAAAATCAACCACAGGGAGCATCTTCATTCGAGTAATAAACTGTTTCGTCTAAACCTATTTGCAAGTTGATGCAAAATATGACCCCAACCCAGCAGGACATCAAACAGCACACACTTTCTCACGATCTTAACATGATTTACAACCACCAGGGAGTATTTAAATAAGTCCAACGCGTTAGAAAGTACAAGTACTAGAAATTCCAAAAGAGGAATTCAATTTATTTTGAAATATTGAATTCAAGACATCACATTTTCGAGCCGATAAAAACAATCTCAAGTGAATCTTTCTTCAAAGTAACGCGAGTTGTTTTTTTCGGTGCGGTTTTTTTACGAGCGAAACTTAAGATTATAATTCAAGAAATAAGACCGTTACTGTCCGACTCACTTGATAAGACCGGCTAGATACTGTTCTACGCTTATTATAAAAATACTTTATTTGGCAATTCTCGCAGTAAAAGTATTTCGAGCTGTGAAAGTTAGCGGTGTATTTAGAAACGAGATTCGCTTTCGGAAATGTATCAATGTATCAACTAGTGTGTATCACATTCTCTGGAGAACTTCAAACGCGATGATACCCGGCGCCGCCCATCAACATAATCCTACAAATCTTGTGTATCACACCTGAAGAATTGTAGTTTATCACCTTGTCCAATCCAATTAATTTTGCATACAGTTCACAGTTTCAGTGTTTCACATTCTAATGTAGGTCAGAATCCTAAAATTCATAATATTCATAGGATCTCTCTCTCTTAATCTCTCTCTCTCTCTCTCTCTGATCTACTTCTACTTTCAGCCTACTTCATTTTATTAATTAATAATTTGATCTTATCTACCTATATAATTATTTTACTTTATCAATTTTCTGTTTTTTTCTCTTAAATATTCATATTTATAGTTAATATTCATGATTATATATTTATTTATTCATAGAGAGTTAGTGGGGAGGATATTCTTAATATTCTTTCCGAAAAATGGACATTGATATGTCCAAAGCTCCGCCAATTTATCTAGATGCATAACAATATTATCTTTAGTTATTACAAATTGCTTTTTTTCGTATCATATACAGTTCAATAATTATTTTCTTAGTCTATATTATGTAAATTCATCTATAATTTTGCTGTATTGTAAGCTATTTTATATAAGTATATAGGCCAGTATATATTAATTGTCATCTACATAAATAAAGTACTCAATCAATTAATCTCTCTCTACCAGTAGAGTTGTAAATTTTCAAAGGTCTGCATGATAGATTGTATTTTCTCATGCAATAGACCCCAGATGGTTTCAAAAATTGAAATATTGCTCAAGAATTCAAAATGAACAAGCTCTCCATAGATGAATGCTACCAATGTTTTTGTTTTTAGATGATTGAGAGTCAATATTTCAATATAACTGTTGTTTTCAAACACCATCGATAATATTAATAACTGATATTGATGATCAATAACTGATAACTGATCATTTATTAACAACTGATTATTGATATCTTTTAACTGATGATAATTATATGATATTCACTCATATTTATCAGTATATGAAATCGATAACTTATAAAATACGCACAAACGGTACTGATCATTGATAAAAGGACTATCGCTATTGATTTTGAACGATACTTGTAGAGTGTTTCTGAAGCATTTAAAAAAGTGAACTTCGAGTAATAAAAACCAATAAATATGTCACTATTAAATTCATATAACTTTAAAGTGAAAAAGCACTCACATTATTTGATGTGGCGACGTCCGTTTCGTGCTGGTATCGCACATTTTCAAGCCAAACCAGCACGAAACGGACGTCGCCACATCAAATAATGTGAGTGCTTTTTAACTTTTAAGTTATATAAAATTTAATAGTGATAATATTAGTGGAAACAAGATGTATAACCAACAACAAATAAATATGTTTTCCAATAACTCAATACGAAGAGGAATGGCTTAATTATAATTTGATAACAATTACTAATTTCTAGGAACGATTTCTGGATCATCATGCTTAGATGAAACTCCTCGTTTCCCACTCACGATTGTCTTACAATAATGTGTGAAGAAGATGTGGTCATTTTATTTATTCATTTATTTATACATTCATAAATACAATTTATGATTCTTAACTCATTATGATAATTGATAAAAAGGCAAACTCAAAAACCAAGTTCATCAGCTTGGTTCAAAACCAAGTTCATTAGAAATTATAGTTTTCCAAAAAAAATTAATATTGCAATCCTTTCTACATCATACAGCCCTCACCATCACAAAACAAAACCTTTTGAAGAGGCTCTTTTCAAACTTGAATTGAATACGACTGTTTCAACTGAGAAATTTAGCTCGCATATCCCACTTTTCCGTCAGACATGACCTCAAATTTCGTGAAAAAGTTAATTGAATTTGCAGCAAACAAAGCCGGAGTGCCATAGTGAACCCATTACAGAAACCCCTAAGGCTAGTTTTGGCCTACAACCGCCCTCACTCAACTGATCCAATCGCAACACAATAAATGCTACAATATAAATATATTCCGTCAAAGCAAACTCAAACTGACCTTGATGTCTGAGCTGATATTCAAAAGCCTCAGCAAACTAGATCGTGTTGTTGAACTGCTCTTGTTGTTTTGGTAGTACAGGAGGGCCGAAACTTTAAGTTGGGAAGGCTGAAAAAAAAACAAAACAATAGTTCCAGATAAAATATGAAACAACTCATATTTCTTATCATTTATATTACCATATGATATAAAAACCAAAACAATAGCCTAGTTTCAGATAAAAGAGCACCTCATGCTCTCTTATCACTTACGTAAAAAATATTACTAGATTGCCTCAAGCTGTATTTGAAAGTAGATTATAAGATCTGACATGAATTTAGTTATATTTGATCTAGTTTTCAACGATAAGATCGATAGTGACTAATACATTCCATTGTTTCCATATTTCACTGACACTAGTGCGTTGAAATGAGGTCATTCTCTACACTTGACCTCTCAATGACTTACAATGTAGTGACTCACATTAATTGAAACATAAGTTCAATATTTGAAACGGAAAAACTTGTGGTGAGAGTGACTCAAATCCACGTGCCGTTAAATCTGTAGTCAGATAAGCTAGTATAATAAGAATAATAATAATAATTTTATTTCTCAATAAGCATTCATTACAAACACAACATTACTACAAGAAATAATTATTCTATTGAGAAGACACTCCCGAGAAAAATTCTATTTTGGGAGTTGCCATCAAAGTCCATTTGTATAATTTATTTGATGCAATCAATTAAAAATAAATTAACTTAAACCATGAAATGTAAATACTCTAACAAAAGAGCTTACAGTCGGAATTTTTACAAAAGTTATTAATATTTGAATAAAAAATGAAAGTGAATGATGGAGACAGTGCTACCTTATGTCTAGTAGAATATTGTAGTGTAAAACAGAAAGTTTTTTTTCAAGAGAATATGAAGAATGAGGTTATGACAATGAACATTTTCTATGTTGAAAATGAAAAGAAAGAGATGTATGATGAAAAGCGGCTCTGCCAGTTATTGTCAAAAACAAAAGCAAGCGTGAGAAAGAAAGAAAAGAAAATAGCTCGTTCCGTACCTTTCAAGCTTTTATTATTTAATTATAATTTAATTATAATTAAATTAGCTTATATAAAGTACAATGGCTTAGTATTAGCTTATATAAAGTACAATGGTTATATCACCACAAATATTTCAACTTGAATAATATTGATGTTTGCTAAAGATAAGAAAAGAGTGAAAAACATGATCTAATAGAAAAATTGTACCATCAAGTAAATTTAAATTGCTGAGAGGTAATAGATTTGAATTGGATGATTCGGTTATGGAAGGTATGAGAAGAATATTATTGAAGTAAGGTTGAAAAATGTGATGTTAGAAGAAGAACCATGAAGAACTAAATTGATTTGAATGATGTTCTTATGATTGATTGAATAAAATTTATTATTTACTTGTCTTCCCATTTATTCTAGCACAGCACCCCTCTAGCAATTAGAGTTCAGTTATGGAAGGTATAAGAAAACTATTACTGTTAGATTGAAAAGTGTAATGTTAGAAAATTTAACCATGATGATCTTATATGATTCACTAGCCGTCAGGCTCGCTTCGCTCGCCATATCCGTCTAGCAAGGGGGCTCCGCCCCCTGGAACCCCGACTGGATAGTCCAAAAATGAGATCAGCAGGCTCGCTTCGCTAGCCTGCATTTTTCATTTGAGCATGCTTCATTCCATCAGAAAGTTAAAGTACTGAGAAAACGAAGAAAAGCTGAGAAAAACGTTGGAAAAACGCTGATTCTGGGCGTATCTTTGATGAAATATTAAAGTCACCTCATCACAAAACTTTTGGACCCTAGCTAAACATGTGTACTAAATTTGAAAATTTTCTGTCTATTACTTGATGAGATAACTGAGAAAAAGCAAAAAAAAAAACGCTGGAAAAACGCTAATTATGGGCGAATCTTTGACGTTATTGCAACATTATTGAAAAACATTACTGAAGTAAGATTGATAAGTGTAATGTTTACAATGTTTAAAATTGTACCATGACAAATTGAATAAATTGATCTAAATGATGGTCTTATGATTGATTGGATAAAATGTATATCTCTGTCTTCCAATGTCTTTGTAGCACAGCTGCTCTAGTAATAAGAGGTGGTTATGGTTCTAATTATGCTGATCTAGACCAATTTAGAGAATATTTCTTTTTTTATAACTCACCATTAAGAGAGCTAGGGACTCAGCCAGTAGCTTCTTGTGATGATCGACGGAAGCTATGGCAGCTGCAGTGCTGCTAGCATTAGAACTAGACGATGAATTTATTGTTTCCACAATGACAAGGCACATACCGGAGCTCAATCTCTCCAGCCTGAAACAGAACAAGTAATGCAAATTGTAGAATGTAGAATCGAAGTAAAGATGATAGGAGAAAACATAGAGGGTAAATAGTAGAGAGCATGAAAGTAAGGGAGAAGGAGTAAAGAGAAGTTATGAGAAGAGAACGGAAGAGAAGAAAGAAGAGAGAGAAGAGGACGGAAAAAGAGTCAGGCCAGCTTCACACACATTCGGTTTCATTCGGCTCGGTTCGTTTTCGATTCGTTGCCGAAAACGAATGAGGCTTTCATACATATCAGGTGTTTTTATCTCTTTTCTGTATAGGGCTACTTTTAATAAAAATAGAAAGAAAATAAAAATCTCAGTACCCTTTTCGAATTATTTAATCACAACATGTTTCCGACATTTTTATTTTCTTTCTATTTTTATATCAGGTTTTATTTGTACGGTTCTAATTAGCCATTTTCTTCTCAAACACAGCTGTGTTTTTACAATTCATGATGGTATTAAAATATAAAAGCTGGTGTTCAAATAGTGATTTCTTGAACAACAAAATTTTCAAGTTAATTAAAAATTGTGAACTATTTGAATAGTTTATTTTTGATTATATTAATTTTAGACTTTCAAGGTAGATGCACACAGATCGTCATCGGACGGACGGCATGCATCGGATCGGATTATTAGATTTGATGCATTGTTTTCAATTGGAGTGCGTATACGGATAGGTATGCGCACTCCAATTGAAAACAATGCATCATATCTAATCGTCCGATCCGATGCGTGCCGTCCGTCCGATGACGATCTGTGTACGCCTACCTTCAGAGTGATTTTTTTTTCAAATTGAAAATTGGTTTCAATTTCGACACATTGTACATAACGTTCATCTCTTCTCTCCATTGATAAAATCATGTAATTTTCATGGAAAAATGATAAAAATAAAAATTCTCCCTGAGTTTCAATTTATCTTCATATTTTTTTAGCAAACTATTCATTGAGAAAAAATGCTCCAGTGGACTAACAGAAATGATTTGACCATATGATTTTTACATGGGAGATTTTTAAAGAGATAATCACGATATCAGGTGAGAATAGAAACAAAAAAAAACACTTTTTTGGGCTCAAGGGACCTTGAAACGTATAGAAATTAAGAAATTGAGGTACCTTAATTTTTTTTCGCAAAGCAATACTTTCCTTACCTATGGTAATAGGGCAAGGAAAGTGAAAAGCGAGCGTGAGTGAAATAATTTGTTTTTATCTCCGGTTTCCTAGCAACGAATTCGAATATGATAAAACCTACTGTATTCGTGTCGAGGGGGCGTTAGGTGCTATTGCTATTGCTATTCGGAACCGAATTCAAACCGAATCACCGTTTCACTCTTATCGGAATTTGCCGAAAACGAAACGAACCGAACCGAATGTGTGTGAAAGTAGCCTAAGAGGAGGAAGAAAAGATAAATATGAAATTTAAAGGACCAGCGATTGTAATCAACAATCAATATCAACAATGATGATTTGTCAATAGAACATTATTTTGATTCATATTATTAGATTGAGGACACTATATAGAAAAAAGACGGTTTGACACCCAGCATCGATTTCACTTTGATTGCATTTTCGAATTTACCATTGTCGAAACTATTCTTGAATCGACCAAACTCATAAAAATACAAAATTAAGTTGTAAAATCGTAAAAACGGAGTGGTATCGATAGTAGCCTTCCACATCTTCAATACCACGCTAGAAATTGATATTAACTTGTCAATTCAAATCAACTAGTCTTCTATCAACTATTTGACTATACTTATATACTTCTCTTCTGTATTTGTCTATGTCAAAACTATTCATAAATCGCCCAAACTCATAAAAATACAAAGTTGAGTTGTAAAGTCGTGAAAAACCTGAATTATTATCATATGAATAGTAGTCTTTCACTTCTTTGATACTGCGCTAAAAATCTAATACAACTCCTCAACTCAAATCAACTTCTTCAGTAATCTTTGTCTTCAACTAGCTGGCCCGGCGAACTTCATACCGCCAAACAGTTTAATGCATCTCATGACAAACATTAGCTGGATTGACCTGAGGAGGCGCGATTCGGAATTTCATTTATATGGATAATTTTCCAACTGCAGAATGAATAATTTACTAAAAATCAATTAATTATGAACACCGAAGACAGCAAAATTATTCAAAACAAAGCAATGTCTTTAGAGCATGTAGTAAGTCTTTAAACTGAGGCCGCACTCCTGGATGGTTACACACAGTCATTTTTTTTTTTTTAGTCTGGGCGTTTAGAATAAAAAACATGGGTGGTTATGGAGTAGCACACACTCTTGTCTACTATCTACCGACGGCTGTTGTATGACGCAATGATTATAACAGCTGATTTTTATTTCTGTGTGTGGCCAGCTCACAAAATATTCTCCCATAAACATTACAAACTTTGAAAAATTTGAAGGACCGTAGGAAAGATTCCTGAAGTCGGATTATAAATTTGATAGGCCATAAACCTGGTCCTGAACATAAAGAACACAACTAAAAAAAATCATCAAATTCGGTGCACAAAAAAAAAGTTATTGAATGTCAAAATTTGAGGCTCGATTTTTATTTATATAGATACTACGCCAAAAATTGAAAATAACTTCCGAACTCAAATCAACTCTATAGTCATCTACCTCCTCAACTCTACGCAAGAAATCGAAATGAAATATTCAAATCAACACTTGTTTCGACATGGTTACTAGGGTCACACAGCTGTAGGTTGAAAGATAAGGTGTGGCCCAAGATGAAAAGAAGATGACACGCACAAATTATTTCCTTCAACCTGAGAAGTGAGAAAAGGAAGTCTAACCACAACATTCTTGTAGGTCAGTGTGCCTTGACTTCTCACCATTCAACGAATACGTTATAATGCAAGTAATGAATTCTCCACTGAGGCGAGAAAACAACTCTATCCAGCAATTGTTGGAGGATCTATAACTCCATGTGCGTGAAGTCAAACCTACTGCCTCACCTGACATTTATTACTCTATCTATTCAAGTAGATTGTCCTATGTACGTACAGTATTCATAAGTTATAAGTTATTCATTCAAGTAGATTGTACTATGTAAGTACAGTATGCATATGTTATTTATTCATTGTACATTTTATCTATATATTGTAGGATAGTGTAAGTGCTGGTTCAACACACTTGTGAACTTTACTACAATGGGCATTAAATAAGTTTCTTTTAGATAAATCCAGGTATGTGAATGGGTGAACATAATTGTAAGCTTGTACTTCCGTCAGAGAAAAGCTATTCCGGATTCCATTGACAATCCAGGGTAGGCGCATTGATGATTAGTCGCCTATCCTACTACATATTAATAATAGAATGAGTTTGAATATTATAAATATTCAATAAAATGATTCATAATTTTACTTTAGATACGACATAGCAGTATCATAGCTGCTATCGTATCTGAAGTATTGAGGAATTTGTTCATTAATTAATCGAATCAAATCAAATCATCGTTTATTGCCATAAAACATATAATATGTTTTTAGAAAATAGTCATTATTAATTAAAGAATGAAAATTCGATTAACAAGCAGTTCGAAATTGAAGAAAATATTATTCGGCCTATTATATTTTATTATCTAAAAAGTAGTCGTCATCTCTCATCATCATCCCTCTCACTCATTACCCACGCACAAGTCTAAGAGCTGATGTAGGCATCAGCCTCACCCTCAGTATTCTGTATTTGATAGTTTAGCTCATCGTTTTTCTCTTACTCACTTTGAATAAAGAGGTTACGAAGGGAATTGTTGTAAAAACTAGTAGAACTCAGCAAGATCATTGATTCCTTCAAGCAAGATTTAGATTCAAAATTACGAACATGTAGTCCAGTCAATATAGATATAAAAAAGGGGGTGTGCTTGCAATTTATATTGTAGTTCTGATTTTTCTATATATTATTTGGGTACAAAAGAGAAGTCCAGAACCAATTTCTTCATGCAAAATTTCCTTGTGCTAGATACAGAGTGGCCCAAAAACCTCGTATTTTCGGCTCATTTTCCAGTTTTCAGCTATTTCTGTCAAATCTCTTAATCAGACAGAAAAATTTGCTCACGCCTTTTTTCTAGATTATAAAATTCTGGATAAAATGAAATCATTCGGAACTCTCTATCTTCAATGAGTACTGAGTTATGATTTTTCAAAAATGAGTGAAATTTGAAGAAAACATCAATTTTGATGAATTTTAGATTTTGATCAACAATATATTCCGATAATTCAAAATCCCTCTGGGCGTATTTTTGTGCTCTACAATCTGAGATCAGGTAGAGCGCTCGATCTCATATAGATTTCCAGGTACACCTGACAACATTGCTCCTTGTATTGTAAAAAACATCTAATTTTCAGATTCAACCATCATCACCAACTACATTGCCCTTACATTGATATTTCGCACAATGACATAAGTTCATGAGATTATTTTCTACGAGAATCACCCGTTAGATACACTTCATTTTGGTATTTCCTAGTGGAGAGGCGCGCTTAAGGACACCTCAAGGATCAAAATTTCAAACCCTTATAACTTTCGACAAAATGCTCAGATTTCATCGTACTACACCTCATTCTTCTCGGCTCGTCAAGGTGGTCGAAAAATGGAAAATTTATTGTTGAGTGTACTCAAGCCCATATTCACATACACAAAAAATGGCCAATATCTATATTCAAAGCTATGTATCTCGGTAACCCCTTATTATAAAAATCATATCTTGAAATGTACAATGGAATTTGTTCTTCAAATAATCAAATCGTAGCCTATACACTACTCTCTACAACTTTATAAATCTATCAAATCGTATACTAATCGTATACTATACAAATCGTAAGTACCTACTTCAAATTACGAGAGCAATTGAAAACAAACTCATGAAATAAGTCTAATCTAAAATTTGAAGCGCTTCTAAATCGTATACTTTAATACATGAGCTATTTAAAGCAAACTCATGAGTTACGTCTGTATTTGAAGGGCTTGACTCCACAACGGAAGAGACTGTTAGCACAGTTGACGTCTGATGCGGAACAGATCTCAAAGAACTTTGATTGACATGATTGTTTTTCGGCCTGGATGGTTATTGGGACCGAGGCTGGTAAATTCAATTCACAGCCATCTTAATATGTTGATCCATCAAATCTAGGGATCATTTCCTGTCTGCCAGATGAACTTCAATGAATCGACAACAGACAATTCGTTGTTCTGGAATAAATATAAAGACACTGCTGTTTTTTAACGGGGAGAAGCTTGTTGCTAAGGTCTGGTAGGAAAATATCAGGGCAGTGAAAAGAAGCTTGTTGCTAAGATGCCTGCCTGATCTGTTGAGAAAATATGAGGGCATTGAGTGATGTGCTCCATACAATGATAAGACAATTTCTGCAGACATTCAAAGTTGATTTACTTCTTGTAGGAATCAAGAAACGGATAACTGTTTATTTGTTTACTTCAAACAATTTTGAGAGTATCAATAATTTTGACTGGAGTTCTCATGAATGTATTCATTTGGAGTGCTGGGTTTTATCCATGATTATTATTGTCTGGAACGCTGGAAGAATCATTCAATTGGGTTGAGTTTGATGAATAATTTTGACTGGAGTTCTCATGAATGTATTCATTTGGAGTGCTTAAATTTATCCATGATTATTATTTGTCTGGAACGCTGGAAGTATCATTAAATTGGGTTGAGTTTGAAAACAAACCAGTTAGAAAGATTGCATGAGTAATTATTTTACTTTGATATCAAAAAATGAATTAGGATTTCAAGTTAGTTCTCTAGTGTATGATATTTTTTCTAGAAAAGTGGAAGAAAAGATTTGAAATAATTTTACAGCACTGCATCTTCAACCGTTTACCCATTGTAAATTATTTGTTTTTATCTTCTTCTTCTTCTTCTTCTTCTTCTTCTTCTTCTTCTTCTTCTTCTTCCTCTTCTTCTTCTTCTTCTTCTTCTTCTTCTTCTTCTTATTCTTCTTCTTCTTCTTCTTCTTCTTTTTCTTCTTCTTATTCTTCAGCTTCTTCGCTGCCTCTTCGATGATGATTGAGCGACAAAACAAAAATAATGTTGATTATTGAAGAACAATGATGTATGTGATGGTTGATATTTTTCTTACCTGAGAGGAATTGAAGAGTAGTACAGAAGAAGTTTGGCAACATCGCGGGCAGTCAGTGCATTGTTGCTGGCAGTGTTCATGTCGTATACGATGACAGCTCGACCGTTCACATCCTTCAAACCTGGAAAAATAATACAAAATAATATTTGAGATCAATATTATAGGAATATAGAAGCAACAAGGGAGGAATTCAGTTTAATTATATCGGGGGACCGAGCTTCGCTCTTGAGTGTAAAAGCATAGAAAATTTGTAACGAAAGATAAAATTCATAGTTTATTTTTCTTTATTCATTTTCTCAGTCGTACAATATTATTTTCACAGTTATATGAGGAGGCAGGCTTATGCCCAAAACTGTCCCTTTTCAAATTCATACTACAGTCTAAATCAAAATCTAGGTTAAGCTACTATCACTCATCAAAATAACAATTTATCCACACTTCAAAAAGCAAACACATCATCAATTACAAATAGATATACTGTGAAATTCGATTTAGAATGATATACTATGTTTGCTACAATATTTTTTAATATACTATGTACTATTCTACATAAACAGCATCTAGTTACTATTCTGGACTTTCTGAAGTAAACATGTTTTCTAAAAAAGAGGAAAATGAACGAAAATAAGCTTTTCTTGCTGAATTTTTCTTCTCGTGAGATCAGCCGGATGATCCCACACATGCAGTCGTTCACTTTCTTCCATTACGGTATTGACAGACGACAAAATTTCCAGCTGTTTTTCCAAGGACGTATTTATCCTTTTAATGTCCTGGTACCTAAGTACCTGATTGAATGATTACAAAAGTTCAACAGCTGAGTCATAATTTTGACACAATCCCACACACATGAACTCGCTCACTCACTTCCATTATCAACAAACGACGAAATAATTATTATCAGCTGTTTTTCCAAGGATGAATAATAAGTATCCTTTCAATGTCCTTCAGCGAGTTATAGGATAGATTAACTCAATGAACTGAATTTAATTTATTGATCATTCTTTAACCAGTAGATGGATTGCGAATTATTGAATCAAGTGAACTGGTGGGCCTCAACAATGAATAAATAAACGGTATGATCCAACTGTCTCTGGTACTGCCTCGACAGTGCCCAATTTCATAGATCGATCTTTGTGGCATGCTTACTTGATGCTAGACCTAGCTAAAGTACACGGTGACCCCGGCTTAAGCGATGTTGGAGCCAGGTGTTCTCTACCCCACGCATATCTGATGCTAACATATGAGGCATATATATGACGCTAATGTATGCTTGGCCACTCGTCATTGTGGGTACTGCTCCTAGCCGAAAATAGAAACCTGCATTCGGAAAGGTTGAAAGACCTCTTCGAAATTAGCTATGAACTTTTAACGGGTGTTTCCTAGGCCTATTAGCCTACGAACAGCAAAGCCTAGCTTAGGCAAATCAACCTTTCTCAATTATTGCTTCACTAGGATAAGTCTGTTGTGAATGAAATTGCCTGTCGGAGAACGCTCTTCCTGGTTTTTTGAGTTCTAGGTGGGTGGATGTGTATGGTTGGTGAATGGTAATTAGAAAAATCTAGTTGTAGTCTACTATGTGCCAGCTATCGTTGCAAGTATTTGTTGGTTCAACCTCTGACAAGTCCCCAATCCAAATTCTGGACTCTTCAAATACCAGTTTTTGGAAGATTTATCACCTCCTGCATCTTCCGTTACCACCTGTCTGTTATTTCTCATTTTGTGTTGGTTTTGCCTGATTTTGATCTATGCCATGTGATAGCAAGAACATATCCAAAAAATCTATGTATCTTAGAACTTGTTTCTAGAACCCTTATTAAATGTGATGAATATTTTATTCGTCCAGAAAATATGTTAAAATATGTATATGAAAATATGTATGTTATAATGCTTCAATGATATTTTTCGATAATTATTGAGATCAAATATCTTGTCAATTAATCATATTCCCACATTGTTGAGAAACGATCTGGAGGAAGAAAAGGATAGCGCTATCTGCTTTGTCGGATTATAGACAAGGATGGTAATCAAATACTTCCATTATAACGTGGACCACACTATGAGAAGATGATACAAGGATGATAGACAAGGATAGCAACATCAATGTTAATCGAAAACTGCCATTATAACGTGGACCTCACTATGGGAAGGTGATACAAAGATGATAAGAAGACGATGCAAAGATGATACGAGGATTACACAAGGATGATAGACAAGGATAGCAACACCAATTTTAATAAAACACTGCCATTATAACGTGGCCATCACAATTGAAAGATGATACAAAGATTATTTGCAGATGATACAAAGATGATGAGAAGATGATACAAGGATTATACAAAGATGACACAAAGATGATACGAAGATGACACAAGGATGATAGACAAGGATATCAACACCAATGTTAATCTAAAACTGCCATTATAACGTGAACCTCACTGTAGCCTCAAACTGAATAAAGCCTATGTTCTGATGAAACTCTTGTGTGAACCTAGCCTCAAACTCAAACAGCAGTGATTCTAGCCTCAAACTCAAACGGCAGTGATTCTATTGTGAGGTCCACGTTATAATGACAGTATTTGATCAAGTTTGGTTTTGCTATCCTTGTCTGTCGTTCGACAAAGCCGGTGGTACTATCCTTTTCTAGGTCCACAACGATGCCAATTATGTTTTTGACAGTGTAGAAATATAATTACTTAATGCAGAGAATCGGCAATATAAGAATATAAGAATATAATCGGCAAGAAATATAATTACTTAATGCAGAGAATCGGCATCGCTATTCTTCTATCTTTATCCACTGCCATTATAACGTGGACCTCACTATAGCCTCAAACTCAAACGGCAGTGAATCTAGCCTCAAACTAAAACGGCAGTGATTCTAGCCTCAAACACAAAAGGCAGTGATTCTAGCCTCAAACTAAAACGGCAGTGATTCTAGCCTCAAACTAAAACGGCAGTGATTCTGCAGTGATTCTAGCCTCAAACTAAAACGGCAAAGATTCTAACCTCAAACTAAAACGGCAGTGAATCTAGCCTCAAACTGAAACGGAAAGGCACTCAAGAGAAGAGCGTCCTAAACGTAAAAGCAGCTTCATTGATATTCCACCATCGTCACTACGAAAGGAAGGAAGGCCCAAGATTAATGGCTGAAATCTATAGACAACGTATCCCACTATTTACCCTCTACCCTCGTAGCCCAGTGATTGGGTTCTCCACCTCATACCCTATTTTATCTCAGAGTGAGGTCACGTTATGATGGCAGTATTTGAGGTGTTGCTATCCTTGTCTATCACGCTTGTATCATCTTTGTATCATGGTCATCTTTGTATCATCTTTCAATAGTGAGGTCCACGCTATAATGGCAGTATTTGACAACATCGGTGTTGCTATCCTTGTCTATCATTCCACGAACCAGATAGCGCTATCCTTTTCTAGCTCCCCAACGTTACCAGATCATTTTCAACAATGTAAAAATATAATCAATTAACCAAATATTTCATATCAATTATGAAAATCCTATTATATTAAGCGAGCAATTTCTGTATATTCATATCTAGCTATTTTTATATCTGGTTATTTATGTTCAACGGATCTCGATAACGGCTCTAACGATTTTCACGAAATTTGGAACATAGTAGTTTTATGATAAAAAATTCGATTGCACTAGGTCTTATTCTTGGGAAAACTCGCTGAACGACATTAAAAGGAAAGAAACACTTTTGGGCTGTGCCTGTTAGTACTTTCCCAATCATTTTAAAGAATTGTGTTCGGTTGTCAATAATCAAAAGTCAATAAATAAATAACGAGCGAAGCTCGGTGCCCCGATATTACATAACTTAATCACTGAGAAGTATACTTTTTTGAAGAATAAAATACAGTTGATTATTTTGAACGAGAATGAATAATATGACATGAGATATATAAGCTATCCTTTTGGAAGGCAGTGGTAAGACAGAGAATCGGTATTAAGATATTCAATCTTAATTATGAATTCTCATTATTAAAACATTGAAAAATATATTTTATCTTGGTGAATAAAATATAATCGCTTTTATTCTCAACAAGAATGAACAGTTATCATCACATCAGATATACCGGTATCAGATATCTTCCATAGAAGGCAGATAATCGGCAACGATGTTTTCCCATCTTTCTCCACTGCCATTATAACGAGGATCTCTATGTACCTATAGTGAGGTCCACGTTATAATGGCAGTGTTTGATTAGCAATGGTATTGCTAACCTTGTCTAACATTCAACAAAGCGGATAGCGCCATCTCTTTCTCGCTTTGCTCTGTTGCCAGATCGTCTTTTAACAATGTGGAAATATAATTGATTAACAGAATATCTCACCTCAATTACTAGTAGTTCTGTGAACAGTAGACCTCGCGCTCAGTAAGTTACATTGACCTGTTGTTATGTTTTCTCAAAAATTAATAAATAATTTATCAATTTAAAATGTCAAGGAAAAATCCTAAATAAACAGAGCTTTCTGTACTATCGTACCGTGACATGTCGTCCCGGAATGTGAGTGTGAGCGCTGTTATCAGGTCTGGTTGCTGACATCAACCAGTCAACGGACATCAACTGTCTACAACGTTGATGGAAATCTACATATCCAAGATGTTAGAAGTTTTTGAACGGGTAGTATTAAAGTCAACTGTCTACTAACGTTTCTGGAAAGATACATTTTGAAAGATGTTCGATGTTTTTGAACGGGTAGTATTATAGTCCACTAGACTGCTGATTTATAATGAATAATTCTATAGTCTGATTTTTACTCTAATATTGAAGTATATTGGCTCCTTTTTCCTTTCATTATTATCCTTGAAATGCAAAATTTCCAAAAACCTTGTATATACGTCGACGTACAATTGAAAAAGGAACATACCTGTCAAATGAAAATCTATTACCGCGTTTCGCCGTAAAATGCGCAACATTTAAACATTAAGAGAAATGCCAAACCGTCGATATTAATTTTAGACCTCACTACGCTCGGTCAATGAAAATGCATTATAAATTATTCAAAAATATAATTTCTTGCTTCATAAAATATAATCTTTTATTTTAAACGAGAATGAACAGTTTACATTCTGTGCTTCTTGGAAAAATTATAATAATAAAAAAAATAATAAATATTACATCAGATCTGGTACATCATATCAGCTACCGTCTAAAGAAGGCATTGACAAGACAGAGGATCGGCAACGTTTTTCTCCTATCTTTCTCCACTGCCATTATTTACGTGGACCTCACAATCCTATATAACTCTGTTTTACCCTATTGACCTACCTCAGCTTGTTTCAATTCCCACCCCAAAACAAATAGATCAGGTACTTTGGGGTGGGGGTTGACTTCTTGGTATTCACCTTGTGAACCACGATTATTCAACTGGAAGGAATGTTCTCTCAAGAAAACAGCCGAGTCACATGCAATGTGTACAGTGACTCTACAAACACTAATTATTCTGTGAACTCACTGAACACCGACTAATTCTGTAAAGTCACTGTCAATGCTATAAGGGTTCACTGATTGAGAGGCTTGGTATTTAAACCGTGTAACATATAGTAAAACAAATTCCTCTGAATATTACTTGAGTACCTAACGTTAGTTAGTACCTGGATGAGTACTTTTTAACACGAACTTTTATTGACCGAGCGAAGTGAGGGTTTAAGATTCAAGTCGACGGTTTGGCATTTCTCTTAATGTTGTTTAAATGTTTGAATGTTTAAATGTTTATATGTTGCGCATTTACGGCGAAACGCGGTAATAGATTTTCATTAAATTTGTCAGGTATGTTCTTTTTAACTTCCGCGTCGACGTATATACAAGGTTTTTGGGAAATTTTGCATTTCAAGGATAATATAAAAGGGAAAAGGAGCCTTCCCCATACGCCAATATTACCGTAAAAATCAGACTATAGAATTATTCATCATAAATCAGCTGTCTAGTGGACTATAATACTACCCGTTCAAAAACATCGAACATCTTGAAAATTTATCTTTCCATCAACGTTAGTAGACAGTTGACTATAATACTACCCGTTCAAAAACATCGAACATCTTGTATCTTTCCATCAACGTTGTAGACAGTTGCAGCCAGACCTGATAACAGCGCTCACACTCACATTCCTGGACGACACGTCACGGTACGGTAGGACAGAAAGCTATATATTTATTTGGGATTTTTTCTAGACGTTTAAAATTTGATAAATTATTCATTAATTTTTGAGAAAAACATAGCAACAGGTCAATGTAACTTACTGAGCGCGAGGTCTACTGTTCACAGAACTACTAGTTAGTAAGATAGTACTAAATTCGTTGGTAAATTTAATACTCCTACATTGTTGTTGAGATGAGTTTTCATATATTTTAGTTCATTAATTGATTACGGAAATGATGTGCAAGATTTTCACTCTTGATCATCATCAATTACATACTATACTGAATTTACTATCGTTTTCAACGGGGGTGTCTGCTGTTAAAGGTAGGTACATTATTTGACATTATCTGGGGAAAGTTATTGTACAACTTGCAAGACTTTTATCTTTCTTCAATGTTGTTTCATCACGAACTGCTTATTATTGAATCACTTTTTGCTAGAAAAAACGACTAGCAGTCAGATATTTTACAATAAATGAATTAATCACTCACTGTGACAACGAGATCTTTCGGCAGGTCCGCCATTCAGACAACCAAGAAGATGGCGGACCTGTCGAAAGATCTCGTTGTCACAGTTGGTGATCAATCCATTTATTGTGAAATATCTGATTGCTAGTCACTTTTATCTTATTATGTTGCTTACCTTAAAAAATTGTTTCTATAACTTCATTTTCATCAAAATCAGGGAGAGAAACAGATTGGGTTTATCCTGTTGATTCTATCCCAATCACTCAATCAATCGATCAATAATTTGATTCAATTTAACACAAAATGCATAGCAGAATCAAAATACAAAAATCACAATCAAAAATAAGTTTCTGATAAAATACAAAAAATGATTAATTAATTTGATATTATGATTGTGGAATGTAATAAATAAAGAAACCTTGGAAAAGTTAAGGAAGATTTGTATTGGGAGATTTGAGAAAGAGTATATATCTCACTCCATACAACTCATGAATGGAGAAAATTGTAATAGTTTGCTATCGAATGAATTCAGTGATGTTGCCGCTCAAGAAATTTTTCGAATATTGCTTAGTAATTTATTGACAAAATGATGCTTTGTACATGGAATTTACAACTGAACTGGAATGTGGAGTATTCCCCCTGTAAGATTGATAACCATTTCAATCCATTTTTCGACTATCGCAATTCCATTCTTTGAACAATTGTAAATAAATTTAAATTTTTAGTGAAATCAATATTTCACAATTAACTCGCTTCGCTCGCCATATCCGTCTAGCCAGGGGGCTCCGACCCTGGACCCCCACTGGATCGTCCAGAAATGAGATCAGCTGGCTCGCTTCACTCGTCTGCATTTTTCATTTGAGCATGCTTCATTCCATTAGAAAGTCAAAGTACTGAGAAAACGCAGAAAAGCTGAGAAGAACGTTGATTTTGGGCGTATCTTTGATGAAATATTGAAGTCACCTCATCACAAAATCTTTAGACCCTAGTTAAACCTCTATACCAAATTTGACCATTTTTCTGTCTATTACTCGATGAAAGAACTGAGAAAACGCAAAAAAACGCTAATTTTGGGCGTATCTTTGGCGTTATTTCAAATTCCTTCTAACACAATATCATTACACCCCAGCTGAGCTTCTGTAGTGAATTTGAACATTTTCTTTTTATTTGTTCTCGATAAAGCTGAGGAAGCGCAAAAAACCGCTAGAAAAACGCTAATTTTGGGCGTATCTTTGACGTTAATGCAAATTCCTTCTAACACAACATTATTAAACCCTAGCTGAGCTTCTGTACTAAAATTGAACATTTTCTGTTCATTTGTT
This sequence comes from Nilaparvata lugens, assembly GCF_014356525.2. Lineage (NCBI taxonomy): Eukaryota > Metazoa > Arthropoda > Insecta > Hemiptera > Delphacidae > Nilaparvata > Nilaparvata lugens. Next base: position 56,735,201 of record NC_052509.1, read on the forward strand.
CTCGATAAAGCTGAGAAAACGCTGGAAAAACGCAGATTTTGGGCGTATCTTTGGGAATTTTTTCAAATCCGTTCTTAGTGCGCCTCTGAAGGGCCAACTGAACATACCTACCAAATTTGAACGTTTTTGGTCCGGTAGATTTTTAGTTCTGCGAGAGAGTGAGTGAGTCAGTCAGTCAGTGAGTGCCATTTCGCTTTTATATATAATAGATACAAGGTACCTTGTATGTAAGTCTATCTATAATAAGTAGTAATAATGTGAATTTATCTAATTATATTCCATGCAATTTCACCAATGAGAATGTACCTATGTATCGTACTCATGTATATTGCACCTATGTACCAATACTATGCATAGTAATGAATTGTTCCGATATCATTCCCAGGAGGCAAACTCACCGACTGACGGAACAAACCCACTATTGCCAAATATTCTAATAACCACTACGCCCTGCACTTTTACCGATATTTACGCCGGTGTGGGAGTGACAACTGATGACTGTTATCACGACTATAGGGCTATTAAAAATTGTTCACGATCCAAAACAGGGCGAACAGTATTCAACGAAAGCAATCACAGTTGTTGATTGCTGCAGATATATGGTCGCAAACTATCACGGGTAGAACTGTGGTGTAGTAATGGAACATGAAATACAACGATATAGTAATATAATTTCTGGTAGGTGGAATAATGAAACGGGTGGCGAATAATGAAACGGGGGTGTCCTGAACAGAGCACCCGTTGGGAAATGAGAAAGAGAGTGAATGAAAGAATAAGGGAGAGACAGAGAGAGTGGGAGAGATAGATGGATTGATAGATTCCATTAAATCCAAGCTTTATAATATTAAAAGTGATATGTGTGGATTTGAGACAATAAGAGTCCCTCTTCCACTTAACCCACGAGAGAGAGGGAGTGAGTGAGAGAAAGAGTGGGAAGAATTGTCTGAGTGATAGTGGAGAAAAGATTGATTGAGAAGAGAGAGAGAAAGAGAGAGAGAGAGAGATAAAGAGAGAGAGAGAGAGAGTGATTGATTGATTACTTTATTTGTGTAGATTACAATATATATACTGGCTTATAAACTGATATACAATAGCTTACAATATAGCAAGATTATAGATGAATTTACAAAATATAGATTAAGAAAATAATCATTGAGCTGTATATGATATGAAAAAAGCAATTTGTAATAACTATAGATAAAATAGATAATATTGTTATGCATCTCAAATTGGCGGAGCTTTGCACATATCAATGTCCATTCTTTGGAAAGAATATCCGAAGTATCCTTCCCACTAACTCTCTACCAAAGAGAGAGAGAGAGAGAGAGATGATTGATTGATTGATTGATCGATTGAGTACTTTATTTATGTAGATTACAATATATACTGGCTTATACACTTACATACAATAGCTTACAATACAGCAAAATTATAGATGAATTTACATAATATAGACTAAGAAAATAATTATTTAGAAGGAGGAAGAAATTAGAGAAGGAGGAGAAATTAAGAGAAGGAGGAAGAAAGAGAGAGTGATTGATTGAATGATTGGTTTATTGCCTCTATTAAGGGCGGAGTTAGGACTCTCTGAACCACACAACCCTTTGAATTTCAAATTTCTTACAAAGAAATACTACGAATAACAAACTAAATCGGGATCATACTAACAATTAAAAAAAAAATGTAAACTTCAAATGAATCGCTAATATGAAACAGATTTTTAGAAAGTTAGAAAATATTTTCTGTTTCTGGATAGATATATAAAACTGTGATTTACTTACTCTTATGGCTTTTATTGGCAGAGAAATCCTTTGCCGTATTACCCAATGTCATTTCCTATCAACACTCAAGTTTATAGGTTATGTCTTGGGCTCTTCATTTTCCTCACTAAAAATTTGCACTTCCACTTCCTGAGTTCTGTGATATTGAGAAAAATAGATAATAACAATGGAATGGAGAACTAAAATTTAAACCAATACGTGAAAAATATGAATACAAAATAAAATTTGATATAGATGAATTCAAGACTAGAAGATATACTAGAAGACTAAAGATAGACTAAGAGAGAGAGAGTGAGTGAGAAAAAAGTGAGTGGTAGTGAAGAGAAGATTGATTGATTGATTGAGTACTTCATTTATGTAGATTACAATATATACTGGCTTATACACTTATATACAATAGCTTACAATATAGCAAAATTATAGATGAATTTACATAAATAGACTAATAAAATGATTTTTGAACTGCATATGATATGAAAAAAGCAATTTGTAATAGCTATAGATAATATTGTTATGCATCTACATAAATTGGTGGAGCTGGGACATATCAATGTCCATTCTTTGGAAAGAATATTCAAAATATCCTTCCCACTAACTCTCTACCAAAAATAGAGAAGAGAGAGAGTAGAGAAGAGAGATACAGAGAGAGAGTGAAGAGAGAGAGAAGTGATATACATGGATCATGGAGAGAAAAATAAAAATGGCCAATACAAATTGCTATGCATAAAGTTGTGAATAGGAATTTGAACCCATACACAATCAACCGTTCACACAGCTATCATTCATTTCCAATCCCAACCTTTCAGCAAGAGTCAGTCAAACCCACCGACACAGACCGTGACCTATTTGCCAGCCTATCTATGAACTATTAGCCAACTAAACTTCTACAAGTTAAATGTACCTTAACGTTGCTGTGTGGTTATTGTTATTAGTCTACAGTCGATATACCGTGCTTCATGTACAAGTAATTATATTACAAACTCAAAAAATAGAGCAATAAAGATAATATGTTTTATGAGTTCTGGGAGGTATATTGGATTTTTTTAGCTGGTGAAAACTGAGTTGTACAAATAGGTTCCAGTGCGGTTCACATTTCGTATTGAATTCACGATTTTGATCTAATTCATACCTAATATATTCATTGATAAGCTCTATCAACTGCCACAAGTTCCATATCTGTAAATATTTCAGGAGCTCCGCCCCATCTATTTTAGTTTCCCAATTATCAGGCTTCAGATACGATTTGAACAAAAAATTTCAAGTGGAAAGGATTGAGCATTGAAATCTCTACAATTAATGTTCAGTAACATATTCACCTAAAATTGAAAATAAACTCTGAATTCGAGAAAATGTGATTATTCAATTGCAAACGGTTGCAACTGTTGACTCTATTAAATCATTCACTATGAAGAGATAGCAGACCTCGTGTGTCGCCAGCGTTATTGTCCTGTCACCAGCTGGCTCAGATCTTGGAAAAGTGAACTTGAGATGCGCGTGAAAACTATCGTCAGGTGATCAATTTTCATAACGGCAAGGAAAGTTGTGTGAGTGCGCCACACCAGATTTTTATGATTTGTTTTGACACACTTAGATGAAATGCTATTATCACTTCTCTAAAAAATATTACTTGAACAATCTATAAGTATCAACTGATTTTATACAGACTACAGAAGTATATAAGAATCATAACAAAGAGTGAATTTCTATGAAGGAAATAGACTCTATACGACATTTGACTAGCTTCACCATGTAATAATGTATCATAATGTCATAAAATCAGCAAAGGCAAAAATGCCTTACAAACTGTAAAAATATATCAAGATTTCGGAAATTTGGATAAATTATATTGTAAATTTTTCCGCTACAAACTCTCACGACATGAGAGAGTCACTTCATTGTGAAGAACTTTCTGAGCCATTCATTTTGATCGATAATCATTGGTTATTTTTATGTTTGTGTTATAATATTTCTCAACTGATTTTTGAATCACATGTGGAGAAGAAACTAAGATTTTCTGAGGATAGAGTGTCAAAATCATCCAAAAAAACTAATTCCCTAAAAAAAATAATTTGTGAAAACCAACATAGCATTTTAGAAGAAGCTGATAGATCAATCGAATGTTGAACCACTTGCACACATTGTCATAAATTCAACACTTATATGCACAATTAACGAATAATAACAGTACAATTCAGACAGATAATATTTACAGGTTATTGATACTCAATAAACACTCTAATTATGAATAAGTAGACAGAGACATACGGTGCCTTTCAAAATGACAACCGAGCAGAAACAATACATTATCTCATACTTAAGTCAGAGTATAGGATGTAATTTATACTCACTATATATGTTCTGTATTCATTCTATACTCTCGTATTTCAGTAGACCACCGCCTATACTCCAATAAATACATTTCAATCAACAATACCATTAACCTAGATAGTACATTCACTTTCCGAGTATGAATATGTGAACTTAAGTATGACTTGGAAGGACACCCACAATGAATGAAAATTGATGTGACATGTCGATTTCTATTTGTGTGATATGAAATTCCTTTGATTGACGGAGCGAAGTGAGGTCTGAGATTCAAATCGATTTCTCTTAATGTTCAAATGTTTATATGTTTATCTGTTGCGCATTTACGGCGAAACGCGGTGAAAGACTTTCATGAAATTTGACAGGTATGTTCCTTTTTGAATTTCGCGTCGACATATACATACGGTTTTTTATAATTTTGCATTTGAAGGACAATACAAAAGGAAAAGGAGTCTCCTTTGAACGCCAATATTACCGTAAAAATCAGACATTAGTTCCTTTTTAAATTGCGCGTCGACACAATGTTTTTGGAAATTTTGCATTTGAAGGATAATATTAAAGGAAAAAGGAGCCTCCTTCATACGCCAATATTAGAGTAAAAATCAAACTATAGAATTATTCATCATAAATCAGCTGTTTAGTGGACTATAATACTACCCGTTCAAAAACATTGAACATCTTGAAAATCCATCTTTCCATCAACGTTAGACAGTTGACTCTAAAGGTGCGTACAGATATACGCGCCGCGAACATGAGCAATTCACTTTTAATCAGCTGACTATATCTGTATTTTTACAGAAACGATATAAGATAGAGATATAAAAAGCTTGGCATCAGCTGATTAGAAGTGAATTGCTTATGTTCGCGGCGCGTAAATCTGTACGCATCTTAATTCTACCCGTTCAAAAACATCGAACATCTTGAAAATGTATCTTTCCATGAACTTTGTAGACAGTTGCAGCCAGACCTGATAACAGCGCTCACACTCACATTCCGGGACGACACGTCACGGTACGATAGGACAGAAAGCTCTATGTTTATTTAGGATTTTCTCTAGACATTTTAAATTGATGAAAATTATTTATTAATTTTTGAGAAAACACATCAATGTAACTTACTGAGCGCGAGGTCTACTGTTCACAGAACTACTAGTAGTATAGTGAGGTCCACGTTGTAATGGCAGTGGATAATGATATGAGAACTGCGTTGTTGATTCTCTGCCTCCTATAGAAGATAGCTGATATTATTATATCTGATGTATTTAATCTGATGTTTTTATGTGATGTAATATTAACTGTCCATTCTTGTTTAAAATATTCAACTATAATTTCTTATTCGTTGAGAAAATTTATGTATCAATGATTGAATAAAACCCTTTCACGATTGGGATTGAATATCTTGTAGACCAACTATATTCCTACATTGTTGGAGACAAGCTGGCAACATTATAGAGTTAGAAGGATATCGCTAACTGATTTGACGAATGATAGACAAGGATATCAACACAAATGTTAATCAAACACTGCCATTATAACGTGGACCCCACTTTAGTAAAGTTTACTGTTTACCTACACAATACTAGATGAAACCCAATCATGTGATTGTTTTTATAGCGTCATAAATGGGTAGATTATTTTGGATCGCCCGTTTTTTTCCTTCATTACACTAGGAACCCATATAGTGCTTTCACTCTTGATAAGGACTAAAGTTTCAGTCTTTGTTTTAGTTCTTTACATCCCAAACAGAGTGTTATTGTACCCAACTGATTGAATTTATGACTATAGTGAAAGTTCTAGAGTTACCAAGGATGAACATGGCGAGCATAAATGAAAAGTGACGTTTATTTGCCTTATACACCCCCAATTTGTTTGTTGGTTCTTTGCTGTCTTCCCGCAGCTTGAACGGTTTTCAGCTTTCAGTAGCTTTCTAACATCATATTAAGTTTGTTAATTGAGGTTGTCTTTCTTAGTGTATGTGAGAGTGTTCACTGATAAAGTAAGAGATAGAGTACATGGATTATAACACTCATTTTCTTTAATGTAAAATATGAATCAATAAATTCCATGAGGAGCTTTCTTCAGGATGTTTGAGATTGTATTGCATCACAAGGAAATAAGCAGATTTATCTAAATTTGGGAGAGGAATAGCACAAGGTTACCTTATTTTTTTCTCTCCCTATCATTTTCTAGTAATCCTAATCCTAGAGGGTTGAGTGTAAGAGAGGGCCGGCTGCGCCCTAACTTCGCCCTCCTAGGTTTTAATAAAAGTAGCTAATCAATCAATCAATAAATCAATCAATCAATCATTTTCATGATGTACCTATTTATGTATGGATCAACAAAGAATAAAGATAGATCTTACCTATCACTACCGGTAGCGTGAAGGTGAGAACTAAACAAGTAGGTCGCGATTCAGCTTTCGGTTTAGATAGATGCTACTAATCAGCTGGCAATGATAAAGATATTTGGATGGCATCGCGCTGAACCGCAATCTAGACCTAAACGTACTGTTCACTCTGAAGCTTTACAATTCAATGTATTACAAATAAATGAATGTATTTGTGTTACATGAAGATCGTCGACCACGACCGCGACCTAAACTGAAAGCTAAATATAGACCTGGCCCGTCTGTTCTTAGCTTTAGAAGTTATTATACTTGTGAAATTGTATTAGGAAGGACGATGAAGTAAGGTACTATAGCTAGTATTTTTACATCATGAGGTACTAAATACATAATAATTGGTGAAATCTATCAGATAAGATTGAAATCATTCTCAAACTATCAGAAATTTCACGGTAGGAAACCACTACCTCACCTTATATGCCGTATTATTACTTAAGGTAGATCATAATATTCCACATTTTAATGAAAATAACCATCATGATTATTTTATGTGGATTCCAAACTGTGAGAATGTTGGACCTGATGTAAATTGTACATTCCTGACATTAAGAGGAAATATCGGGTCACCGAGCTTCGCTCATTATTTTTATTTATTGATAAACAGAACACAATTCTCTAAAATGATCGTGTTTGTATTTTACAGCTGGCTATACGTCAGCTTATGCATTTCGGGGATACGATATTTTGATTTTCCACAGAATCACTCGCTCAATGTTTACTATCCACAGACGACGAATGTCTTAGCTGTTTCAGCCAAGGATGCATTATCCTTTTAATGTCGTTCAGCGAGTTTTCCCAAGGATGATACCTAATGCAATCGAATTTTCATATCATAAACCAACTATGTTCCAAATACCGTGAAAATCGCTAGATCCTTTTTCGAGATCCGTTTGACATAAATAACCAGATATAAATAAATATAAATAACCAGATATAAAAATACAGAGATTGCTCGCTTAATATAATAGTAATTTTTATAACTACAGTATTTGATGTATATTCTTGAAGTTGTAGATTATGAAAACTTGAAGATGATCTAAGCTAATCAAATCAAGCAATTGAGAGACTTCAGCCAAAGTATTAGGTTATGGCTCTACCCATAGAGTAAAGATAGAGAGTTTATTAAAGTCATTGTAGACACAAAGCTCTCTCATTATTCGTATATTTTTCAGCTTAGTTTCTAGAATAATTAGCTCACTTTATATAAATCTCTTTAACAAGGAGTTGATGAAGTCTCAGTAGTTAATTAGTAGGAATATTTTGTTCTGGACTGTGGATCTTTGTAAATGCAACACATAATATAGTACATTATCTAGATTTGGAATGTTGTTTAAATTGAAATGAGAACAGTTTTGTTGGGCCATTTCGAAAATTACAATTGTACAATATGAGATAAATAAATAAATATCAACACTCACCAGGGAGGTAGATTCCAGATTCGCTGACAATCCCTTCTGGCAGTTCACTGATCGATTTCGGCGTCGATATGTGAGTGACTGAAGAGCGCTTGCTGTAGCTGTAACCGTTCGAGGTCGAGGTGCCAGTCGAGACATGGTGCTTCGACTTGTGATAGGACGGCATCGAGCCTCTTGTGACGACTGGAGTTACTGCAACAAAGAGAAAATATAACTTAGAATAATCAAAGGTAATATCGAGTAGCCTATTTAATTGGTCGTGAATACCTCATAAATGTTTTCTGGAGATGAAGATGAATGCTCAATAGATATTGTTTGATTGATGAGTGCAAAAAATTATTGAATTTATTTTTTGTTCAATCTAGAGATAGAATGAGATGAGGGTTTACGCTAGTAGATTATGCCCTGCTACCAAATTGATCCAAATAGCTTTCACCTATCATCTAAGGAAAGTCATCGGTTCCAATTTCGCTAATATCTTGATAAATCATGAACGGATTTAATGCCTATGAATGAGAAGTCCAGTTCAGAGCGAATCAAATTATAATTTTCATAATACTTGGGCAATTCACTACAAATATTTACTGAACAAAACCATTTGATACTTAAACAGAAAATTCTTACAAGCTAAAATACTTATCTCTAAATATTGAACTCATTTATTTGGCTACAGGATTCCCAAATTACACAAAACATTAAACACAAATTTAGAACACAATAAAATTATTCAGATCTCAATTAAAATATTTTAAATTTCAATTATATAGAAAAATTTCAAGAGAACTAAAAACACTTCTACAAGCCAGCAGCCATCTATGAGAAAAACGTCTGAGAGAAACACCTAGAATAAACACCTAAAGCTCCCAAGCAATACATAGACACGTCATCGATTGCCAACTAATAAAGAATACAAGTTTACAAATATTATATCTATTATTCTCAATAAAACTTCATTTTTAAAGTTATTTTTAACCTTCATGTTGTTTAGAATCTGTTAATTCAGAAATAGAACTTTGATACAGCAGGATGTTCAACACTAGTGTATCTGATAAATTCCCGGTAAAATGTTAAGTCCGCATATTGATTACACCGATATTTGCTATCAAGTTTTATTGATATTGAATTGAAGATTCGATTTTAATTGAGAAAAATGTAATATTACAATTATCTATTGTTATTGATAAGTTCCGGTTTGGTTCTTTTTGTCATCATCATAATCATCATCATCACCACCACCATCATCATCATCATCATCATCATCATCATCTTATTTCGACTTGGTCGAATGATTCTCTGCGAGCCCATATGATGTATTGCATCAATAGAGCACACCACCATGAAAAATGTTCCTCTCACAGAGAAATGCAACCTGTAATTATTTAAATTGGACGTTTTACAAACGTTGTCTATTAGTAATTCTTCTAACTAGCAGCGTTCGCTCACTGGATTAGAATATCTTCTATAGGCTACTAGGCATGTTTTTGTCTATTAGTAATTGTCCCAACTAGGATCGTTCGCTCACTGGATTAGAATATCTTTTATAGTAGGGTTTTTTTGCTGTTGTTTATTAACGGTATACATGGAGGTCCAACACAGTGAGAGGTCTAGGGTTGTTGGCTGCCGAGAAGCTGGTAAATTGGTGAGCATTCTATATAGGGGCTCTCAAGTAATTGGTTTCAATATGCTTCCTCGCTCCAATGAATTATTTATACACACTCTCCCTCTCACTCCAACACCCTCTCAATCACCACCATTTTAATTCCCCGTATCTTGAAGTTCACTCACTCTATCCTCTATCTCTTTTCTTTCTCTCTCACTGTCTTCGTACACCCTGACTCTTCAAATAATGTTTCTCTCTCGCTCATCCAAATTATTCCATCTATACTTTCTCATCCCTTCTCTATTTGTCCTCTTTCTCTGCTGCTCATTCTCTCTTCCACTCCCATACTAGTAGTTTCGTGAACAGTAGAACTCACGCAGTATTCTCATCCACAAGTACCTGATTGAAACTATAGACCTTATGGAAATACACCAATAGACTGGCTTCTCCACACATCTGTCTAATCACTTGTCAGCTGATTCATGAAGAATAAATCCATAGTCTGATTTTTACTCTAATATTGGCGTATGAAGGAGGCCCCTTTTTCCTTTTATATTATTCTTGAAATGCAAAATTTCCAAAAATCTTGTATATACGTCGACGCGCAATTAAAAAAGGAACATACCTGTCAAATTTCATGAAAGTCTATTATCGCGTTTCGCCGTAAATGCGCAACATATAAACATATAAACATTTAAACATTAAGAGAAATGCCAAACCGTCGACTTGAATCTTAGACCTCACTTCGTTCGGTCAACTACTCTTTTCTCTCTCTCTCTCTCTCTCTTTTATTTCTCCCTAGTTCTCTCTCACTGTCTTTGTACCTTCCTCTGAGTTCAAATATTGTCTTCTCGCTCGCTCTCCCAAATTATCCCACCTATACTTTCTCACTACTTCTCTATTCGTCTTCTTTTCCTGCTGCTCATTCTCTCTTACACTTCCATACTACTCTTTTCTCTCTCTCTCTTTTATTTCTCCTCAGTTGTCTCACTGTCCTTGTACCTTCCTCTGGGTTCAAATATTGTTCTTCTCGCTCGCTCTCCCAAATTATCCCACCTATACTTTCTCATCCCTTCCCTATTTGTCCTCTTTTTCTGTTAATCATTCTCTCTCCCACTTCCATACTACTCTTTTCTCTGTCTCTCTCTTCTTCCTCTCTAGTTCTCTCTCACTGTCTCTGTGACTTCCCCTGAGTTCAAATAATGATCTTCCCTCTTGCTCTCCCACATCCACCCACCTATCCGTCCATTCCTCTTCATTTTCTCTTGGTCATAACTTCCACTATACTTTCAATCACCTCTCAACCCTATTTCCTAACCCTCTTTCTGGTGAAATGTCTTCCTCCCGCTTAACGTTTACAGATAAAAGCTGTTATTCAACCAACCCTTCAGATAAGCGGCACCCTTCTAATGGTCCGTCCTTGGAATCCACTCTGCGGTGGACCAGATGGATTCCACTCAATGACGAGAGGGACTTCTAGCCAAAATATACCTTACTGGGTATAGTATGTTTAGGTATAATTTACTAGCGTTAAAACCAGACTCCAGGCTGGGTTCACCCAACTAAACGATGAGAAGCTAATGGGAAACACTAACTAGTGGTTCAGGAAGGCAGTAGTCAAAAGGCTCTCAGGAACCTTACTAGAAAGATTATGGTTGATGAGGTTAATTGGACGTTTCATGGAGACTCCGAAACTTTTAAAAATTCAATGCTGAATATGATAACTTAATGATCTCATCAATAATTTACAAACTTTTCTTAATGTTATTCTGTGTTAGATTGCTACTGTCTCAGATATTCCTAGATTATTTTAATTGATTTTTTTATCATGTTATCTTGTTTATTATCACCAGTGTTAGCCATAGATCTTGTCAGACCTGACAATGTAAGATACATTACATAAATATCAAATTTCAATAGTTTCTATCAGTTGATTTCTTCATTACCAATAAATAAAACCTGAAGATAATTCAAAGAGGATAGGAATTAGAATGCTATCAACCAAGAATCTAGATCTAATTTTGAAGCTTATGAAGATAATTTTCAGAAATTTGTAATTTGAGTTGTTTTGTACTTCGATTCATCTTATGTTGATTTGAATAAAATCATTGATTGATATTTCAAGTAGAGTATCTTAGAAAGTAGGAGTAGTATATCTTTCCGCCTGAGGGTTCATAACTATACAGATCCACTCAAGAATGATCTGTTAATAATATCAAAACATGGAAACTTATTCTTTGAACTATGAGAATCTCCGAAAGATAATTTGGAAAACGAAGGGAGTATCTCCGCACTACGATCGTGGTCTTTTGAACAAGACTTCTCAAATTTCAGGTGTTATAACTTGATTGAAATAAATTCATCAAATATTTTACTTCGAAGACATAAACTTTATTGATTAATCTTCATTCAAAAAAACTTAGAAATTCATTCCTCAAATTCTTCATCATAATGCTAGAAGATAGAGCAAGCCTTACTCGTATAAACTTTGGAACATCAGAATATTTTTTGTATCTTGTGATTCTGCCGTACAATCAACTATCATAACCGACAAAATCCTAAACCAATCAACTTCTTCCTCTATCTCTCGTTGCTAACTCATTTCATCAAGAACTCAATAGGAAGCAACTCAATAGACGACCAACAGGTCATGTCATAATATATATAATATATAATATATATATATATATATATATATATATTTGTAATCATCAAATTATTATTGATTGATTGTTATGTTATGTTTTTTCTTGTATCGATAAATATATTTTCTATTCTATTCTAATAGGAAGCCACCAAGAACGGAATCCATCTTCATCTTATCCTATCAAAAACTATGATAGCAAACAAGCAAAACAAAATCCAGGTTAACAAGATAATCTGGACTAACCAATCCTGACGTATTTTACGGCTTGACCGGAGAGAATTATGACTAGTCAAAATGTATAATTTACTGTTATGCATACCATGATAGTTTCAAATGCATTTTCATTGGCGTCTGAACACTTTACAATGTAATAATAGTTTGTGGGCAGTCCGGGCCTCTCATGCCGAAAGTACTTTACTCCAACTTTACTATCAGCCAGTCGATATAACATAGGGTAGTAAATTATTTGCCTTTACGATAGGGATATCTAATAAGCGGGCTTTCGCTGTGTGTGGCTTACATTGTGATATACATGTATCTGCTCACATTGTGATATATATGTATCTGCACCTCATAAGATTATAGACCAACGTCTATTTCATCTATAATGGGTAAAGCTATGCCGCTGTCTATTATACATAGATACACTTGAAAATAGAATGGAAGTGTAGTGGACATATACAATAAATTTGTAAAGGTATTACAGTGTATGAAGTATTGATTGGTCTGGCGTAACCTTTGAAGGCATGTCACTCAGGTCACCGCAACTGTGAATGTCAAAGTATTTCATCAATACCAAACAGTAACTGATTTGGAATTTAGGTCACATGAGTGTATAATGATATATGATATTTTGAACAAAGGTTTAGTCGCTGGGAGTATGCGTTTCAGCTGGGAAGAAGACACTTGCTGGACAACGGCTGTGAAAGTGTGAATCCAAATTGGTATCAACATAATAACATGAGGTTTAGGCATAGAGAAACAATAGCGTAAGTAGATATCCCATGGTATAGGGCGCTTATGTCGCAACTTTTACTGTTATCTCAAGCCGATTACTGTTGATTACTGCCGAATTTTACTGTTTTGTTGGGGTGAAAGTGGATGAACGGCACAATATGAGAGACTAAGAGTCTCACACAGCTTCACTGGGAAGAATTACATGAAATAGCGGCTTGAGATAACAGTAAAAGTTGCGACATAAACGCCCCATACCATGGGATATCTACTTACGCTATGTTTCTCTATGGTTTAGGTTAATTTTCAGGTTTCAAGTAATGATGTTTTAGTAATATTTTGAATTAACCATCCTGGAGTTTCGAATCAAGGATTTTGTCATTGTAATTGGAAAACACCAACAGGAATGCTAAATTTTGAACTCATTTCAATTTCAACACTATAGAATCAACTATTATTTATAGCCACTGTAACCTCAGATAGGATTTCCAGCCTCGTTTTGCTGGGAGTGAAAGATTGTAAACTCATAATGGTCCCATAAGCTGGAAAGAGTACAAGAATTCATAGTACCTCATGATGATGGGATTCTGATAGATATCAATTGAACTTGAATAAACCTATTATATTAAGCGAGCAATTTTCGTATATCTGTTTATATTTTTCTATTTTTATATCTAGTTATTTATGTTCAACGGATCTAGAAAACGGCTGTAACGATTTTTACGAGATTTGGAACATAGTAGGTTTATGATATAAAAATTCGAATGAACTAGGTCTCATCCTTGGGAAAACTCGCTGAACGATATTAAAAGGATTATTCATCTTTGGCTGAAACAGCTGAGACTTTTTCGTCTGTAGATAGTAGAAAGTGAGCGAGTGATTCTGTGGAAAATCAAAATATCACATCCCCGAAATTCATAAGTATACTATACTAGCCAGCTGTAAAATATAAACACGATCATTTCAGAGAATTGTGTTCTGTTTATCAATAAATAAAGATAACGAGCGAAGCTCGGTGCCCCGATATTATTATTGGAGAATAGAACAAACTAATATGCTTCAATGACATAATATTAAGTTCCGTGATACTGTACTCTAGATAAAATATAGCAAAAGAATATATTCGAGAAGCTATGTGACCCTGGTAGTCTGTCATACTGTGCCGTTTCATACTCTCAGAGGCCAATGCAGTAAATCAATTTACAGCATTGGACAGTAATTAAGGGGAGGAGCCAAAATCAGAAATTTCAATCAATGATCTTAAACACGGAGATTACTAAGCTGTAACTTTGTTCAACAGAAACTAAGTTACTAGTAACAACCTGATTCTGAATCCAAGAAAATCAGTCATATACTGTTCCGCCAATTTCAAATAAGCTTATCCATGTCACAATGTTCCACTCAGTTCTATGTTTGGTTTTGAAGCATCTTAATTTCAAAATCTACGTTGTGAAATTCATTAAAGATTGAAAATTTTGTGAAGTGAACAACTACAAGACTGAGCCTATTTCGGACTATGTGTAACCTCATCTAAATTTGGGAGAGGGATAGCACAAGGTTACCTTATTTTTTCTCTCCCTATCATTTTGATAATGTAGTTATTGTATGAATCAATAAAGGATAAAGTAAAAATTAATGAACTACAAAGAAGTCTCTCAATGTAACAATGTTCCACCCAGCAGAAACTCATCTAAATAATAATATCAAGATACTAAACTCTCAGATTCATGTTATTCCACCAAAGACTTTCCCAGGCTTTGAAGTGCACTGCACTTAAAAACAATATGAATCACTTCACCCCTGCCTTGGGGTTAATCTACCAGCTACTCCTGCGGTTATTTCTCTATGCCACGGTCCACACATTGTTTACAAATCGTTGCCTGAATGGGAATTGAGAAAGGGGTTGTGAGAGCACCTACATTGGGCCTTGGGCTTGTCATAACTAAGTGGACTTAAAGGAGAAGGAAATATTGTTTTGTTCACTCATCTATCAGGGTTTGACGTTCATAGAGTGTACTTTATAGATGTGTAAGTAAGCGTATAGTTTACTGTATATACAGTATATATCAGGAACAAATGCATATCCTTCAACCGAGTAGGCCTATACTTTCCTCTCTTATACAGTATAATTATATATATGTACACTATTATTGACGTTCATATAGAATACTGTACACTAGTATATAGAGAACTGTGTATATGTGAACTACTGTATTATTTTGTTTACTCGCGCACCGAACAATCAACTCACACACGCGCACAAACCACATGCTAAAGCCAGCTGCATCACGCAGAATCGAGTAGCAGCTGTTTGAAGGGCGCACGGTCTTATTCGAAATTGGTAGATTTCCCTCCGATTGGAGATCTCCCGCCCTTTTCATAACGGAGAACAATGGAGAGAATTTTGATTTCAAGTGTTGGCCCTAGCAAAACATACACATCGCCCCCTTTTTTATTGGTCTCGAAACAATATTGGGTCGGCTAATAAAAGATGTCTGGTCGAGATTAGCATAGCAGATTTAGATTTGCTTAACATTTCCAGAGCAGAATTTGAAGCTGATTAATATACATAACTTATGCTTGCAAAAATCGAGGATAAAGTAGGCCTATAGCATCGGATGGTATTTTTGTGTTGAAGTTGAGAATTTCATGTTCTTTTCGGAAGTAAACAGACTACTGTACTTGTAATGTAAAAATGAAAACGTTCTCAGAGTTTTATTGGGTTTGCATGAAAACAACAACAAATTCAACGACTTCAAGCTGTGTTATTGAACATCGAACATGAATGTACTTGATTGGAATGTAATGATGGAAATGTATTTGATTGATTCATTAATTATTATTGGAGAGTACCTGAATTTACTGTCTTTTATCGAGCAGGATTGAATTAGTCAAGGGAATTAGTTTCATTATAATGTTTTATTAATCTCCTCATCAATTGTTGAATGAAGAACTCAAGATTGAGTTGTTGCGGAGTAATACTTCTCCTTTCTTTCTATGATTGAAGTTTGTATGTATATTCATCAGAAATATAATTTCGATCATCCTGAGCTATCTTGGCACTACCACAGATTTGTTTAATGAATTATGTGAATTTTACGACATATTGAGTGGTTAGTTGAGTGTGTTTCATGGATCTTCATCAATTTCTCATCCCTAAACACTGATGCTTTTTTAATTTTCCTTCAATCTTTCATAAATCAAAACACAGCCTGCACTGAAGAGCAGGATTTAAAATAAATTTTACCCCCCTCTAATTGTATCCAGGTGAGTAGGCTACACAGCATGTGCTTTTAATATTTGAAAATTGACATGTTTTATAACGTGTATTCACGGAGTAAAGTAGGATTTTAATTAATTGGGATATTTTCACGGTTATAAATTATCATTGTAGTTCCATCCTATTGAATATAGGTGAGTAGGCTACAACATGTTTTAAATATTTATATATTGAAGTAGGATCTCAATTAATCGGAATATTGTCAATGTTATAAATTATAATAATTGTCACTATCCAGTTTTTGGTAACAGGGTTCGAGATGGCTCATAAAATCAGAGCTACATTATAAATGTCCAGCACTATCTCTCTCTCACATCTTCTTATTCCCTCTTTGACGCAACGAAATTGACATTTTTTTATTCGCTCTTTTACTCTATGGAAATATTTCTGATTACAGGTGGTATCATTTTGATACATGGACATAAATTTCCTTATCGACAGGCCAATCTGAGAAGGGTTATACAGGCGCACCTCTTTTCAGATTCATAGAATGCAGTTAACTTGGATTAGAAGACATAAAAGGTCTGAATTTTTCGTCTGAATAATGTATCCCGTTGACGATAACACTCCGGTTATTTATGCATTTCACCCACTTAACTGCTTCAGATAATGGGGCAAAAATGGTTGGTTAACTGTATTTTCTCCAAAGTGGAAACGGTCCTAAAGGTTACAGTATATTTAACTTCGTCTAAATTTTGTAAGGGGTGATTTATTCGTTTTATAGATAACATAAAACATAGTAGAAGATTGGGAGGTCCGTATTGTAAACAGTTGAATTATTGCTGAGAAAGCAGTATTAGTCTACAAAGCTCAATGATCAATTCAAGTTGTCTTCTTTTTCCTAAGGGCTACTCTTGAATATAAATAAAAATATAAATCTGAGTACCCTTTCTAAAATTGTTTGAAAAAATTATAGATTTAAAAAAATTAAAGTTCTATTAGATTAAGTTGAATGAACTCAGAGTGGAGGAGGATGTTTTAAGGATTGTGGAAATTTTATCGAACAAATATTATTTATCTCAAACTTTCCATCAAAGTTGATGATTGAATTGATCCTGAGCTTTCAGAGAAATTTATTCAATCTGATCATAACTAATCGTGTTAATACTATTTATGAATGTAAAATTGCACTACCCATTGAAAAAAAGAAAAATCAACTCTCTTTCGACCACCTTTTTGCAGTCATGAGTCTCGTCATAAGAATTTATATCGAATGTCATATTGAATGACAAATTTATTCTATCAATACAAATGTCAAACAATAAACGTATTTTACATACGAATTTGTGATGAAATCCTGGATTTGTGAATGAATTCCAGGAATTTGTGATGAAATTCCTGCATCACATTACATGAAGTAATTGGATATACCGTATTTCCAAATGAATATTATTATTACAAAATGATATTGTGTAGCATTGAATCAATAAATTAATGAATGAATTAAAATTAATTACACCTGTACTCCAATCATTGACTCCCATCCAATTCATTAATCATTATCGAAAATTTAATTACTTGGCGGACCTGTACTCTCTCCCATGATTCTCTCAAATAACCTACATATCTATTGGCAATAGATGTTGCGATTTGAAATGGAATTAATCAAATTTTGGAGTCATATCATAAATTTATTATAAATACATCATTTAAGATGTGTATCTTCAGATTTATATACAATGCAACATTCATACATCTTTGATATTCATTCATCATTCATTCATTCTTTGAGTATCTTCCAATTATTTCTCATTGGCTAACTCAGTACTCGTTAATTAGAATACAACTGATATCCAATCCAAATCCAAGAACACAGAGAAAACTTGTTCAACCTTATAGAAGACTACACACGTTATGAATATTCATTAGAATACACATATAAGAACCCTGGACCTCTTGAATGAATAATTGATTGTCCTACAAGATTTGTGAGGACGTATGAACACCAATTAAATCCATACCACAATTAATTAATCGATAGAGAACACAGTTTTGCAGGTATAAGGATCACATTGAGAGCATATAAAGGGTAATAAAGATGATAAATTCATTACTAGAATTGATTAAGACTGGAACAAGATTTCAAGAGTTAATTTGGCAGATGAGCAAGGAACAGGACAGAAGGAGAGATAGAAAGAAAGAGAGAGAGTTGAACGAGATCCATTATGATTTAATTTAGAGAGAAGAATATGTAGGAGATAAACTTTCAAGAGTAAAGGTGTATCCATTATAATTGTGTAATGAAAATGGAAAACGCTAAAAGTGCGAAAAAATCAAAAATCAATTTTTTCCGTGGAATGTTTTGTAAAAAAAATTGCCAATAACCTATGAAAGGTGGAAAGTGCCAATGTAAATCCTACTAGTCCATGTAATATCCTACTATAGTATAGAAGGTCCACGTTATAATGGGAGAATGCTATTGCTATTCTTGTCTATCATTCAACAAAACGGATAGCGCTATCTCTTTCTCGCTTTGCTCTGTTACCATCTCGTCTTTTAACAATGTAGAATTGATAATTAAATAAAATAATATTTCAGCTGAATTGAGAAAATTCATTATGATATTATTAAAAATATAATTACTTGCTTAATAAAATATAATTGATTATTTCAAACGAGAATGAACAGTTAATATTACATCAATGAACCTGTATCAGCTACCTATAGAAGCTGTCTATAGAAGGCATTGATAAGACAGAGGATCGGCAACGTTGTTCTGCTATCTTTCTCCACTTCCATTATAACGTAGACCTCAGTATTAGAGGAGAAGCATGTAGTATTATGAGAATTATTATAAATTAAAATATCAATTTGATTTTAAAATTCATTCAATTCTAATTATCAATCTAATCAATTCTAAAAACTGACAATAATCACTGATGCTGCGACATAGTTTTGGTTGAGAATAAATCTACTGATTAATTATGGCCTCACTATAGTCTAATCCTAACTCCGCCTAGTAAAGAATTTTTCCATTTTCCATTTTTCCATTCCATTTCAATCCTACTAATCCTATAATCTTACTAGAACAGTTGCAAGGAGCAGCACATGTGTGAAATTGACATCCAACTAAACTCAAGTATAATAATGGAAGTAAAATTTCCATGGAGGGAACATCTATGAGTCTGAGTTATGACTTAATCCTGGAGATCTTCCAAGAGCCACTTCTCTGTTTTTCAAAGCACATGAGGTAGCTGGAATTTAAATTTGAAACCTCCTGTGCTGGACAAGCCTCTCTATACTTGTCTTTTTGACATTGTTCACCCACAGAATAACCAACAGGCATGTGAGCAGAATTCACAATGAGTTCTCGACGGAAGCTACAACGTAACACATACAAAATATAAGTATTCTGCCCTCTCAATGTCGTACGTTATCAATTACCTGAGTTGTGTTCCAGCGGACAAAAATGCCCATTCTTCCCCTTCTGTATTGAATTGAGAAAATATCTGAAACGTATTCATCAGTGTCTACCAGTTATTTTTCACAATGTTTCTGAGTAGCATCTTCGTCGTCATTTTTGACAGCTGTAAAAAGCTAAAAATCGAGTTCTTCTCCGTAACTTTGTAGTTTTGTGTCATTCTTGACAACTTTGCCCGGGGAAGAACTTTCTCGACGGTTCCCGAAGAGAGTTTAATGAAGGTGACAAAACGCTTTGGCAGAGTCACACCCTGTAGCGATTACTGTTTCTTCAAAAGAACTTGTAGAAAACTCTTTGTGGAACAGGCTCTAGTAACCATTTACTCTAAATTTCAATAACATTGTAACCAGTAACTCTTCTTAGCATTTATTTCATGTCAAGGTCGGGTGTTTTGTGCAAGGAGATAATTATTTTAGCTTATGAATATGTGTAAACAGATGCCAATTTAAATATTATGAACAATAATTTTTGAATGTTTCTTCAAAAAGAATCTCATAGAAAATTCTTTGTAGAACACGCTTACTAACCATTTACTCCAAATAACCTTAATAATCTTTATCTTTTGTTAACATATTGAGATGATTAATTGTAAGTGATTGACTGGATAGATAATGGAATATAACAATGAATGAAATCACTTCACTTATATGAGCTACTTTATTCAAATTAATAAAAACTTTATAATAAAACTTGAAATTTTAACGTTAAAATGTTTCAATGAAAGGGTACTACAAGTTTTTAAATTGTTTTTATTAATCAATGAATGACACTAGAGAAATGCATACAATAGCTGTTTTCACACTCACCAAATTCTCGCCGATATGACACTCTGAATCTCCTTCAATTGGATGAGATGAAAATCAACCAAATAGAGGACATTCTGGGTATCGTGTAGGTGGTAAACGGTGAATTTGAAAACGGGCAATTTCACTATATCAGCGTGAACACTATATCTATGGTGGGTCCACGTTATAATAGCAGTGTTCAATTAGCAATTGCTATCCTTGTCAATCATTCAACAAAGCGGATAGCGCTATCTCTTTATCGCTTTGCTCTGTTGCCAGATCGTCTTTTAACAATGTGGGAATATAATTGATTAACAGAATATCCAATTCCAATCATTATAATAATTATTAATATGTTAAATAATTATCTAAAATAATATTTCATCTCAATTGAGAAAATTCATTATGAAATAATTGAAAAATATAATATTACTTGCTCAATGAAATATGTTTGATTATTTTAAATGAGAATGAACAGTTAATATTACATCAATAAATCTGTATCAGCTGAAGGCATTGACAAGATAGAGGATCGGCAACGTTGTTGTGCTATCTTCCTCCACTGCTATTATTACGTGGACCTCACATGTGAAATTGACATCCAACTAAACTCAAGTATTATAATAGGAGTAAAATTTCAATGGAGGGAACATCTATGAGTCTGAGTTATGACTTTAATAAATATAGTATTAATAATTGATTATCAAAATATTTCTTATATATGGCTCTGAATCTTGGATACCTAGGAAGAAAGAATGGAGTAGGTTACAGGCTGCCGAAATGAGGTTTTTAAGAGCAGTAAAAGGGTGCACAAGGGAAGATAGGCTTCATAATGTTGATATAAGAAGCGAGCTCAACATAATCTCCATATGGCAGAAGATCGAAGAAAATCGGCAAAACTGGAAAGAGCATGTTGAAAGGATGGAGAGCGACAGGATTCCCAGGGCAGTCATGTTGTATAACCCGGTTGGAAGGAGAAGTGTGGGCAGACCCCGTAAAAGATGGATGTGATGGTGAGTTTGAAGTCGGAACAGGCAATTTGCCTAATCCTTGTAGGAAGACGACGAATATTTCATCTTAGTTATGAGATTATTGAAAAATATAATTGCTTTCTTAATAAAATATAATTGATTTTTTAACGAGAATGAACCATCTATAGAAGGCATTGACAAGACAGAGGCATCGGCAACGTTGTTCTCCTATCTTTCTCCACTACCATAACTATTGCCACATTTTCTTCCTTCTACTAAACTCTGATAGGATCATTTTCTTCACATAATTTCTTTCTCTTGGTATTGATGGAATTAATCATTTTCATCATGACGTGAGAGGATGTTAATTCAAGTTTGAGCGACATGACTGCATCTCGAACAATCTTCATCGTTCATTGACAGGTTCTTAAAAGTTTGAAACTTTTGCGTGGGTATAAGGAGAAGAACTAGTGAGTGCAAGTGTGCCGTTGTAACGGGAATCAAACACACCCAAAGCTGTAAGTCAACAAGAACACTAGAAAATATCTCAACTAAAATCAAAAGACAGTTCAACAAGATCAACGAGTTCTACACAATAATTCAGAATATGTCGATGATTTATTTATCAATTTATTTATTTATTTGTGGATACAATCACAAATCATATGAATATGATTGAGAAGGAACAACAGGCTTGCCCCAAAACTATTCCATTCCCAATTTTGATAATGAAGAACATGTCCAAAATTATAGTGGGTTATGAGTTTTGATAAAATTACCATAGCCACCTCTAATAAAAGGCCCTGGTCGAAGAAGAACGGAAGAAGAAGAACGGAGAAGAAGAAGAAGAACTGAGAAGAAGAAGAAGAAGAACGGAGAAGAAGAAGAAGAACGGAGAAGAAGAAGAAGAACGGAAAAGAAGAAGAAGAAAAAGAAGAAGAAGAAGAAGAAGAAGAAGAAGAAGAAAAAGAAGAAGATGAAGACGACGAAGAAGAATGAGGATGGAGGTGAAACTACCAGACAGAATTATTGGAGAAAGAGAGAATGAAAAACAAGGTATTTGAGAAAAAGGTAAGGTCCCAGATTGAGAAAAGCTTTGGGATTCGAGGTTATAAAGAGGTTTCTGAAGAGCAAAGTTAACAGTTGAGAAAATTGAAAAGGAAATGATCGAAAGAGAAGAAGAGAAAGAAGAAATGAACAGGAGATGGAGATGACTAAAAAGAAGAAAAAGAAGGAGAAGAAGAATACCAGTTTCCACGCACATACACCGACAGGAACAGAAGTGGCATGGGTTCAATGGCATTGATATCATTGTTGTAGGATTATCACATCCCAGTCTCGCTGTGTTATGGCCGCGACGTACGTGGGCAGATCCATTCATACTCTTCGCCAGGATTATCACATCCTCACAACTCTGTTGACACCCTTCTTCACACCAAATCATTCCCTTGAGCTCTCCAATACAAAAATCGTATGGTGAGATCTACATTATTGGAGAAAAATAGGAGAACAGCATAGCCGACTCTCTGCCTTGTCACTGCCTTTTGTCGAGGATGAATGATACCGGTATATCTGACGTAATAATTTGTAACTGTTCATGAATGAGTTTGTAAATGAAGTGTTGAAAAATAATGTAATGATAATCCTCAACCCATTCAGTTTGATTGTGCATTATAACTCTTACAAGTTAGGAATAGAAGTATTAATACTATTTTTGTTCAATTTATTATTTTTTAGTAAGGAATGTTCTTTATTCAAATTGATTGTGAGTGCATTTGTATTGTATAGTTTAAACTATGCATAAACTAAAAATAAACTTTTTACTCGTGATATTTTTCAAAGTTTTTCGATTTCTATATCATTAAGCTAACAAAATAAATAGTTTTCTCAGAAAAATATTTTTTTCCGATCATTACTTTTTGAGATATGAGCGACAGAAGTTTAAATTTTTGGGACAGAACATTTCAAATTCGGTAAGAGATAAATCCATGAGATTTAGAGGATAGATTCTTCATGGTATTGTTGATCTAGTAAAATAAATAATTTTCTGAAAATATCAATTTTTAAGATAGTTATTCAATTTACTAATAGTAACCAAAAATAACTTTTAGTTGAGTTATTTTTGGTTATTGTTGGTGAATTTAATAACTTTTACAAAGTTATTCATTGCGTTATTACTTACAATATCTTGAGCAATACCTGTTGAAGAAGCGATTTTGGGAAGATGTGAAATTCACTGGGAAGGCACACACACTCTCCTATTATCTATTAAAACATGATCATTCTATGTATATAGATCAATGATTGTTGTGTGAGCATTTTAGGAAGATGTGAAATTCTTATCAAATTTCTTCATCGATGATTGTTTTAGGTGAAATTTTGGAAGATGTGAAATTCATTGGGTAGGTACACACACTCTCCTATTATCTATCAACACATGATCATTTCTATGGATATAGATCAATGATTGTTGTGTGAGCAATTTGAGAAGATGTGAAATTCATAGGGCAGGTACACTCTTGCACTCAGCTTTAAACACATTCTATGCACCTTGAGTCTGCCACATTCTTGAGACTTGTATGGGCGGACTGGTCCCGTTCGCTTATCTGGGCAATCTACGCCGACAATTATTTATTATTAGCGCGTTACCTGTTGGGTTGGGATGGGTTTGGAAGGGTTGAGAAGAATACTTCTCGTGGGCGGAGACAGCATTATCAACATCTGCATGCTAGACAATACCCACATGGCACTGGATGCAAGAATTAAATTGAATCACTGCTTTTATTTCATTCCTGGAAGGGCGAAGTTAGAGCGCAGCCGGCCCTCTCTTACACTTAACCATATATCTTGTTTCATCAACATGAAACAGCTGTTATGTAGCTAAGGTGAACGTGATATTTTTGAGCTCAAAATTTAAGTGGTTTCATTCTTTATTTTGTAAATTTGAAGTTTGTTTCATGTTTTTACGAAAGTCTTACTATTAATCTATCCAAATTTGAAATTGTTTGTTTTATTCTAATCTATATTCTCATATTGTGATTTAGTGTAGAAATTGACATGGACATAACCTATGTATACTATTTGGACAATTTGAAAATAAATTAGGAAATTGGAAAAGTTTAAGGCAATAGCCTGTTTTTTTTCTTTTTCGATCATCGTATTGTTTGTGCTAACTGAATAAATAAATAAATATACTTGATAAACATATTCATCATAGAAATCATTGACAATCAAATGTTATCTAGTCTACGGCTTGCCTACAAAAGTGAGTTTTGTAGTCACTACAAAGCTAGAGGGGAAGAAATATGATTTATTCATTGATCTGAGTTTGTTTTTTAATTAATTTCCAATTGGCTTGACATAAAACATCGAGAAGTTAGAAAACACAAGTAGAATACTGATATTATAATGATACATACTCCACCCTTTTTCCCTTGATTTATTCACGAATTTAAATTATTTTTCATATATTAATTCTCAATTGCCTTGGCATCACCTATCGAGAAGATTATAAATAGCCCCTTTACGTCATACTATACAAGCAGAACACTAATATTATAATGATACATACTCCACCCTCAACCTCTTGATTCATTCATGAATTGTTATCATTTCTCATATATTAATTTTCAATTGCCTTAGCATCAACAATCAATAAGATTGAAAATAGCCCCTTCACGTCATACCGACGTTGTGTAAAACTGAAGTTGCATCGCCTTTTTTGGCCATCAGTTAAAAGCGGGTTCGATTGGGCAAATACCTTACTGTAAACCACTTGTAAACGTTCTGTTGTGTGTTTGTGTGAGTGTTTGCACCTGTTTAAGAGTGTCAAGAATGTCCGAGCTATTACGCCACTAGGACTAGACGCCTAAACTATTCAGTTGATTTTGCTTTCGATCTGAAGAAAGTCGTAGAGCTTTGGCCTTAATTCCAATAATGATCTAGTAGAAGATAGAAGTGAACTCATTGCCAGAGAAAACCTATACTATGATTGTTTAAACTTGTAAGTTTCATTTTATGTCATTACCTAGACACTCTTTGCTCTTCACTCTGAAGGTGAAAACAATAGCACAAGCTGAAAACATCATCTCGCGCTAGAAAAATGTAATGTTGTAACATCACCTTCAACTCACTTACTTTCACGCATTGCTAGGTCTAACCTGTTCTGTGTTATTGTAGAAGCATTCATGTTTCTCTAGAGTGACTCAGCATAACCGTGAAATGGTCAAACGAGCATTGAGGATTTTATATGGAAACCTCAAGTCATCAAAGCTTGAATGAACTTGTAGGCTGCTCAGTTCTTCTGACATTATTGGATTTGATTATTCAAGACATGGAGAGAGAATTATGAAATATTTCAAGTATTGGATAAAGTTTTGTAAGTGAAGTTTACGAGGATTGAGGGTTTCATGAGGAAGCCTCAAGTAACATGTCATGAAGTTTTATGAAATAACTTTTTCTGACATTATTAGATTCGATTCTCCAAGACGTACAAAATTATGAAATATTAATTTGAAGTATTGAAAAGAGTTTAGTTGGTAAAATTTACGAGCATTGAGGATTCCATGAAGAAGCTTCAAGTCATCAAGTTTGAATGATTTTGTAGGCCACTCTGTTTTCCTGGCATTATTGGAATCTATTTTTCAAAATAATTATGTAAAGACAATTATGAAATATTTTTAGTGTTAGAAAAGTTAAGTAGTTTATAAATTGATTGAGAGCAAGATTTTGTGGGTGTGGAATAATTCAATTCTTGTTGGGCGGCTTTTACTTAAGTGACTCCGTATCGTAATGTATCACGATACAGTATCGTTACAGTATCATGACACAGGAAGCGGCCGGCTGTTACATGAGTGACTCCGTATCATGACACTGACCTTCACCACTCAACCACTATACCAAGTTCAACGGTTCGTTGTTCGGCTCACTCAGCTGCGTTCTGCGTTGTTATTGGCTGGCTGCAATGTTGTTCACTTCCTTTCTACCTATCTTCACCGGCTGTGAGTCATCCTCAATAATCATCATCATATTATCATCAGTCCTCAGTCATCCTCAATAATCATCATCATCATAATTATCATCATCCTCAGTTATCCTCATATCTGTCTGCTGTTTCACTTTCGTTCAGTTGCTGAGGTTTTATCATTTATTTAGTAGTAAAATGCGTTTATCTAGTATCAGAACAGTCACATCTGATAATTCACTCAAGTTGTCTGTCGTATTGGTTGTATTATTGACAGTTATTTTTGTCAAATAGTTGTGAATGAATATAGCAAGTGACCACTCCTATCCTTCTATACATAACAGAATTCAGGAGTTACTTTCTTCAGAAATTTTGTCATAGATTTCTGCATTAATTTCTCCAAGTTCAGTAGAGAAATTCTGGAAGGGGTAACTATTATAGCTCATTCTATTACAATACTGTAGATTATATTATTCCACACAAAGATATATCTACTGAGAAGCAGCCTATCTTAATGTAAATTTTTGTGATCTTTATAAAAGTGTACTCGTAACGCCATTTGGACTATTTTTATCAAAATTAGGAAGAAAAACAGTTTCGGGTTTATGCTGTAGATTCTCTCTCAGTCATCAATTTGATATTGTGATTGTGGAATGTGATAGTTGAATAAATAGAAAAAATCGAAAGAATCCAATAAATCAGGTTAATGAAGCATAAATATACAAAAATTGTAACTTCACTAGCAGAAAGCGGGCAACACTACACAAGGCAATGTCCTACCAACGAACAGGACTAGCTCTGTAGCTGAACAGGTTTACGATCGATAATAAATACAGTAACGAAATTACAAAATAGTTATGTGCCTGTGGTTGTGTTTGTTCAATGAATACATCCACTCCACAACTACAAGGAATGTTTTATAATAATTGAAGCCCGGTAAGCACAATAATATTTCTCCAGTTATTTATGCATGGGAAACGGTTTATTCATGGCTTGATTATGCAGAGGTAAATCGGCAAGTTCACGAGTAGTGGTCAAGAATAGGCAAGAAAGAGAGAGAATGGTAGGGGAAAGACAGTAGAGGAAGAGAGATGGAAGATATGAAATGGTGAAGAATAGGCGAGGATTATAGTGGAAACCTGTGGAGGAAGAGAGATGAGAGATAAGCAATGGTCAAGAATAGGCGAGAAAGAGGAGAGGATGATAGGGAAAATACAATACAGGAAGAGAGATGGAAGATGATCAATAAAAGGTAAGTAAGAGAAAAGGACGATAGGGGAGGACAGTGGAGAAAAAAAGATGGAAGATTGCCAAGAAATGTGAGAAAGAGTAGAGGAAACCTGTGGATGAAGAAAGATGGACGATAAGCAATGGTCAAGAACATGTGAGAGAAAAAGAGAGGATGATAGGAGAATACAGTGTAAGAAGAGAGATGGAAGATATGAAATGATGAAGAATAGGCGAGAGAGAGAGGATTATATGGGAAACCTGTGGAAGAAGAGAGATGAAAGATATGAAATGGTGAAGAATAGGCGAGAAAGAGAGAGTATGATGGGGAAATACCGTGGAAAAAGAGAGATGGAAGATATGAAATGGTGAAGAATAGGCGAGGAAGAGTGAGTATGATAGGAAAATACAGTGGAAGAAGAGAGATGGATGATATGAAATGGTGAAGAATAGGCGAGAAAGAGAGGATTATATGGGAAACCTGTGGAGGAAGAGATATGGAAGATAAAAAATGGTGAAGAATAGACGAGGAAGAGAGAGTATGATAGGAAAATACATTGGAAGACTGGAAGAAGAGAGATAGAAGATATGAAATGGTAAAGAATAGGCGAGAAAGAGAGAGTATGACAGGAAAATACAGTGGAAGAAGAGAGATGGAAGATATGAAATTGTGAAAAATAGGCGAGAAAGAGGAGAGTATGATTGGAAAATACAGTGGAAGAAGAGAGATAGAAGATATGAAATGGTGAAGAATAGGCGAGGAAGAGGAGAGGATGATAGGGAAAATACAATATAGGAAGAGAGATGGAAGATATGAAATGGTGAAGAATAGACGAGGAAGATAGAGGAAACCTGTGGATGAAGAAAGATGGACGATAAGCAATGGTCAAGAACATGTGGCAGAAAAAGAGAGGATGATAGGGAGAAGACAGTGGAGGAAGAGAGATGGAAGATAAGCAACGTGGTAATAATTTTACCTGAACTGTTGTTACCTAGATATAGCATCTGACAAGAGGCGTAAAACATTGAAAACTGCGCATGCTCGATTCTAATAATTAGTGGCGGAATCTCCTTTGATTACTTTGGTCTTTTCAAGAACAGCTTATATTGAAGATTCCTGTGAGTGTATGCATGTATTTATTTAAATAAATTTTACTTATTTATATACATTCATAGAAACAATATTATTGATTCAAGTATTGCATGTAAGGATGTATTGCATTTTGCGTCTCTCTGTCAATGAAAAAATGTTGAGGTGGCTTATTTCTGTAATCTGTGATTATAGAGATAAGACTAATAAATAGCATTACTCGTTAGCCTCATGTATTACAGGTGATTCAGACTTCAGATTATCTCTTAACATTGAGAACTACTGTGCTATCATATCAATGACAAAATGAAGTATCACTCAGGAAATTACTGTTTAGATGTTTGGATGTTTAAATGTTTAGATGTTTATATGTAAAACGGCTCTAACGATACTCACGAAATTCAGAACATAGTAGGTTTATAATATAAAGATTCGATTGCACTAGGTCTCATCCCTGGGAAAACTGGCTGAAGGAAATTAGAAGGATATTATTAGACTATTCATCCTTGGGAAAACATCTGATAATAATTATTTCGTCGTCTGTTTTTGATGGAAGTGAGTGAGCGAGTTCATGTGTGTGGGACTGTGTCAAAATTATGACTCAGCTGTTGAACTTTTGTAATCATTCAATCAGGTGCCGGTTGCAAAAAAGCCGGGTTATTTTCAATCCAGATTGATTCCAGTAGATCCATCTTTTTGCAATAGTCTTCTCTGATTTGGTTCACGTAAAGTTAATCAGGATTAAAATTTAACCGTCTTTTGTGCAACTGGGCCTTTGTGAGGGAAATTTTTACATTCCTCTGGGAAACAATCTCAATTTACTGTGATTAGATAGAACATTTCTGTATGAATGTTATTATAATTTCTTCTTTCGTAATAGATTTTTTATGCTTTTGTACTCCAGAGCGAAGCTCGGTCCCCGATATTGATTTACTACTAGGTATTGTCTGTATGTCTGTCTGTCCAGTCCAATTTTTTAACAAAAAAAACAACAGTTTAACAACAGTTAAATGTTTAAACAGTTAAATGTTTTTTAACAACAGTTATAATCGATTGATGGAATTTTAGAAAACCAATCAATATTGTGAAAACTCCCCAATTGATTCCGACAATAACATTGTTAGTTGGGTAAGTGCATAACTTAATGCATCAGTCGGTGCACCAGTGAGTGCATCAGCTAGTGCATCATTTGATGCACTCACGCGTCCTTGCGCGTCACTCGCGTTTCGATGTCGCAATCATGACCACCGGAATCGTTCAGATCAAGATGGCATCCCAACGCGATTTCAGTCGCATCGCGATCACGTGGGTGGGAACAACAATCACAACAACAACCACAACAAAGCAACAACAACTCCAATGGGTGGCGACAACGCGATTAAGGTGTTGTTGCTTCCGTAGAGCAACTGCAGTTTGCTTAGCCCACTAAACTCAACCACGCGACCTCTGACCCTGAAAATAATGTTGAGGAGCAACAGTTGTAGGTCATCGAGAGCAGGACGGTGAGACCAACTACTGCCTTGTGATAGAGAAGGATGCCACTATACCTCCTGAAGATGGCTCATACAAGGATGAAGCTATATCACCTGAAGATGTATACAGCGTAGAGATGGAACAAACAAGGATGGTGCTATACACCCTAGAGATGGAACAACAAGGAAGCCACTATACCGCCGGAAGATGGCACAAACAAGAAGCTCCCAGCCATAATGAGATGTACCATATGGTCAGTCCATCTACACCATCACGAATATCCCCATTCTCACTCCTTCGCAGATTTATTACACTTTATTAAACATTCAGCGTCCGAAACAAGATACCGAAATCGGGACAAGATAGATCCATTATGAACTCTGTGTACCTGTGCATACTGAGAATTCCTGTACGTAGCAGTTCGGAGTGTCACGATCAAAATCCTCTAGACAGTCATTTTTGCGCCAACCCACTAATACGTCGTCCTGACTGACATTATTTCTTGAGGAGTAATAGGAGAAAGCTGGAGGTACCTTAAGTAGGGTGGCTTATTTTCGAAAATAGTTTATTATCAAGATAAAATTGTCAGTAAGATGGGGTTCAAGTTCCTCAAATTTATTGGAGAGGAAAGATATATTCATCATTTTGAATAGAACATGATTGGAAACTGAAATTATTTTCAGTAATTTCGGTCAAGAATATATAGCTAATTATCTAAATTTGTGCTATATTGTAATTTAAATGATATGAGTGGAACAAATAATGGGAATTGTGTCTTATTTCAAAAATGGTTTCTCATCAAGGTAAATTTGTCAGTAAAATGGAGTTCAAGTTCCCAGATTTATTAGAGACAAAATATAAAGGTGCGTACAGATATACGCGCCGCGAACATGAGCAATTCACTTTCAATCAGCTGACTATATATGTATTTATACAGAAACGGTAAGATACGGATATAAAAAGCTTGGCATCAGCTGATTAAAAGTGAATTGCTCATGTTCGCGGCGCGTAAATCTGTACGCACCTTAAGAGATTCATCATTATTATTAGTGGCCGTAGTCGAGTGGATCAGATGCTGGCTTTATGATTCAGAAGCCCGGGTTCAAATCCCGGCCCGGGCAAGATATTTATCTCGGGCCACTCCCGTGTTTCGGATGGACACGTTAAGCCGTCGGTCCCGGCTGCCTAAAGCAGTCGTTAGGTCATGTCAGAGGCCCTGAAATTGATCAGCTGCGACCTGAAAACTCTGACACCAGACCTGAGCCAGCCAGGTCACTCGATATTATTATTATTATTATTATTATTATTATTATTATTATTAGAAACTGAAATTATTTTCAGCAGTTTCGACCAAAAATATGTGATAAAACGTGCTATTGCTCGCTTAATATTTTAGGATTGATCATTCACCATTTGAAGAAACAGAATTCTGATGATACTGTGAACCAATCATATTAGGAGAACTATGCAAACCAATTACTGTTGGAAAATACCGGAAACCACGACTGGAGCTCGGCTAATAGTTGCAGACTAACAATCGCAAATGTTACTGTCACCTGTTTGCAATCATCCTGAACCCCAACCATACTCGCTCGCTCTCTCTCTCCCCCAATTGTAGCGACCTCGATAATCAGCTACAGTTTGCGCCAAGTTGTAGGGCTAACTGGGTCGGTCATACCCTTCTCGGCAACTTCCATTTAGGGTTTGCAATAATGGGATCGACCCACTCACAGAGATGGGATCCGATAATTTATTCCAATTGGTTCCCGCTAATATAATGATGGAAAATAGAATACACGTGCGAATAACTCGTGAACTGGACCTGTAAATAATCATTTCCCTATGGATGATATGCACCATTACTCCTGTTCTATATACATGGCCTTAATAAAGTACGGTAAGTATTGCCACAGAAAAATAGATTCTACTTGTACCCTCTTTAGTATCACCAAGGTACAGATGTGCCCGTTAGACAATTGCAAATGTCATGCTTCATTTGCCATTGGTACATCACATAATTAGCCTACTGAATCAATCCGTTGAAAGGTCAATAGCATCCTAGAAATTGAGAATAATGTTCGAATCAAGTATACGGTTTTGCAAAATCGACTTCAGACTATAGTGACACAAACTACCTTGATAGTGACATAGTTTATCTTGTTGCTATCCATTGAAAATCAAGCAATTCAAAAGGCTACTCTGTGATTATGAGTAATGACGAAAATGGGCTAAGAATCTATCATTCGAAAACCTTCATAATCTGATGATTGGATAATTAAATCAATGATCTTTAAAATAATCACATCCTCGAAATAAATAACAAATTATCAAATAAGAGATCAATATCAAATATTATTTATCATATAAGATTTATTGTCTCTATGTTGTTATTTGTTTATTTATGTTTGTTACAATATTTCTTTTCCATTGTTACTTTTGAATTTTAAATGTGCAACCAATTTGTATGAGCCAAGGCTCTTGAACGAATAGAATGATTTTATTTTTTTTTATTTGAAATAATCACATCTCAATCTTGGAACTTATCATATTGTATGATAAATTAGGAAGAGAAGAGAGATTGTCAAAAACCACAGATTTATTGATACTTAGAAAGACCGGTTTCGGTTATTACACAATTCAATCTCTGATAAACCGAAACCGGTCTTTCTAAGTACCTGTGGTTTTGACAATTTCTTAGTCTTTTTCATTCAATATGAATAATTACCACAATATCAACTTCTCAACTACACAAAAAGAGAAGAGAGACTTGTAACAAACAAATCATTTTGTTCTTTCATGTTTATTAGTTTTAAAATATTATTTATCCCATTTTAAATTCATACTATCATTTTGATTTTGTTAGTTACCGAATTTCTCTTCATTTTTTGTTGTTCAACGGTTTCCAGCATGACCATGTTTGGAATACTGAGGTGTGCCTATCCTCGGCCAATGACAGTCGAGCTCAAACCTGATTGGTCGACAACTGACAGCCAATCGTAGGGCTTCACTCATACTATATTCTTCTACTCAATGTTCAAGCTTTCCGATTACTTTGAGATTGATACTGGTATAACAACCGAAATAAGAATCTCAAATTGTTCCAATAAATTGATGTTCCTAATAATATTGAGTAGTTTTCATTCAATATGGATATCTACCATGATATCTTTCACAACAAATCAACAATAATCAATCAATAATCAAACATAACACAACTTCCAGAAAAGAACGACAGTATTCAGCCCAAAACGGTTCCAATTCTAAAGGCGCGTACAGATTTACGCGCCGCGAACATGAGCAATTACTTTTAAACAGCTGATGCCAAGCTATTTATATCTGTATCTCACCGTTTCTGTAAAAATACAGATATAGTCAGCTGATTAAAAGTGAATTGCTCATGTTCGTGGCGCGTATATCTGTACGCACCTTAATACATACCACAATCTGCAACTAGTTTATGTTTGAAAACACAGAAAGTCTTGTTCAATTCTGATTTTATAATGATTTGACTCCGATTGATAATGGGACACTCTTCCTCAAAACTTCAACTACTCCTCAGACCGGTAAAGAGGAAGGTTCAAGATTAAAACAATTTCACTTTCAATATTGAGTACCAGAACCGCATGTTACAAGAGCTAATAAGATGAAAACTATCAATAAATTTTAGTGCTGAATTCCGATACGGAATGAATTTTAAGATTTACCTTGAGTAAGTTGTTTTCCTTCTAGAGTACCGCGATAGTAAATAGTATCCTTGCCTATTTTCTACACGTTTCAATAATTCATCCATCTATCTCCCATTAATGTTCCCTATAAAACGGTGTATGCAGTATAAGGGCGAAATTTTCTGAAATATGAACCTCAATAACACATTTCACACGACGCTACGTGACTGCAAATTTTAACAAGAGGCTTCAAGCAATTGCTTCAGCATATGAGGAGAAAGTCAAATACTACTTTATCGACTTGTGCTTCAACCGTGTATGTAAGATAATTAATTTTCTCAGTAAATTTATTTGCGCTGAAACTGGAGGTAATTGTGAAATTGATAGTACTGTGATGCCTGTTGCGCTACCCCCTAGGCCATTACGGTATATTATTTGGAGTCCTGTCAATTTGTTCTCCACATTGCTAAATTACCTGGAACTTCATCGACTTTTACTCCAGACTGACAACTGATAATTTCTTCATTTCAAACTATTTCCTGAGTAATGTGATCGTATATGGATATGAAATGAAATTGTAATGTAGAGCTGATCAATAAAAATCCTATTGAATGAAAAAGACTAAGAAATTGTCAAAAATCACAGATTTATTTATACTTAGAAAGACCGGTTTCGGTTATCACACCATTGTCAATCTCTGATAAACATTTTGACAATTTCTTAGTCTTTTTCATTCAATATGATAATTACCACAATATCAACTTCTCAACTACGCAAAAAAATAAAAATCATGATTGATAGTTCAGCTATTTTTTCGGGTCTTGATTTGTACCCCAGATCCCAAAACAAGTTTCTTGCCAGACAGTTTAATACCTATTCACCTCTAATAATTTTCCAATTTCTCCAAAATGTATGACTGTAATATTATGAGGGTGATGCTCACATAAGTTCTTAGGCTTGTGCTTGGTTTATGAGTGAGAGGGATGATGAGAGATTAAACCTAGATCTCAGGTTCAACTCTTTGAAATGTTGTGATTAGAGGTATATCCAGATCAGAGAGAATATACAAGAAACTTTGAATTTTCAATTTATTGACAATCGGGGTTCTACTCTTTGAATCGTTATGAATAGAGGTATATCCAAAACAGTGAGAATATACAAGAAACGTTGTATTTTTCAATTTATTGTCAAGTGAGTATAATGATACTGAGGGTGATGCCCATATAAGTTCTTAGGCTTGTGCTTGGTTAATAAGTGAAAGGAATGATGATGAGAGTTGAGAGATGACGACTACTTTTTAGGTACTCGGGACCGAAGCCTCTCCGAGGCTTAATCGTTGGTTTAATCGTAGGCTTAATCGTCTTCCTCCGGAAGACGGGGTGGCGGCCGTATTCATGTGATTGTGCTGTGGTCAAAAATATTTGCCCCGGTTGAGATTCGAACTCGAGTTTCCCTGATTGTTAAACCGGCGCGTTATCACTTACTCCAACGAGCCACCCAATAATGTTTGATGTTTTTGTGAAGGAGACAAAATGGGGTTAACTTAGTCTCCATAAATGGATGAATTGATGAGTTCTATCATAAAAAGGATTACTTCCAGACAGTTCAAGATGGGTGAATTAATAGTTTTTAAAGTTCTATTTAAATAATCTTCAATTTAATCTTTGACCAAGATAGAAGGCTCAACCAATGGGTTTTACCTTCACAAACAATATTCTTATCAAAGTCAAAATAGAATAGCTTATTAGTCTTTGATTGGGTGCTATAAAATTCAAGAAAAAATTAATCTCACCTAAAATTGAAAATGAGCTCGAAATTCGAGAAAATGTGATTATTCAATTGCAAACTGTTGGCAACTGTTAGTTCTATTAAATCATTCACTATGAAGAGATAGCAGACCTCGTGTGTCTCCAGCGTTATTGTCCTGTCACCAGCTGGCTCAGATCTTTATATAGTAGACTTGAGATGCGCCTGAACACTAGTGTCAGGTGATCAATTTTCATAACGGCAAGGAAAGTTATGTGAGTGCGCCACGCCAGATTTTTAGGATTTTAGTGGGGTGATTTCTCAAATTTAATTCATTTGCCATAAAGTTACAAATTCAACAATAACCAAGGAGTTAGTAACTGGCTGATGAGTATTACACTGTTTCAGATGGTGGATTCCAGGTCACACTGGTACTATGGATTCTACCCTGAATCTTTTAATGACATAACCACAGGAAATACATAAAAGCTTAATGAGACATCAGAGAGGAACTTTCACAATGTTTAAAGCAAGGGAAGTTTGCAAGTTGCAAAAATAGCGACCGCAAGAGTGTGAACCGTGACAGGCAAACATACACAGCATGTACATACATATATGAACACACATATACAACTTAATGTGGGGAGCTGGCAACATATATGCAGAACACAAAAGTGCATAAAATATACCAGGAAGACTGCAGCGAGAAAGTATGCGGTACCGTAAATAACTCAACGTACAGCTCTTTGAAATAGGGATTACCCTCTTGGAATAATGTAAAGAAGTAAGACTGAGTACCTCAATAATAACTGTTCGATGAATTAAGGGTTGTGGTTTTTAGTTGGTTCTGACCAGATTGGGAAAATTTTAGAAAAAATCTATCAGAAACTGTTTAGCACCGTATTGGTAACAAAGCTTGAAACCCACTATAATCATTATTTATCTAATAAATGTAAAACCGTGTTCAAACTGAACAAATGTTCGACATACATGTTCGGCAAACATGTCCGTTGAGGAGCTCAGGGACAAACATTTTAAAAAGTTTGGACAATCATTGTTTGTCAAACAAAAAGTTACTGTTTTCCAAACATTTTTAGAGTTGACAGCTGTGCAACATAAAACCTGTTCTCCCCAATTACAAATATTTTGTTTGGTGACGCGTCCACACTGGCTACGGGCAAACATTGTTTGTCAAACATAATAAAATTTGCCCAAACTTTTTCAACGAACATGTTTGTCGAAGATTTGTCCAGTGTGGACACGGCTTTACTAGTATTTATTTCAATGGATCCAGATATTTGAATTCTGGGTTTTTCTGCATTCGAGCTCCTATCTTTTCTCAAAATAGTTTTCAAGTTATCAATTTCTAAAGGTGCGTACAGATATACGCGCCGCGAACATGAGCAATTCACTTTTAATCAGCTGACTATATCTGTAGTTTTACAGAAACGGTATAAGATATAGATATAAAAAGCTTGGCATCAGCTGATTGAAAGTGAATTGCTCATGTTCGCGGCGCGTAAATCTGTACGCACCTTTATACAGTAAAACATAAATTTCAAAGAGAATAAAGCATTATTTATGTTGGAAACTGAGTGTTGAAGTTCATTATAGCTTATCAGGACAAAGAGAGTTGATATAAAATTTCGATGTAAGAGTTCTCTAGTGATGAATATCTGAATTTATCTGAAATACAATATTCAAGATAAATCTATGACTATTCCTTTGGATTCGTTGATTATCAATTATGAACCCAGAGTTCTAATGTGATAAACATCAATACATCTGAATGTATCTCCAAAGACCTTTTAAAGAGATATAGACCTACAATGCCTGTATGCCTTCCCAATGATAGCTTTCACTTGAAATTGAAGGCCGCCATTGGGGTATTTTAGCACGAGATAATATATCTATATATTTGCAGTATTATAGATTACAAAGGCATTGGTATGCAATAATCTTATGGGTTGCCCCCTCAATGACGGATTTCAATTCCAAGTACGACACTAGCGCTGCATGAGAGTCTATGCATCTTTAAGGTCTTTGTGTATCTCATAAACATTCAGTTTCAAGATAAATTAGATTAAATTCAATGCATTCGATTATTGTTAATGAATAACCTAGGAATGGAAGAGAAGCATATATGTATTCAAATATAATCAAGATAAAACACTCTGAGTCTCGAGATAAATTTGAAAAATGAGAAAAGTTTGATAAATATCACTCACCAGCTCCATTGACAGGTGTCCTCTGAGCATCGTAGCCCGAGTCATCTGTGACATCCTCGTCGCTATCAATGTGCGGAATAGAGGAGTCCATCTCATAGGTGGGACATGTCTGCATACAGCTGTCTCTGGTGGGAGTCACCTGGCAGTGCGACAGACTGTGAGCCTGGCAATGAGGCAAGCTGTGAACCTCGCAGTGAGACAGGGTGACATCGTGTGTCAGCTCGTGACAATGCAGACACGGGAAAGCGAGTTCCTCAAGCGGTATCCTCTCGATCTCTCGATCCACCGTGATCACTAGATCGTGGAGGAGTTCAGGGAGATTATCGAGAAGATCCATTGCGGCGAGAGGTGTGTCGGGCAAGTTGGTGGTGGAGCAGCGGTGACTGCGGTCACCCATCCAGTAGACGACCGCCAGCTGGACTGGTCGGCTGGTGACACAGAGGTGGATGTCTGTGGGTTTCAGCTGGGCTGCTGGCAGTTCGCCGAGATGCAGCACCAGGCCGGAATCACCCAGACAGGTTGGCCAGCCTAGTGGGCCACAGCCGATGTTTCTCGTCTGAAACACAAAAAAAAACAATCCTCGTTAGATTTCGCTACGACATTACAAGAAATGAAACATCTTAACAGTAAAATATACTTGTGAGGTCTAGCACACAAAAATCATACAATACACGATAAATTTCCCCACGAAATAGCATCAAAATAAAATTTTATTCAATGACAACATTCACATAACAAATTCCGTTACACAAATGATATTACATATCATTGAATACAATACTGTTTGCTTGAGATAATTCTTGTCCGCGAACAGGAGTGAAATACATTCACATGACAGTAAACCAAGATAAACCTTTCTCAAACTGAACAAAAATCAAAACCCATATTTTGAAATCGATCAACCAAAGAGTTTGAACCAATTCTATGAAATCCATATTTAGAATCGTTCAATCATAGTGATGGATTTCAAAATGATTCTTATTATTTATGAAGAAATCAAGATCCACATTTCAAATCGATCACCCTAAGAGATTGGTTTAGAACAAAGAATATCAAAATCAACTTTCTAGAATCTTTCAACAATGGAATTTCGGAAAAAGTTTGATATTTCACAGTGAACCAGATTACATGGAATGCTACATTTTTACAAACCAGAACTTCAATAGTCTGAAAAAGTTTTAATAATGATTAGGGAAAACATGCCCCAGAAGACAGATTGGTTATAATAACCACATTTTGTAGTCTCTCCTATAAGTCTGTCAAAGTCACACGGAATAAAGTTACTAATAATGAGTTGAAAAACATGTCTGGAATAAAAACTTAATTTGAATCCATCACGAGGTTTATGGAAGAATAATACGAGTTTTTCTTATCTAGAAGGAAAAATATCAGTAGATTCGATTGTTATATATGGCTCAACAGAATATAGGAGATGACAAGATTGGGAAATATTAAATATCTATTGAGCCTATTCTGTATACACTGATGAGCAAATCTAGTAGGAGTATTTAGTTTGTGTTGTAAGAAGTAAAAATGAAGCATAGTTACTGAATATTTTCAATTTTTTCAACCACAAAATTATACCAATGATTGATTTGTGAAAAATAATATTCCTAGCCTGTGAGCATTGAAATTCAAACAGGAAAAAACCACTAGTAATTGAAAAAACTCGGATGCTAAAACAAGAAATAAAAATTCGCCCAATCAAGACAGAACAATAACTCTCGTTACTTGATACATCAAACTTCAAACATAATAATTAGAAGTGTATGTGAGCCTTCAGGCAAGAGGTCAAAGGTTGAATTCGTGTGCAAAATCATGTTCCTCAACTATGGTTTTTCATCACAGAGCGTGCCCTTGGGCTGAAACAATATCAAGGCTCAACAAGAAACTGTTCTCTTATTCTGTTCTTCTCTTTAACTCTCAGAAAGCCACATGAATATTCAAACGGCTAAAAAAAATATAATGGGCATAAACGAGCCGCAATCATAGCCTACTAGAGTGAACATGGAGTTTAATTACAGGGTACAATTTGGCTCCACAATTAGATTCGGATTAAATGAAAAACGTGGGAAATTCCGCTATTGTGAGGTCCATGTTATAATGGCAGTGGAGGAAGGTAGAAGAACAGTGTTGCCGATTCTCTGCCTTGCGAATTATAACGTGGACATCACTGTAGTATTTGATGTGACGACAAACGGAGGGCCTCTATCACGCTCCTGGAACTTTTCTTTGCGTTCTCATTGTAATTCTTCTGTGATATTCCAGAGTTTCCACGTTTCAATTAGAATAGCTTCATGTAATCATTCGCTGGAAGTTTGTCTGTGAGAACGTTTTCAAATGACATGAAATTTAAGGTCAATTTTGACTCTTTGGATATCAAGTGAATATCCTTGCAAAAGATAACTCAATGTGAGGAAGAGAAGACGTATACCTTTGTATATTTCAAATATTGTTTTCTGAAGTGGAAAATTCTAATCAGAATTTGGTTTTTAACTAGGTTTTATAGTTGATCAATATTATTTTCTTCTTCTTCTTCTTACAAACAAGGATTAGGCTTTAACCTGTTCCGACTCACATCTACCCAATTATTCAAATAAACATAAAAAATTCTATTATTGCCACCGCTTGCGTGGTCTGCCAACATCTCTTTTGCCTACTGGCTGATAATTATAGACTTCAAATGGTATTCTTTCAGCTGACATTCTTTGAACATGCTCCCTCCATTGATGCCGATTCTCCGTAACTCTTTCATTCATGCTGCAGATTTTCAATTCTTTCCTAATATCTTCATTCCTGAAATGATCTCTTCTGTCACATCCCTTGGTTCTTCGGAGAAATCTCATCTCGGCTGCCTGCACTGTACTTTCAAGTGGCTTCGTAGTAACCCATGATTCACTACCATAGAGGAGGACTGGAGCGGCCATCACCTTATAACATTTCATAATTGTATCGGTTTTAGCTTTTTTACCCAAAGTCTTGCTGATATCTCCACATATCATTTGGAACTTTGATATTTTCTCCTCAATATCTAATTCATCTTTGTAACTGATGTCACTTCCTAGATATGTATATTGAGAAACTTGTTCCAACCCTGTATTTTTTTTCAAACATCTTTATCGCCCATAAAAACAAAATACAAAATAAAAACTTACAAAAGAAATATTCTAGATTATAATATTATGCTATTTTACAAATAAATTAATATTACATGGCACCACCCAGCAAGGGCAAAACCCTGACCGCTCAGTGAGAGTATCAGCTGTTTAGACAATATAAAAATTTACTAATAATCAAAGTTACAAAAAATCGAAGTTAACAACAAATTACTAGTAACTATAATATTTGACTGATGTCAAATTTTTGTATCACCCACTTATTTATCTGTTCCATCCTCTGTCTACCCCTATTAGAAAGAGATTCTGACAATGTATTTATTATTAATTATTAATTACAATTTTTGATCTGACCGGATATTTGCCTCTGAATGCCATTAATAAGCCAATATTATTTTAATATACTTATTACTGACAATGAAGGTAGAATTTGAAACATGAATGCTACATAAAGCAACAAAATAAATAACTCCACACGAATTATTATCTAATTATTTATCTCGCAACAGAATAAAAGATTTTCCTAGATTATCTCAAGGCAGGTTGACAAACATTCACTCTCTATCACACTGGAAGTGAATTATAACCATATACAAATAACCTTTTCTCTACATCTTCCCTCTATGATATAACTCATATTGTCACCCCAGGACATATTCCACTTGAATACATGAATTTTGCATATTTTAATAATAGTACTTCAACCTCAAGTACCTTGAACAACTCCTAGGTAACCATCTAGACAAAGACATCTTCGGTATTTGTGACTTTCACTAGTTCCTGCTTGTAACACAGTTGCAAAGTACGTCGTTCTAGGGTTACGTACGTTGCACGACGTTCAAGTGCGTACTAGTGTCATCTCAAGAGTATTTTAATATGCATTTTAAAAATCGCGGCTTCTTAGTGGATTCAAGACAACGTAGCTGGAAATTTGCGACATATACAGTCGCTCACACGCACACACACACAAACACACCCATGCATGCATAACAGGGTTGAGACAATATCAGTGGGATGCTACTACAACTCAAGGATGGTATATAGGTGGTATATATCCTATATTATAGGCTACTCTCCTTCAGTACAACAAGGAATAGTCCACTCACTTATTGCATTATTTATTATCGAATCTAAATATCTCACATATCATAGCACACAAGTTTTGTGCATTGTTACTTCAATAATGACGAGACTACTTGCTGGAGATAAGATAAAAACTGAGACAGATTCAAGAGAGAGAGAGAGATTTGATTAAATTTGATTAATTGCTGTGCTAGACTCGACAGACTAATTGCACAAAATCTCAGCACAAAAGTCTCTCAATTGCACACTCCCATTGCACAAAGAGATTGATTGATTGAGTACTTTATTTATGTAGATTACAATATACACTGGCTTATACACTTATATACAATAGCTTACAATACAGCAAAATTATAGATGAATTTACAAAATATAAATAAGGAAATAATTATTGAGCTGTATATGATATGAAAAAAAAAATTTTTAATAACTATAGATGAAATAGATAATATTGTTATGCATCTACATAAATTGGCGGAGCTTTGGACATATCAATGTCCATTCTTCGGAAAGAATATTCTAAGTATTCTTCGAATATTCGAAGTATTCGAAGTATTCTGTATTCATGATACAGTGCATCATACAACATGATACAGTTCATCATAGTTCTGATACATTAGTGATTTCATACTTTACGGAGTTTAGTTTTGATTTTTCACAATAATTTTACAGTACCACATCCTATTATATTAAGCGAGCAATTTCTGTATTTATATATCTGGTTATTTTTATGTCTGGTTATTTTTATATCTGGTTATTTTATAGCTTCTGGTTATTCATGTTTAACGGATGTCGAAAACGGAACTAACGATTTTCACGAAATTTGGAACATAGTACTAGTAGGTTTATGATATAAAGATTCGATTGCACTAGATCTCATACTTGGGAAAACTCGTTGAACGACATTAAAAGGATAATTCATCCTTGGCTGAAACAGCTGTGGATATTAAAAAAGTTAGTATGTGAAAAATCAAAATATCGCATCCCCGAAATTCATAAGATGACATATAGCTGTGAAATATGAACACGATCATTTTAGAGAATTATTCATACCGAATCATTCAGAGAAATATTTCCCCGAAATTCATAAGATGACATATAGCTGTGAAATATGAACACCATCATTTGAGAGAATTATTGTGTTCTGTTTATCAATAAATAAAAATAACGAGCGAAGCTTGGTGCCCCGATATTGTTACATAATGGAAAAGTATCTCTAGATACTTGGATAAATCTCATTGTTATCTTTGGTGAGAATTTATTCGGGAATAAATCACGTGATGTGGATCCTCTGATGTGAACTATGAATACCTAACTCAACCACAGTTGATGAGCACACACGTAAATGATAATATGATGCAGGAAATGATATCCATCAATCGTCTAACGGTTCTTCAGTTTTCTGATGGGGATGCAATCGTGGGATGCGCTTGAAAAATGTGATCATTTCCCTCTGAAGATGGTTAAATGATCATAAATGACTGCTTTTATGTAAGGCATGTCCGTTATGTTGATGTGGCTTCAGAGGTTATACACTCATGGGCCCGTTATGATATATTCATAGGTGGGAAATGATAAGTATATTACCGACTGCATAATATAATATGTAGATATTTACGGGCTTTGAAGGCAGGTTGTAAAGTGAATATATTATTGCTCCAATGACAGTCGGAGCGCCATATATATTGTAATATGAATGGACTTTCAATTTCAAATCAACGGAACGTTTGGTGCCCTGTCATTCAA
Organism: Nilaparvata lugens; assembly: GCF_014356525.2. Classification (NCBI taxonomy): domain Eukaryota; kingdom Metazoa; phylum Arthropoda; class Insecta; order Hemiptera; family Delphacidae; genus Nilaparvata; species Nilaparvata lugens. Next base: position 56,779,120 of record NC_052509.1, read on the forward strand.
GCCTGACCGAACATTGAGGAAGAATAGAATGGCCTTGTAACTGGGTGGAGCCTACGCACAAGAATTAAGCTCACATTTAAAAACATAAGGTGGATGTTTATGATTCATCTAGAATCCCTTTGTTTACATCAAACCGATAGTATTTCATCGAATGAGGAATGAAGATCTATTGAATCAAATATACTATTATGAATATCTATTACAATCATAAAATATGACAAAATCTATCATGCGTCATAATTACAAAAAAGATTGTATTTAATTAAGATTGATTCGTACTCAGATAAAGTTGAAGTCCGATCAAGAGAAATGAAATACTGAGTGATTTTTGTGATATTCATATCAGCGTGTACCCGTTTATTGTTGTCACATGTATAACAAACTGCTTGTTTGAGATACAGTATATGATACAGTTCCTCATGATTCAAGATAAAATTATCCAATACTTGTGAAAGTACCATATAATCCACCCTCGGTAGAATCACAACATTGAATGAACAGTTTTCTAGAGGTTATGATTCTATAGCACTTACAAACACAAAAATGTTTGATCCCGAAATGAATACAATTGCGAATTTCAAAATCAGTACAATAGTTCATGAGCGAGTTCTCCAGCCCGGGGACTCATTAGTTCAATTTATTTATTATTTTATCACAAAAACAATGAAGACTACAGCCCAAAACATTCTTCACTAAAATTTATTTAATACTGTATGTATTTATTATTTTTAGAACTCGTGGCTGGAGCTTAAGGCTTCTTTTTCCAGTCACGCCAAAAACTATTGTATTTTAATGATTATTTTTATTTGTAAAAATATTTCTTGTATTTGGCAATAAATTCATCATTTATTATTCACTTACAATCATATTATGTGAGTTATTGAGAAAAAATAAGAAATAAAGTACATTTAATTTAAAAAATTTATATGATAAGAGAAGATACTATCAAAATACTATAAAAAGCTTTGTTCAAGCTTTATTATTGTCCTTTATTCCAGGAGAAGAGAAAACATTAATATTATTCACTCAACAAATTATTTCATTTGCTTAAGACATTTATAACAAAGACATTTTTTATTTTTTGTAAAGCTTTTTTACTTTCCTTGCCCTATTACCATAGGTAAGGAAAGTATTGCTTTCCAAAAAAAATTAAGGTACCCTAATTTCATGTTTTCTATACGTTTCAAGGTCCCCTGAGTCCAAAAAAATGATTTTTGGGTGTTGGTCTGTGTGTGTGTATGTGTGTATGTGTGTGTGTGTATGTCTGTGAACACGATAACTCCATTCCTAATTAACCGATTGACTTGAAATTTTAAACTTAAGGTCCTTATACCATGGGGATCCGACAATAAGAAATTCAATAAAATCCAATTCAAGATGGCGGAAAAAATGGCGGATAATTACTAAAAAACCATGTTTTTCACGTTTTTCTCGAAAACGGCTCTAACGATTTTCTTCAAATTTATACCATGGATAGCTATTTATAAGCCCTATCAACTGACATGAGTCTCATTTCTGGGAAAATTTCAGGAGCTCCGTAATATTCTTGAGAAAAATGGCGGATAATGACTAAAAATCCATGTTTTTCACGGTTTTCTCGAAAACGGCTCTAACGATTTCCTTCAAATTTATACCATGGATAGCTATTTATAAGCCCTATCAACTGGCATGAGTCTCATTTCTGAGAAAATTTCAGGAGCTCCATAATATTCTTGAGAAAAATGGCGGATAATGACTAAAAATCCATGTTTTTCACAGTTATCTCGAAAACGGCTCTAACGATTTTCTTCAAATTTATACCATGGATAGCTATTTATAAGCCCTATCAACTGACATGAGTCTCATTTCTGGGAAAATTTCAGGAGCTCCGTAATATTATTGAGAAAAATGGCGAATAATCACTAAAAAACCATGTTTTCACGGTTTTCTCGAAAACGGCTCTAACGATTTTTTTCAAATTCATACCCTGTAGTTATCTATCAGATCTATCAACTGGCATGAGTCTTTTTCCTGGGAAACTAATGGGGGGTCCACCCTATCCTTTAGAAATTTTGGCAAATAAAATTCATTCATTGATTCATTCAAAAGATACGATCAAAATCACAAGCAGAGCTGTCTTCAAGCTTCAATATTGTCAAGTGAATTTGTTTGTGTTTTATTCCTGGTTCAAAATTTCTCTTAATAACTCAATATTTTCAAGTTCTCAGAGTTTATTGAATGTAATCATTGTATTATATTCGGGTTTTGATCAAATCAAATTCAAAATTTCTAGTTCATTTATTTCTGGACTGAAAAGTAGACTCAAATCAATTCAAGTGGAAAGCATAGCCTATAATTTTTATTCATTCATAACTCTACCTTCATTGTATTACCATTCATCCATCATCATCACCTAGGCTTGGAGTACTTGTAGGAAGTCGCCTTTGTAGATTAGTAAATAAATTTATAAATAAATCTATACTATAATATTGAAGGGGGATTGGAAACAAATATTATTCACTCAACAAAATTTTTCACTTGCAGTACTTATGACAGTTATCACAGAAGATACTATCAAAATCCCCAATAAAGCTTTCTTCAAGCTTTAATATTGTCAAGCTATAATATTCCAGGGGAAGTAGAAATACTAATATTATTCACTCAACAAAATCTTTCATCTGCAGTACATCATGACAGTTATTACACGACCCCTTGAAAGGTTGTCATTACTTGATAATTGTATCAGTGGAGATTCAAAGGGATGTTTAATTTGAACGGAAACACGGAAGTAAGCAACAAAGTGATGTAATTATACGTACACAGATGCGAGCTAGCAGCTGTCCTGTGAGAGTGAGGGTGTTGACTGTGACTTGAACAGCTGAACTTCAAACAATGAAAAGCAGGTGGGTGTGGGTTGTAACATGGCTTGCTGCCTGTTCACTAATAACACAGATGAGATACCTATTTTTGGCAACCGAGAGCCGAGATCAATATGAAGATTGTGACGAAGAGGACGTATGCATTCAGCAAATTTGGTGGTTTAATATGATAGTGTTTTGAATGGGATGAATGAATAATAATATGATAAACTATTGTTTGTATAGAATAAGTTGAAACTCGGAGTGAATGTCCGTGTTGTCAAATTGTGCGAAAATTCAATATTTCTATGTAAGCCTATATGACAGGATATATTCAAATTGACAAAAAAAGATGGTGTAAACCGAAACTAGTTGTTCAACTATTTTAAAGCTTTTTAAAGAATAAAGGGTGCTATAAGATTTATTTTGTTTTATCAAATTGACAGCTCTGCATGGACTATGTTGTCGAATTGAATGTATTCTGTCATATGGGCTTGCATGGAAAGATTAGAATTTAGCAAAATTCGCCAACACGGATATTTTCTTCAAGTATCAACTTATTTTATACAGACTATGATTCCATATTTAAGCCTTTCAAGCAAGCAAAGAACTCAATTTTCACACCGATATTCACTAAGAATTTATAGATGTGTCCAAGACAATAATTGGTTTTTGAAACTACTGGATATATCTTCTGTTTAAAATAGAAATTGAATCTTTTCCAGTATGACAGTTAGTGCTGATCAGCCTAAAGATTATCATGTAAATGTGTAAAGAGTATGGATAGATAATATATTTTCTGTGATAAAGATTTTGATGTGATAAATTTTTCATTTTTTTGCACACATTAGCTTTAGGTTGTACTTGGGTAATGAGTGAGAGAGATGATAATTATAGATGACGACATTTTAGCTAGTCAGGACCGTTGAATTATCGTCTCCTCCGAAAGAAGTGGTGGCTTTATCCATGTGATTATGCTGTGGTCAAAATCTTTTATAAGTTGATCATGATAAAAGTTGGTCTCAATCGTCACATTCTCATTTTTTCATACTCTAATTGATGTGCACTATAATTATTATTGATTTACCTGAAATCTTTCTTTTACTATTATTGTTATAGCTGGATGTTGAGGAATAGAATCATGTTCCAAAAATTGAATTAAAGGTCGTATTCATAGGGATATAGTAGATGTAATGATATAAGCAGTATGAACGCATCTCTCATCCTCATTTTGGTGGAGAGTTAGTGGGGAGGATATTTTTAATATTCTTTCCAAAGAATGGACATTGATATGTCCAAAGCTCCGCCAATTTATGTAGATGCATAACAATATAATTTATTATTATCTATAGTTATTATATTACAAATTGCTTTTTCATATCATATACAGTTCAATAATTATTTTATTAGTCTATATTATGTAAATTCATCTATAATTTTGCTGTATTGTAAGCTATTGTATATAAGTGTATAAGCCAGTATCTATTGTAATCTACATGAATAAAGTAATCAATCAATCAATCCTCTAGAAAGGAAAGTTTTACATCACTTTAGAATTAGGATTTGTGTCATTGTTTGCGAAAGGGGTAGCCAAGTAATAGAGGTCAAGGAGGTATACATGATAATTTCTGATGGAACATGAAGAAATTTCCTATGAAAGTAGGTTGTGTTCCGATAAGATTTTAGTGATTCCACTATCCTTATTCATCTTCAACGAATGTTGTTGATTTGTAAACTTATGGTTCAAACTAATCAAATATAAAACTGTGTGTCGAATTCATAAAGGTGGTCGGTAATGTAGGCCTTAAATGTGGCCGCTTTCCTATATCGAGTAGTATCGTTGATGAAGTGGCCATTTTGATGAATAAGCTGTGTAGCCGGATGGTGATGATGAACAACATTTGAAGACGAATCAGGGATGGGCTAAACAGCTGGTAGTGTGGCATATAAATGTGAAGAAGAAGAAAGAGAAAGAGAAGTAGAAGAAGAAGAAAGAGAAAGAGAAGAAGAAGAAGAAGAAGAAGAAGAAAGAGAGTGAGGAAGTTAATCGTAACTATGATGGGAGGAGATTATGTTGATGAGAAGCTTAGCGCCTTCCGAACTGTTTTTGCGAGATGTGTTTTTCATTCACGGTGTGTACCACATTATTTGTCGGTCGAACAGAGAATCATTCCAAATCGAAACGTTTATCTTCTCTCATTAAATAGAGGAAGCTCGATCAGCTGATCGATTCCGGAAACCGTGTTAGGATTCTGGGTGATCTGTACCGTTCTTTCTGTGTTATACGAGTAGTATCTCGTAGTGCGGTCCACGTTATAATGGCAGTATCTGATTAGCATTGGTGATGCTATCCTTGTCTATCATTCGACAAAGCAGATAGCGCTATCTCTTTCTAACTCTGCAACGTTGCCAGATAATTTCCCAGTTTCCAAGTTTCAACAAACAAGATATAACATAATTTAGTGACAGAATATTTCATCTCAACCATGAAAATTTGTCATTTTATCATTAAAAAATATATTTTTGTCATAGTCATTCTATTTCAGCTGTTTTACATCCATGAAATAAAGCCGGTAAACAGCTGATTGTAGAACAGATAAACATATGATTCTCATTACAGCATACTATACTGTAATAAAATCATATGTTTCCTTTACAGTCGAGTATGTTTCCTGATTCCGAATTTGGAACAGCAAAACTGGTGAAGAAGCCGCCTTTTAGCGCTCCAGGTAGAAGTTTTGTCAACTACAATTAATAAGAAATTCCTGATTCGAAACTTGTAAACTAGGTTATGTTTATATAGAATGCATGTAGTAATTTCAGCACAAGCAGGTAATGTTTTCTGTTTCTGAGTTATTCTTTTCTAGATTATTATGACAAAAAATAGTGTAAGTTACTTGGACGTGAATGTCTTTTGCAGTGCTCAATGAAACTCTAGTCTCGGCTAACGCCTCGACTAGAAACATCATTCTCGCCTGCAAAACGGCCCTTCCCGTCCTTGTGACTTAAGATACTATTTCTTGACAAATAAAATATAACTGATCATTTCAAACAAGAATGAACAGATGATATCACATCAGATATACAGGTATCATCTATCCTTTTTTCTGTTTAGGGCTACTTGTATTACAAATAGAAATACAAATCTCAGTACCCTTTTTGACTTGAAAATAGCATGAATCTCCGAAAAATGTTGTGATAAAATCATTCAAAAAAGGGTACCCACTGAGATTTGTATTTCTATTTTATATCAGATATCCTCCATAGAAGACAGAGAATTGACAACACTCTTCTCATATCTTCCTCTTCTGCCCTTATAACGTGGACCTCACTATAGTTGATCGGGGATCACAGATCTTTAACCGTTCTCTTTCTTGATCACCCCGTGTTCTACCGATTGATGATAAGATGAATTATTCATTATCTAATACAGTCAGTCATACCTAGATTCGGGGTCGTGAAGACGCGGAGTTCACGATTCTTCAAAGGTAACATTTTTACGACGTTATTATGTATGCAGATCTGTGCTGGGGATGTTAGGCTATGCTATGCCTTTTGCCTAGCCGACTCTGTGATGTGTTGTGAGTAGCCAGTAATGTATATGAATACATAATACATTATAATGTATGTATGGGGATCTCGGCCTGACCTCGGGCTAAACATCATACAAGTGGAGCTCACACTGAATTGCATTACTCTGAAGCTGAAGATCGTCATGTAAGATACCTCAAGTTAAGTTTAGTTACCTTTACTCAGCAACCCGTCATGTGAGTTACCTTCAGTCAACTCAAGTCGAGTTAAGTTACCTTCCCTCAGAGTTAATCTTTGGTGAAAACAGAAATTTTAAACTTAACCTCACTTTGGACTATTTATGTGCCAAAATCAAGGAATTGAAGAAGTTTTGGGCAATTGCCTGTTTCTCTTTCCAAATATCGTGTTTGTGACTGTTCTAAATAAATAAATAAATGAATACTATATAGTTCGCTACCAAGCACTTGTTACATCGAAAATGGATACCTGCATCTATAGTAGGGTCCAAGTTATAAGGGCAGAAGAGGAAAATAGGAAATAGTAGCCTATATTTCGCACCTAGAGCAGAAAATTAAATTTTTCAGGCTCGAAATCGGTTTTCAAGTCCGAGGCCGTAGGCCGAGGACTAGAAAATATTGAGAGCCGGAAAAACATTTTTGCCCGTGGTGCGAGCGCTATTTTTCGCCACACACAAAAATAAACAATATATATGAGAATAGTTGTTTACTAAGCACTTCCGAAAGCAGAAGTGGAAGGTGATAGCTCTAACAAATCTGATGTAATCTGAATATCAGGCAATTGTCCAAGTATTTTTATTATTCATTCTGATTTGTCTAAATAACCTAAAAGATGATGTTCAATTATGTGGGATGTTGAGTTTATACTTTTTATTCTTTTAAATGACAATAAGATGATATTATTATGAATGTTTTAATTATTATTGAATAATAAACACAAATAATTAAAAGTTTTTTGATCACCTTTCTTAGTTCCATGTTAGCGGCTGGAAAGGGTACTCTTTTCGGCCTAGGCCGGAAAGAAACCTGTTCTGACGTCAGACGAGAGTCCGTCTGCAAACAATGTCTTTCAGATCTACGTAAGGACTGGAAAAAAGCTGTTTTCTTTGCAGTGTGGCGAAAACGAATTTGCCGATTCCTTGTCTTGCCAGTTGCCACTGCCTTCTATGGATGATAGCTGATACTGGTATATCTGATGTATTATTATCAACTCTTCATTCTTGTGAAGAATAGTCTTATATCATATATAATGAATTCTGTCCAGAATGATGTATGTATTTCTGTATTTTTCAAAATCTTCCACGAAGTCTCCCATCATTACCAAGTTATCATAATTGATAAATTGTAAGTATTTTCAAATCCCTGGCACCTCCGACTTTACTTTCCTGCCTTTTGTAAACCTTTCCAATCTGCAAGGATGATTAGTAAATTAATGATGCTGCGAAGATGTTAGTCTATAGAGCGCCTATTCATGTGTCATAAATCTCTTGTACTCTTGCAAACAATTTCTATTCATTAATATTCCCATTTCAATCACCAAGATTAATTTCTCTCACGTTTTACACGGTATTGTTTTCCAAAGTGAGAGAAAATTCATTTCGTATTTCCTGCTTTTTCTTCTCCTTGTCAATTACAGGCTTTAAAAGTTGAAACTTTTTGTGTTCTCACCTGTGAATTTCTGTCGAAAATGGAAACATGCAAAGCAGTTCTACATCTGTCGCTTTGATTCTCATCAATTATCTGTTCTGACGGAGTTGTTTCTACTTTCCAGATGAGTACTTCTGATGTACTCGTCTCTCAAATTGGAAGCAATTACTTCACAAATCAGTTGTCAAAGTCGTAGAAAGTAAATAGAAAGCATCGGTTTCTTTCTTCTGAAGCATCTCTTGCAATTTTTTTTGAGGAAAAGTTATGTATTTGGGAAATTATTGGATAGTCATTTTTAGTTCAAGAAAACTTCCTTCAGAATATGAAGAGGTATGATACCTCCAAAATTCTATAGAACAAGGAGGAATTGTCAAAATGAGAAAATTGATGAGTAATGGACAGTAGAAACTAGAAGAAATATAGTGGCAGAGCAAATGAAGGTTAAGGAGTTTTCATATGAGTTACACTTGCATTATCTGGTCCAGTTTTGGGCTGTGACTGTTAGTCCTCCCTGATCTATTTCAATGAATAATTATTGTTTATCTTGAATTAATATCATTCTTGAGTAGACCTGAGCATTCCGCACTTCTGATTTCAACAAACAATCAAAGAGAACTTTTTGTGTAGTTGAGAAGTTGATATTGTGGTAATTATTCATATTGAATGAAAAAAACTAAGAAATTGTCAAAAAAACACTGATTTATTGATAATTAGAGAGACCGGTTTCGGTTGTTACACCATTGTCAATCTCTGATAAACTGTTCATCAGAGATTGACTAGTCTTTCTAATTATCAATAAATCAGTGGTTTTTTGACAATTTCTTAGTCTTTTTCATTCAATCAAAGAGAAGGTATTCAAGATATCAATAATCCAATCCCACACGGAAATAATGAATGAATTGAATTCAATAATTGCCTTTGTTAAAAGAGAAGTTAGGACTCAAAATCCTCTCTTCCACACAAGCCTAATGTGTAGATGCAATGCAAGAAGGAACTACGAAATTCGGCTCTCAGCAAGTGATTAGTACTCAGAATATAATTTCTGCTCAGCTAGTTGTTAATGCAAATGACAATAAAAGCTCAGTTACCAGTTAGTCTTCAATATAATGCCAGATCCACTAGTACCACAAAAAAAAAACACCTGTGGCGGGTTCAAAGACTTCTAACGCCGGACAAGACTTGTTTATTAAACTTAGACTAAACTTGGTTTAGAGTTGATCCCAGGTTAACGAGAGCTTCAGGCGTTTCAACGCACTGTAAACTTGACAATGAATGTAGAGAGGTCACTGCATCTAAAGTGAGGTCCACGTTATAATGGGAGTATTTGATAAACATTGGTGTTGCTATCCTTGTCTATCATACGACAAAGCAGATACTGCTATCCTTTTCTAGCTATGCAACGTTGCCAGATCGTTTCTTAACAATGTAGAAACATAGTTAATCCACAAGATAATCAATCTCGATGTCAAGGTTAATTACTTAATCATTGAGAAATATATATTACTGACAAATGCAATAGTCATCTATATATTATATAAAAGCAAAATGGCACTCACTCACTCATTGACTGACTGACTGACTCACTCACTCACTCACTCACTCACTCGCAGAACTAAAAATCTACCGGACCAAAAACGTTCAAATTTGGTAGGTATGTTCAGATGGCCCTTTAGAGGCGCACTAAGAAATCTTTTGCCGATATTTTAACTCTAAGGGTGGTTTTTAAGGGTTTAAAGTTCTTTTAGCATGTACATTCTTCTTTTTCCAATATCTTAAAATTATAATTGAAATGTCCATACCATATGTTAATATAGAACTATAATCTAGAGAGAGTACCTCTTCGAAACAGTTGTTCTGGTAACTAAATTAAAAATTTTATCAGGTTGGCATTAAGTTGAGTTGACTTTGTTAGGTTGGCACCAAGTTTAAGATTGAAATGCATTTATCCAGGACCTCCTAAATACAAATTTATCCAATTAGCCAAAATTTGCGTTTTCTCAGCTTTTCTGCGTTTCCTCACCTTTTTCAATAATTGATGGAAATATATTGAAAAAAATTCAGTACACAGGTTTAGCTGATGTGGAAGAATTTTGTTCGCCAAAGATACGCCGATATAGTAACAGGTGTTTCTCGAGATCAAATTGACATAAAACGTTCAAATTCGGTACAGAGGTTCCGCTGAGGTCTACATGCAGGCGAGCGAAGCGAGCCCGCTGATCTCATTTTTGGACGATCCAGTCGGGTGTCCTGGCTAGACGGATATGGCGAGCGAAGCGAGCCTGACGGCTAGTAGAATATAAATATAACCGAATTCATTCTAAACAAGAATGAACAATAATATTGTTAATAATAGTTGTATAATTGATAATAATAATTGTATTGTTAATATTAATTATTAATATAACATCAGATACACCGGTATCAGCTGTCCTCTATTGAAGGCAGTGGCAAGGCAGAGAATCGGCACCGCTGTCCTCCTATCTAGCTTCCTCCACTGTCATTATAACGTGGACCTCACTCAGGTGTAAATAGCCTATACAACCAAACATTCCCTCAGGTCAATTTTTTGACTAGATTTCATTAAATTTTCTCTGGGTTCTCGGTACGAGAGAACAACATTGGGATGCAAAAAGAAACTATTGTCTCAGCTTATGGGAAGGTCATGACATTTATTAGTATTCCTTCACTTCCTCTATGTCATCTGTTTCGTTAACAATAGTTGAGGATATTAAATTGGGTCAGTTAGACAGTGTCATAAACTAACATTCTGGAACCTCCCCACATTATCAACGTAGATAATTGCAGCAACGCCTTTCAAATTCAACGGTTCTAATGATTCCGTCACTTTGAATATTCATCACAAATTATTCATCTGACTGTCGATTGTTATTAAAGACGATAAAAATATTGAACTTTGAGGCTAGGTGAAAACGGAATGTGCTTGATATGAAAGTTAGTTTGAAATTATAATATTCTACAAGAATTATTAGCGGCGCCGTTGATAGAATAATTCTCGTATTTAATGCATGTGTCGGTACTTTCTATACATTACTTATTGCACTGCCTTGGGAGGTGGATTTCTTCAATTGCAACTAATTATGGAGGCACTGGTATTTGAAGTTAACATGCATAAAAATATTTTAAAGCCATTGTAATTTGTTATAGTTGATTATACACTACGAATATGTTAATATAGATAGTTACAATGTTGTGCTCATTGAAATTTAAATACGTGAAAATATTAGAAACCTCTATACTGAGATGAACTCCAGAGTATGATAGAATCAACGTTAGTAGACAGTTTAATAACTTTGTAATAGAATAACTTTGATACTGCCCTTATCACAATATGATATTTGAATTTATTTATTAGCCTACAAGTGTGTGGCGGTCAAATTTCGAGTTTTATATCTTCATTACACTCCAGGTTTCACTTTACCAGTTGAAATACGACAAGCACATGACATAATTAAAATAATTAGTTACTTTCCTCATTGAATGACCTGATAATATGATCATAGTGAGAATTCACAGGTTTGAAATAGAGATTGTATTTGAATGTGTTATTCCACTACATAGAAGAATAGATATTGTATTATAAATTGTCTGGCATCAATTTATAAAATTACAGTAAAACCAGTTACACACAAATCGATTTTTGGATGTATGGTTTTTTCCGTCCTTATGAATTCTATCAAATTAAAAGGCTGTGCAAAAGCTGAAAATAAACTTTCTACTAGTGATATTTTTCAAAGATTTTTGGTTTGTATATCATCAAGCTATCAAAATGAAAAAGTTTTCTCAGGGAAACATTTTTTTTCGATCATTACTTTTTGAGATATGAGAGCCTAGAGTTTAAATTCTCGGGACAGAGCATTTCAAATTCGGTAAGAGATAAAATCCATGAGATTTAGAGGAATGATTCTCCATGCTATTGTTGATCTAGTAAAACAAAAAATTTCTGAAAATATCAATTTTTGAGAAAGTTATTGAATATACTGAAAATAACTTTTTGTTGAGTTATTTTTGGTCAATTGAATAACTTTATCCAAAATTCATATTTACAGAAAATTCTTGTTTTACTAGATCAACAATAGCATGAAGAATCAATCCTCTAAATCTCATGGATTACAGGTGGAATCTGTGGTTTTAAGTTATACAGTTATTTGAATACAATATAACTCTACTAGCTTACCCGGCGAACTTCATACCGCCAAAAAGTCAATGTATCTCATGTTACACTTGACTTTATCTGGTGAATCATGAAATTTATCTGACAATCAAAATTTTCATCCACACTTAAATACGGACTTCCTATGTGCTTAAAACTACCATTTTAATACCAGTAAACAATTTTATCACCGAGTGACGTGTTTATTACAGCTGGTAAGTTCATATGCTAAATCATATCACAGCATGATCTTGAATCATGATGATCATCCCGTTCTACGTTAGCCGCTCGGCCGAAAATTTCGAAAACATAGGTCTGTAAAATGGATTAATATATAATTATTATTAGCCCCCCTATTGAAATTCCTGGTCAGAAACCATCCCCAATATTCACACAACATATTCCCAAAGTTTCATGCCGTTATGTAGTTTTCGAGTCTATAGGGAACAAACAAACACATAAACAGACATTCATTTCCATATTATATTATAGAGATTTGGATAAAAAAAGAATAAAGTTTTTGTAGACAGATTTTCATAGAGCTGTCAGTGTCTCAGTGTAAATCAGCTGTTTAGTGGACTATAATACTACCCGTTCAAAAACATGGAACATCTTGAAAATCTATATCACACACTCTCAAGACGGGACATAGTGGGCTGGATATACAGAGGTATATTATTAATAATAATCGACATGTTGTATTCTTTCAGTGTTTCATTCAAATTAGAAAAGAACTCCACAAAAGTGTGATAATCCGAGAAAAACACTTTAATTGTATTCAAGAGAAAGTGGAATAGGTACGGATTAACTATAAAAGAAAGATAGTTAAGGCAAAGTTATTCTCCAGTGTGACCACTAGCTTCCCTACTTAATCTATTCTTCCAAATACAGCTGCTGGATGTGTGTGTACCATTGCATACAATGGACATTGAACCGTCCCGTCGCTAGGTTAAGTGGCCTCTAAGGTTCCGAGACCACCTTCCTAACCTCGAAACCTCGTTCCCACCCTGGAGACGTTGTTTCCTCTTCCTTTCCCGAACTTCTCCCGAAGCTACATCTGCCGTTCATCTTCCCTACAATTTTACAAACAATCTGACAAACAGCACTTAATCTTATCGGATAGTTGTGATAACAATCCACTGTGCTGAAGATTTGTAGCCTTGTATCATAGCGTAGAGAAGATAGTGAAGAAGACGGAGAAGAAGAAGAAGAAGAAGACGAAGATGAAGAAGAAGAAGAAGAAGAAGAAGAAGAAGAAGAAGAAGAAGAAGAAGAAGAAGAAGAAGAAGATCAGATAATGCCGGTTGACAAATTTGTATGGCTTGATCATGTTTTGCTTCATACTGTTAGTCTGAGGTAATTTACTGAAAGTTGTATGATTTTGAATGATTGGATTGAATACTTCACTGCATTCACGGTACAAAATAAAACGATATTCAGATACTGTTATTGGTGAGATATTTATCTATAATATAATAAAGGAAAGAACTGGCTTATACACGTTCGGGATACTGAACTACTCAACTGATTTACTTGAAATTTTGCATATAGACTCTTCATTTACCGACGATGGTTATACGACTATTTCAAATTCCTCGACACTACATTGTGTCAAGTTTCCAGTTTGTCAAATTGCAATTGAACCTTTCCGGAGCACAGGTTACCTATTATTATTATTAGCATATGGCTTTGAATGGTGGGGAGATCCAAGGGTAGTTCCACCTCGCCGTATATAGTTCAAAGTTTCCTAATGGGAAAACGGACACTAAGATTATAGTGAGCACAATACTTTAAATTTACACTTTTCACTTTGAATAAAAGTTCATTTTGATGTTGAAAAGGTTACCTGTCAGACCATGATAAAACACTGAAATATTCACTAAAAATATCACAAATTTGTTCTATCTATCCTACCAAATCATTGTCTCCCTTTAACTCTGAGGAATGTTGCTAAATTCTAGAATTCCAAAACAGTAATTAAAACCAATATCATGATAGTTTATTAGTGGTTGTGTGGTGAATTTCAAGGTGACATTGCTAGAGTTAACTGTGGAAATATTAGTAAATTGAGAAAATAACGAAACAGTTACATCAGAATTCCAAAAAGCTAATTCAAACAAATATCATGATTTACGACTTTTTGTTTGCTGGGCCTACTCCCCAGTTGACGACAATATTCTATTGTAAAAAAGTGGAAAATTTACAATAAAATTCTCGGAGTACAATTGAAATATCACAAATTATGTTTTATGGGTGACGTTTCAAGGGTAAAACTAATCAAACCCAAAAATTCCAACCGACTAGAGTCACTCAAAAAAAATTTCAATCTTTTTCTGCGACGTCAACTGTTATATCAGGCAACTGTTAACAGTCAACTTTTATAACGTCAACTGTTATAACCACTGTATTAGCAGGCACTCAATCGATAATCGAACAGTGTTTTTTGTTACACAATTCCAATCGGGAATCACTCGAAAAACTCTGGATATTTTTCTGCGACAACTATTAGCAGGCACTGGAACGATAAACTCACGGTTTTTCAACGATAAACGAACAGTTTTTAAACTACCAACAGTTTCCAAACGATAAACGAACAGTTTCAAAACATCAGTCAGTCGCTCATTGTCACGTAGCATGGTTATTAGCGTGACAATTTTAGTGACCACTCACAGCCGGCTAATTCTGGGTCCGATAAACATTCGTCAGCATAAACATTTCAGCATAAACGTTCAGCATAAACATCAGCACACCTTTTTCCACCTCTGAATCAGCTTCACTTTCCACCTTCAGCACGTTTTATGGACGTGTTTCCACTTCGACTACTCTGCAGGCCAGTCTACGTTTATTGCTGTTCACATTCTTGGCAACAAACCGGCGCCAGTTACTACGTATACGTTGCTGTATTACCATAAGGGTGACCATGAGTAGGACCATACGTTACTATATATGTATTACCATGAGAGTAATCATCAGTAGTTTCATACGTTACTATACATGTTGTATTACCTTAGGGGAGTCACCATTACCATCACAAGGCGACGCTACAGAAGTCGACATATGAATCACAAAGTTCGCACCCTGATCAACCTGCTTCAAACAGCTGGAATATCTCGTCAGGAAAAAATCTCAAGATATCTCGCAGTCAGTGTACCAACAATATCGTTCGACGGGTCCAGTCTCAAGTTTATCATCAGTCTTTTGCTCAACCAAATGACGGATCGTTTGGTTCAAGCAAAAGACGGATGTAAAATTGCGTCCACATGCATCCGTCTTATGTCATCCGTTTTCCTATTTTTGTGTTCACAAGCTCAGTTCTTGATATGGTTCATTGAGTCTGAATTGTATACGGTTGACATATATCCGGTAGATGAGTAATAATGACAAAAATATTACTGTTAATCGCTAAATGGCTTTGTTTACATGTCATATCACGAGACACAGAGATTGTAAATGGATTGAAATTTTGTAGATAGTATTCTTATCTACAATGTAGTACATCTTAATATATCATGATAGTAAAATCATCAAATTCTGAGAGTATCATGAGAATCAAGAGAGAAAAACAAGGGTTCAAGGGCGTTATATAAAATTGATAAAAAAAACTTGCTTATTTTCAAGTACTCGCGAGGCATTTTATTAATTTGAGGATGCTGAATCCGAATTTGAAATAACAAAATTCCTCTATCTCCACTATTACGCGATCAAGGTTTTGGTGGTTAGGCAAAAGACGGACGGTTTGATGGAAAAAGATTCCCGGCCGATACATTTTAAGTTTGACGAGCAATGTTTGAAGACCCATCCGTTTTACCGTCCAGACGCATGCTCCGACTTTTGCTTGAGCAAAAGACTGGAGCTAACTTGAGCGTCTGGACCGGGCTCAACTCACATGTATAAAATCTTTTTATCACAGAATATCTATTCTTTAACCTCTGATAAGTATAGCAAGGTACAATACTACACTGCCACAATGCTACAATGTCCATTCCTATGCATGCTACCTGTACTTGATTCCATCTTATCGTCAATATTGCTTCTACGTCTACAGTGTGGTCCACGTTATAATGGCAGTATTTGATTAACATTGATGTTGCTATCTTTGTCTATCATTCGAAAAGCACAGAGAGCGCTATCCTTTTCTAGCTCTGCAACGTAGCCAGATCGGTTTCCAATAAAGTAGAAATATAATTGATTAACAAAATATTAAATTTCAATCATGAAAATGTATAATTCAGTCATTGAAGAATATATTTTCTTGACTAATAAGATATGATTTATTATTTTAAACAAGGATAGACAGTTTATATTACATCAGATTTACTGGTGTCAGTTATCCTGTAAAGTAGGCAGTGGCAAGGCAGAGAATCGGCAACGATGTGCTCCAACTTCTTCCTCCGCCATTATAGCGTAGGGGACATTATCGATATGCAATGGAGCTAATAAGGTATAGTAAGTACTGTCTACTCAATAACTATTATGTCAGGAATGAAACTAACTCGTCTCATGCCAGAGTATGTTGTCTAGAGTCGAAGTATCTAGAATCTAGGTGTCAGTTGATCCCAATTTACATACGATTTGGTTTCTAGCACTGTCGGTTTGTAATAATGTTGATAATTGAAAGCACTCCCGATAATATATTATTATGGTGGCTTGTTTATTCAGAAGAAAGGGCGTATATGATTTACAGTGCTCATATAAGTTTGACGAGCATCGTTATAATGGCATATAAATACATGAGAACGTACTTGAAGCTTGAAGCGGTCTTTGAAACGGCTTCCATTGTTCCTGTGATTAACGATTACCATAAATGCTCAACTTCATAAATAAAGTGCGTTCAACGCTTTCATGGAATTCTCCACAGCTCACTCTGAGTATGAGATAAAATATTGAATGAAAAAGACTGGGAGATTGTCAAAAAACCACAGATTTAAAAAAAATGAGATAAAAAGTCAAAGAAAGAGAAATCCCACCCCTTCTCAATGAGTCTAGCTTGAATTGACACAAATTTGATAAATTATTTTGTTTGGATGTATAAGAATCAATCATCAGTGCATTTTGTGTTGAAAAGTTTGAACAGAATCATTTTTAAACAGTTTTCCAAAATTATTGTACATTTTTTAATGTGAATTCAAGAAAATTGATCATGATTAAAAGTTGATCAACAGTTAGTAGAATATTAAGAAAAATTAATTTCACATTTACTATGAATTGTTAAAACTTCATATAATTATATCAGATCACTTGGAAATGTGGAGAGAAAATGTTTTCATTCTCCTTGATTCCAAAAAAACAAACATTTTTCATTCTCCTTCCCTTTTACAATCTCAACACATAACCTAAAATTGAATTTCCTGTTATTTCAACAATAACAAACACATTAATTCAGCTGAAGATGTGGTAGGTGTTACCACGAAACCTGGTTCTGTTAAGGTGCGTACAAATATACACGCCTCCAACACGCTCCGCGCACAGTCCGCGCACGCTACGCAACCTACGAGCTTGCCAAGCGCGACCTCTGTTACACGCTCTTCTCGAGTTCCACTCTTGCTCCCTGGTCGATCATCAATCGATCTGCTCGAGTGACGTTCGATTGCAGAGCAGAGCGGAAGTCTGTACGCATGGATTAATTTTGGATTAATTTTCGAATAAATTAAAACATCAACGTCTTATTCTTTCAATTATGGAGAAATATCACAACATCTCATACCATACAATCAAATTATTAGAATCTATAAGGACAGAAAACTAAGCATTTTGTTAATTACTTAAACGCGGTGTAAACGCGTCTTAACCTAACCTGTGACAACACCAATCAGCTCCCCTTACTTTCCCAGGGTCCGAACAGTGCACACTTCAATAACAACCGTTCATCAGCACGACCAAAAGCGTCGCTCAGCAAGCAGTGCACCAGAAAAAGGAAAACAAATAAACAGAGAAAGTTGTGAACACATCGCAATTGAATTGAAGAGGAAGGAGCTTTATGACAGCTACACAAGTTTTCATAACTGAATACATAGTTATCGACAGCTATCGTGATCGACTCTTGTAAGATCGACTCTTGTGAGATCACGCCCGCCATTCAAGTTGGATAACCGTCGATGAGAGATGGAGCGAGAAATGTTGTAAAAAGGAAAGGATACTAACTTGATACTTCCCATGGATTGACGGACAATATCGCCGCAACTTAGCTTCACAACCACTGACTCTGCAAGATTTATTGATAGCGACTGTTGGCGAGTTCCCCACTCGAGAGGACTGCCTCAAGACATATTCCGGCATTTGTACTTGCTGAACTTCCCATTGTATGTGTAGTAATGATGATGTAATGAAAGCAAATACATATGTTATGTAATGCATGTATGTTGAATGGTCAGATTATCAGTGAACGGGAGGTGAATTCCGGGTGTACTTTTATTTGATTTATGGTTTTGTCATCGTAAATATTACAAAATACTGGAAAATATTGAAATTTGCAATGTTTATGAAGATTCATCATTCAAGCAAAATTTATGCTCAATTTCTACGTATATTTTTTATGAATTTGATCATATATATTATCATTTCTCGTAATTATTTGATTAGAAAGCAGTTTTTGGGAGTTTCACTGTATGCTCCCGCACTGAAATGTTCGAACGAATAAATAAATGTTACGTAAGGATTCGATTCGAGGAGGAAAATGAATTTATCATAAGATTTCTGGAAGAACTTATTCTCAATTTGTCACAATTTTTTGGACCAAATTAGGGAGACAAAAGTTAAATGTAGGATTTGTAAAATAAAGGTCATCAAGAAACGACGAATGCCTTTTCAACGTTGAAATGGAGTAATCATTGTGATGAACTTCATCATAATTGAATGAAAAATACTTAATATATAGTTAAGCTACAATAATTCATTAAAAAAATATGAGATACTAGTTCCGGTTGCTACACAATTATTATCAATCACTAGTGTACTGAGAGCTTAAACATTGAGCAGCAGAATCTATACAATGGGGAATTTATGATTGGCCGTTAGCTGTTGACCAATGGATTTTGAGTTTTACTGTCATTGGTTGAGAATACTCCCAAGTATTCACAACAGCACAGAACGTTGAGGATATTTTGTACATCATATAAGTGAATGAGTGATAGTCCAGAGTCATAAGTATTTTCAGAGGTAATTCGAAGGAGATTATTGGAAAGTACGATGAAGAAAAGTACGGAGAGGAGGACTTACGCCGTCTCGCCGCCAAACTTGGAGGTCCTAGAGTGATTCTTTCAATTTGTTTTATTTCTTCTCTCACTCTCTCACAATAAATTTGTATTTTCATTTCATTGATTACATTTATTTTCCAAATTATCTTGTTAATAATAGACGTTACGCAGTATACAATCTCATCTAAACTCGGTATACAAACATACGAGTAAAAAAGATAAACTTGCAAGTCGACGATGACTGATTAGTAGGAGAGAAAGGATGCAGATTTAGAAAGACGAATTGAGGATCGGTTACTGTGAATAGTTATCGGTTATTTTAGTAACAAAAGGATAAAATTGCAATTAGACGATGACTGATGAGTAAGAGAGAGAAAGGATGCAGATGAAGAAAGACGAATTGAGGATCGGTTATTGTGAACAGCAGGAAGCCACTACAAGTTCAACAGTACAACACCCGACTCTTAATTCACTACTTCCTTCCAGTTTAGTGACTCTTGATGAGGAGAGGAGTGAGAGGGGCACTATAGGGGTACTAGACATGAGTGAGAGGGGTACTAGAAGATGGTAGGAGGAATAAGAGGGAGTAAGAGGAGGATCCATGACTCCACTGAACCCTTCCTTTGCGACTAAATAATTATTGCCGACTGCCGAGGGTCAATTGTTCCAATCAATGAGTCGAATAATAAGGTTCCACTCAACAACATCATTCAGAACGTTGAAAATAGTCTCCAGAAGGAGGTCCTCATTATGATTGATTATATTACTCGAACAGTACTCGAGCAATCAAATCAATATTAATTAGAGCTCTTGACTCTAGACATAACATCTTGTCTGGTGTGATTGATTCATTCATTGTCGTGGAAATATCATTCAAATTTTCATTTATGTTTGCTACATAGATAAATAAATTCGTTCATTGTCGTGAAAATATCATTCAAATGTTATAAAATAAAATCAAATATATTAATTAGAGCTCTTGACTCTAGACATAACATCTTGTCTGGTATGATTGATTCAATCATTGTCGTGGAAATATCATTCAAATTGTTATTAATTTGTTACATAGATGAATGAATTCATTCATCGTCGTGGAAATATCATTCAAATTTTCATTTATGTTTGTTACATAGATAAATAAATTCGTTTGATTTTTCTGGGGAAAATTTGTGAATAGAGGGCAACCCACCGAGTAAGAGAACAAAATTTTAAAAAATAAATAAAAAATTTGTCTGGTATGATGCATACATTGTCGTGAAAATATTATTCAAATCTTCATTTACGTTTGCTACATAGATAAATAAATTTGTTTAATTTTTCTGGGGGGAGTAAGAGAACAAAATTTTAAAAGAGCTAATTTTTGGGTCTGGTAAAGTTTTCTAATCTTGTATGATGAGCATAAATGAACTAAGAAAAGAGTATTTGATGTTGGATAACTCGACGTATGATTGAACAGTCATAGTGAAATGAAGGAAGAATTCCATCTTTTGCTACAAAATTCATTGATTTTGATTACTCGAAAATCACTTTCAACAATGTAACATATAGGCTACTGTTGATGATATTTCCAATGCATTTATGTCAAACAATCGAATCCAAATTCATTTATTTCTTCTTCAATGATACAAACATGTTTGAATAATAGTAACAAAAAACAGAGAAATATTATTTTTCATATGGGCTATGGTGCCTGTGTGCGAAGAAGACTTCAACTTATATTTGTGAAGAATTCATGCTTGAAAAAACTCCATACTTCAGGAAAAGGCTCAATATTCATCCGTCTTGGATTGAAGTCACAAGGCGATGTTGAGAGTATTTTCAAAAAAATATAATTCTTCACTTTTCCCGTCAGTAGATTGTTATTACTAACCTCACAAACATGAAGTCTCCACAATTTGTCTGCCTTGAGAGATCACTGATGCTCAGTTATTTTGTCCCAATACCTGTGCCTATTAAGGCATACCTCCTACAGAATACCTTCAAGTAAATAATGAGTAAAGATTTTTCAACTTCTCACATCCTAACCATGAAACCTAGATAAATGTTAAGTTTGTGTGAATAATTGTAAACCACGGATTCTATATCTCACTCAGCTTTCACTCGATTCAAAGAAAGGATCACAACTTTTTAAAGGAATCGGGTCAGAATGAAGTTATGTTCCAACGTGACAATGGGATATTTATGCTTCAGTTCAAACTAGAACCAGAGAATAGCTGGACATATTTAGCTACACATTGAATAGTTTATTCTAAGCTGGAACTTTGAAATATTCCTGAGAAATGAGAAGCGGTCTACAGAAGTTCTAATATCAGATCGAAAGTAGTGGCTGATCTTTTGTCATCCGGATTCCAATGATAAATGCCGCTTAATCTCACACTGAATATCCAGTTTCCCAAGTCTGAAACGATGCAGTTCACGACTTAAAAGTAAAGAAAACTAGAATTTACAGTGCAATCATCATATTACGACTGAGAAGTGCCTTTATCGAGTATTATTCTCCCACTAATCAGAAACCCAAGTCGTGAATTATGATCTGGGATTTAGTGCAACACGGATGTTCCTAGTTTCATTCTATACTGTTTTTTCAAATCCTTACCTCACGTGATATGATATATGGAGATGAAACATGATATCTTATCATTTCTCATATTATTTTTGCAGAAGTCAAATATCGGGTTGAATATATGGAAGTGAAATTTGATTTTGAGCATGATCTACAACCGTTTACTGTAGCAAAGTACCAGTAAGTTCCAAGGTACAATAACTCCACTGGCAGGAAATTTCGGATTAGTTTTATACTATTTCTTGTGGGAATGGAATCACGAAATGATATAATAGGTATTAGGAGTTTAATATCAATGCGTAGTCTGGAGTGTGAAAAGTGGGAACGATCAGATACTAGTTCCATTAGGATAACTATATACTCAAATCGCAGAGTATACAATAAAGCTAGATTCCCACATACTAGTAGTTCTCAGAGCAGTAGACCTCACGCAGTATTCTCATCCACAAGTACCTGATTGAAACTATAGACCTTATGGAAATACAGCAATAGACTGGCTTCTCCACACATCTGTGTAATCACTGGGCAGCTGATATATGATGAATAATTCTATAGTCTGATTTTTACTCTAATAT
The DNA here is from genome assembly GCF_014356525.2 of Nilaparvata lugens. Taxonomy (NCBI): domain Eukaryota; kingdom Metazoa; phylum Arthropoda; class Insecta; order Hemiptera; family Delphacidae; genus Nilaparvata; species Nilaparvata lugens. Next base: position 56,801,654 of record NC_052509.1, read on the forward strand.
TGGCGTATGAAGGAGGCTTCTTTTTCCTTTCATAATATTATCTTTGAAATGCAAAATTTCCAAAAACCTTGTATATACGTCGATGCGCAATTAAACAAGGAACATACCTGTCAAATTTCATGAAAATCTATTACCGCGTTTCGCCGTAAATGCGCAACATATAGACATTTAAACATTTAAACATTTAAACATTTAAACATTTAAACATTTAAACATTTAAACATTTGAACATTTAAACATTTAAACATTTAAACATTGTGATGAATTTTTCAAATAGATCTCATGAAAAGAGAGAAAAATTGTGATTACCTTTTAAAATGAAGGAATTTGCTAAAGGAATAGTTAGCGACCGAGCGATAAAGCTTACTTATCAATAACTGTATATTAGATAAGAGTACCGTTCTGTACTGAATATTTTTCTAGGAAATTATTCAATAAAATTATAATTATTTTGCGAATAAAGCACAAATTATTTATGAATCGCTCACTGATTTTGAGGTTACACTTTGTTTACTATCGATCAGATGTTTTTAAAACAGTTCGAACGCAGCTGACTGATTCAAAGCATTGTCAAATGTCATGCCGGTTTTCATGCAAGGTAAAATATCATTCCTAAAAATTATAAAACTATCAATAAAGGATCAAGAATTTCAAAATAAAAAATAAAATGTATGTATTATTGTTGAAATTATTTATTATTTAAGAAATTATATTATACGTCAGGTCTTATTGTAACTAAATAGGTCATAGCATGAATTATATTATTGATAAAATGGCAGAAATTAATTATAATAATCTCAAACCTAATAAAAATTGTACAAGAATATTAATTTATTAATAATTTAATTCAACTGAACCACATGGTAATTAAATCTCTATGGCAGGTCTAAGCCAATCACAGTGCATAGAAATAGCACCAAGACGGTGATCGTTTGAAAGCAACACATGTTAATCTATTATCAGACACCAACCCTGCCTTATCAGTTACACTAGCACGTGTACATTGTATGAGAGGAACTATGTCTATAAGATTAAGCAGTTTTAAGGATTACCTAAATTGAATCATTATTGTAATTAAAGGAATTGTATTCTACTACTTGCCACTGACGTCATGTTTACGTCACAAGCGTTCTACCAATGGCAAATTTTATGCAAATTATTACATTGAGATTCTGAGAAGCAAGGTCTAGCCTAAAAGCTTAGAGAAAAGAGCAGCACTTCCCTTTTGAAATCCTCACCGTGCAGATCTCTTTTTATAGTTACCAAAGACCTATTTGTGAAAATTTCTTGTTCGATTTTAAATGTTCTATTTGTGAGCCGATATTTTAGGCCAATTTATTTGTTATTCGTAAATTTCTGTTCTCATCAATCGATAAATTTAAAAGCTTAAAGTAAATTATCCTTAATTAATTCGGTGAAGGAGATATTTAAATTAAAATTCCCCACGTGCTGAAACCGAAGCCTGGATTGCCGCCGATCAAACGATTTTTTGATCTAAAGAAGAAAACCACGACGACCAAGGATTTTCACGTGAGTTATAAGTCATAAGGGGCCCCAATCTACGCTTCGAAAATATTTCAGTGCAGAAAAACATAAATTTTTCTTCGTTAAATTATTGGCCACGCCGACAAGCGCTTTTAGTTATTAAGAGCCTAAAATTTATTCATATTTAATTTCTAAGAATTTGTAGTTGATTAACTATCCTCCGCTGCCTGAACCACGACCCCGAGCAATTTTAAAATATTTTATAATTCATTTTTTCTCACTGTTTTTTTTTTTTAAAACTGTTAAACTTTATCAATTGTAAAATTCTGTTGAATCACGCATGGTATCTTGCAAGCACAAGAAATTTTTTAACTATTCTGTTACTGCTAAATTATTATCAACTTGTAAATCAAATTCTGAACCTGCACTGTATGATTACATATTTTATTGTAATATATTTCAGTTTTGTTAATTCGCTTTCTGAGTTCGATTATTTCTTAAGCCTGTCAATTATTGTGTCTGATACGTTCTATATTATCAAGAACCGATCGAATACGATCATTAGAATAATTGAATTAAGCTGGATATTGGAACAGGTCTAAGTGGATGTAGCGAGTGGGGTCAGATCAAGATATTTATTCTTTGTCCTTACCTGCTCATATATCAGCTTTTATCTGTTACCTACCTCGACTTAGGAGCGAATGCATCAATTGTACAGCAGAGGCAGCCATAGATCATATAAATTCCTACAATAGAGCTTAAAACCCGACAAGACTCTGTTCTCGAAATATATCTGAACAATATTTGGTTCAAATACCGTATTTTAATCCTTCAGAACTTATTAGAGACGCAGTCCCGTAAATTAGCTACATCGGGATTTTTGCTCGACCTGTATGATTTTGTATGCTCATTCTTCACAGGTAATAATTTTAAGGTATCCGTATTCAGTGTTTAGCGATCGCTACACTACTTATAAAAATTTCATCACAATACAATTTGTCATTAGAAGAATCAAGGGTGAGCGAGCGTTTAGGCCTCCCGCGATTCCGACAATTGTATTGAATCTTGTAGTGAATCAATCAGTCTGGTGTACACTCAGCGTCCACACACGCAATTACAAAATTTATAGCCGCTACACCATTGACTCAGTACAAGATTCACTCTACATGTGTGAAGCCTTCAAATCACGCTCCACAACATTTAAACATTTAAACATTTAAACATTTAAACATTTAAACATTTAAACATTTAAACATTTAAACATTTAAACATTTAAACATTTAAACATTTAAACATTTAAACATTTAAACATTTAAACATTTAAACATTTAAACATTTAAACATTTAAACATTTAAACATTTAAACATTTAAACATTTAAACATTTGAACATTTAAACATTTAAACATTTAAACATTTAAACATTTAAACATTTAAACATTCAAACATTAAGAGAAATGCCAAACCGTCGACTTGAATCTTAGACCTCACTTCGCTCGTCAATCAATATCAGCACACAATGAAGAGGTAAGTTGCTCTTTACTTTGTGGTATCAGTGTACGTATCCGGTAAGGTGAAGAAATGATTTCTATGAGTTCTAATACAACTATTTACACTCGCTCGGCCGGGCTGTGCGTGAATATTCTCATTAGAGCTTATGTAAATAAATTTCTTCACCGTACACGTGCGCTGATCCTGTTATGTAGGAATCCAGCTGTATTATAGAGATGGATAATACCATAAGAAAAAATAGCATAAGTAGATATCCAATGGTATACGGCGTTTATGTCGCAACTTTTACTGTTATCTCAAGCCTATTACTGTCGAATATTGTCAATTTTTACTGTTTTGTTGGGGTGAGAGTGTATGAACGGCACAATTTGAGAGACTACCAGCGTCACACAGCTGCATGGGAAAGAACTACGTAAACTATCGGCTTGGTATAACAGTAAAAGTTGCGACATAAACGCCCTATACCATGGGATATCTACTTACGCTATCGTTTCTCTATGATAATACACAACCAGTACCTACATAAAATTTGAAGAAGCTTCTAAGAGTCCAAGTCAGAAATTGTTGTGCTTTTACCATGAAGTTACAATTCACAACAGTTTAACTAGCAATAATACAGAATCTGCATATATGCTGAGGAATTAAAATGTGAGAATTTAGAGCACAGTTCACAGAATTCATTCACAACCCACAAGCATTCACTCTCCATATTGGGTGTTCCTAATAATGTACTCTAAATTTTACGATTGTGTCTTTCTCTTCTATGAGAAATACAATTTGAACTGTAGCAAATACGATTTACTATATAAGGATGCTTCTGTTACAGTGCGGCAATTCAATTGGAGAATTATTTTTGACCGACATTCCAAAGAATAATAGAAAAGCTGGCTAATGCAGAATATAATCTTCTGAGATATGAGGTTGCCGTATCCTGAATCAGGCTTAAACTATAAAACGCATACATTATTTGCAATAAAAGTATAATCTTCAGCGAGAACATCAAAGGCATCCAGTTTAGTGAGGAAATACATACAGAAACATAGACCATAAGGCACTTATATAGTGTGCTCAAATGAGAAATTTGAGGTTGTAGCTAATAAATGTTATGAGAGCGCCAATCATGGAGCTGATTTCACTACGATTACCAAAATGATCGTTAGAAATATTACTGTTATAACTTATATGGAAGCAATCCTGGTTGAATATAGCGATTTGGGAATTATTAAAAAAATAATGGAATGCAGAGAAAGCTTGAAGGTGGGATATTGCAGTGTGCAAAGAACGTAAGTTGTAAGTGGAATTCTTAAACAAAGGAATTTACACAATCTCAAGGAATAAATTGTTATTTTATTCAAATGTTGTCTTTGACTACACATAATCTTCTAGCCCAGTCAAGGAGAAAGAAATTTTTGCATACTCTCAAATTACATTGCAGAGAGGTTCATAAAACGACACCTCCAAAAATTTTAATAGCCGACATTTTTAATCCCATCATAATGAAAAACCGGTCACGGCTCCAAACAATTGCACAGTGTAGCTGAATTGAATTCACAAAGGAGAGAGAAAGAAAGAAAGCACTATGTGTTTGAATTGAGTGAAAAGAAAAGTTGTGTCGATAGCCATCGAAAGCACTAAACAGTTTATTATTAGGAATCTGGTGAGATTTCCATATTGTTTCTTGGCGGCTGTAAAAAGGGAAAACGACATGAATTCACGTTCTAAAATAATTAAGGTTGGTTGATAGAGAGACTGGGGAGACTCACTGTAAACTTTCAGCAAAATGGGAAGCATTTATGTAGTTCCATGGGGAATGCCTACAGTTTGTAGTGAAGGGCAAATCGTGTTGATGACTGCTAAGATAGCCGGCAACAGTACAATAATTAAGGGTAACATCCATTGACTATTAACAGTCTGTTTCCGTTTTTTGAGTTTCCTTTCTTTAGTCTCTATCGGCAGCATCAACAATGGGATCGTAAATCCGACAATTAGAGAGTCAGCTGGAGCTGGAGAGCCCGTGGAAAGATGAAAAGAATGCTGCAAAGCTCACAAGAAAATCCTGCCTCACTCGATCCTACCACAGAGAAAGAGAAGCTACATGGCTTCACTCCGTGATCCTAACCAACTTGAGCAAGGCATGCCACAACACAGGCTTCTGGGATCGATGCCAATACTTCAAAGACATGTACTTACTTACTGATAATACTTCAAAGACGTATATGTAATGCAACTGACATCGGTTCTTCGGAAAAATTCCTAGAACCGATATTTATTGCTTCCCTGCAAGCAGGAAAGAAAAGGTCGATGTTTTTGACATGAACTAATAAAATAGTGTCACTCAACCAATAGCATTTGAGTTTATAAAAGGAAAGTGATTCCTCAACAACTTCGAGAAGAAATCAATGGTATTTGTTTGTTTATCTTCCCAATAAAAATTGTTGGAATGTGCATATAGTGATCATCGCTTTTCCTAATTGTTTTCTAAGAATAGCATTAGATGTTCACTAAGAAGTAATTACTGTGGAGTATCGTGACTTCTGAAGAACATACAAACTTGAATAAATTCTGAATTTGAACTATCTTAGAGTAGATTTTGGAAGAGCTCCGAAACATCATGGTTCAATCAGTCATGAGTTCTGAGTTGAGGAATAAGGGAAAAAGGGGGTGTAGTTTTCTTCCTGAGAAAATTCATCTTCTATGATTGGAAATAGACATATAGACTATTCTAATGATGATAGATTAGGATCTAAATTTGCCAAGTAATATTGATTTGTTATTTGATATTTATTTCACATTCTATAATACACAAATCATACATGATCAGGAAATATCTCGAAAATATTATGTTTTATTTATAGAATTCCTTGATCGACTATTGCAACTATTGCACTATGAGATCAGATGCTATTGTTTGACTAGGATGGGTATTACTAGTGATTCGAGCTAATGAGTTCTAGTCTTGTTATTCCAGTGTTGAATTAAATTTAGCCATAGAGAAACAATAGCGTAAGTAGATATCCCATGGTATTGGGCGTTTATGTCGCAACTTTTACTGTTATCTCAAGCCGATAACAGTTGATTATTGTCGACTTTTACTGTTTTGTTGGGGTGAGAGTGTATGAACGGCACAATATGAGACTACCAGTGTCACACAGCTTCACGGGGAAGAATTACATGAACTATCGGCTTGAGATAACAGTAAAAGTTGCGACATAAATGCCCTATAACATTGGATATCTACTTACGCTATTGTTTCTCTATGGTTTAGCTTAGTTGAGTTGCCTAGTTGAACATCAACTACATTTGAAACCAAACTCCACATGTGGAGATTGACGCAACTAAGCTCCCTCTTTGGCATTCGGTTTTAATCCGCAATTACAAATCAACAATTATTCTGATCACAGTCTCAATTTATTTGAAGTGTCCATTTTTGTCTCTCACCACATCTTGCACTTTTGCAAGAGACCAGGTTTGTCACCTTATATTCACAGGGAACAGTTCTAGTATTCAACTTGTTACTGGTGTTGTTTCCACATAAATAGAAGATCCTTGGTTGAGTCATCGGCTCTCCAATCACGTGGGCATGAATTGTAAAAGGTGAAAAGTTTCAGTCAGTTGGAACTCCATGATCTTGTAACTAGTATCCACACCCATGTTCGCAGTTTTCAAGTGTAGTTTTATTTGCTAAATTATCTATGACCCTTACAATGAACATCTCTAATTTCTTGAATGTATGAATTCAGGACTACTTTCTTGTATTTATAAAATAGAATTTAATACTCTTTAAAATTAATACAATAAAATAAACTTTGAGTAAGAGTACTTTACGTAACAAGTCCGGTAACCATAATTTACCGCATAAGTATGATTGTTTATGCCCGAAACGTAGTTGAGGGCAGAATTATCATACGAATGCGGTAAATACGTTACCGTATTAGTTATGTACAATATTTTGTGTCATACTTATCTGAGAAAGAATAATATTGTTGAGAAACAGAAACCATTACCTGCTGCTGCTCGAACTACTGGATTCTATAAACATGACCTAGCCCGTTGCGCCTAGTTCATAACAGACAGACCCTTCGAGCTCACATAAAATAATGAAGGCCTAAATTATAAGATTTCAGATGAGTTCTTTTAACTTAAAACTCCTTAAATGAGTTCTTTAATATTATTTGAGTTAGTATATAAATTACTCAGATGCTATTAGGACTCAGTAGAGTCCTCACATACTCGACTGTAAAGAGAACATAATATTATTATCTCTTTACATTATAGTATGCTGTAATAAACATCACATGTTTTCTTGTTCTGCAAACAGCTGTTTACCGGCTTGATTTAATGCATGGAAAACAGCTGCAATTGAGTACGTATGACAAAAACATTTATATAACCTGACGATGGTGTGATCACGGAAACTAGAATCACGTTACAATTTGTACTATTGTTTTATTAATTTTGAAGGGTACTATAATTCTATTTTATAAATATCTTTAACTTCATTCATCTTTCACGTTACGAGAAATAATATCACACCATGCTATTGCAAATTTTCCATTCAAGGAAATGTTTATAATTTTCCCCCAAGAAATAATATAAAATTTCATTCCAAAACGTATTGAGCCAAGTCAGAGTTATCAAATGAAATTTCAACAGATTGCCGTAATCAATTTGTTGCCAGTTTCTTGAAAAACACAGCAACATGTAACTTGTTTTCTACAGAAAAAATTGACAAATTTTTAAAGAAAACTATTTGTAAGACATAATTTTTGTTGACAACTCTGATATAAACGTGACTTTACTTATTAAAACTGCATTATAGATGTAGGTAATGGGAAATTTAAACAGATTTTGAAATGTTATATTGGTTTTATAATGCATTTTTACTGCAATCGGCTAATGTTTTATGTGATGGGAACACAAATCATGTAACCCCTGAACCACATTTTAAACTCTAAAACTGGCATATGAAACTCACATAACTCTTCTTCAATTATTTATGAGATGCTGAGATCCAAAACTATGTTTACCGCCCAACCAACCTCTCGAAGTTCTTCCTTATTTTTAATTCAGTAATCGATCCTGCTCTTCCCTTACGACTATTTATAGTGCAAGTTTAAACTATTTATGAGCTCAGTAAATCAAGTCGCCATAATTTATGAGAGTTTGAGAGAAAATGTGTAAGCATAGACTTTTTCTGTGCTCGTACCTCGTACCTTACCAGAGCCTGTTGAAAGAATAAGCACTCTGGTGGTTATAGTTTTGAAAGAATAAGTACTCTGGTAGTTATAGTGCGAGCTTATAGCTTCGCTTGTCAACAGCTGATCAGTAATAATAGTGATTACCGGTGGGAGGTTGTGCAATAGATAGAGGATTATTCAAATTCTTGTATGCTCACTTGACGTGCTGATGTGCTGGGAGACGGCTTAAAGTTGGTTGTTCTTCATCGGAAGTATTACAGTGATGTCCACGTTATAATGGCAGTATTTGATCAACATGATGTTGCTATCCTTGTCTATCATTCTACAAAGCAGATAGCGCTATCCTTTTCTAGCTCTGAAATGTTCCCAGATCCTTTATCCAACAATGTAGAAATATATCAACAAAATAATTCATCTCAACTATGAAAATTTATCATTAAATTGTAGCCGCCCCTGATGTGACTTGGGACTTGAAATACCACTGACAAAATAAGTAATAATTACTACTAGTAGTTCTGTGAACAGTAGACCTCGCGCTCAGTGAGTTACATTGACCTGTCGATATGTTTTCTCGAAAATTAATAAATCATTTATCAATTAAAGATGTCTAGAAAAAATCCTAAATAAACATAGAGCTTTCTGTCCTATCGTACCGTGACGTGTCGTCCCGGAATGAGTGTGAGCCCTGTTATCAGGTCTGGCTGCAACTGTCTGCAACGTTGATGGAAAGATACAATTTTCAAGATGTTCGATGTTTTTGATCGGGTAGTATTATAGTCCACTAGACAGCTGATTTAATTATGATGAATATCAGATAGTCTGATTTTTACTCAAAAATATTGAAGGAGGCTTCTTTTTCCTTTAAGGAGGCTCCTTGAAATATAAAATTTGCAAAAACGTTGTACATACGTCGACGCGCAATTGAAAAAGGAACTTACCTGTCAAATTTCATGAATATCTATTACCGCGTTTCGCCGTAAATGCGCAACATAAAAACATATAAACATTTAAACATTCAAACATTTAAACATTCAAACATTTAAACATTAAGAGAAATGCCAAACCGTCGTCTTGAATCTTGAACCTCACTTCGCTCGGTCAAAAAAGTATTAATTTACTTTAATACTAATACTAAAGTCCGAGTCATGGAACTTGATGAACAACAAAAAGTCCGCTTTCTACTAACTTCTAAATTTTATTGAGAGAATTAATCTATTTGAAATTAGTAATATTGAACACATCATTAAAAACATCAAAAATACTTTCTCGACGAATAGAATACAATATTGATTATTTCAACAAGGATGAACTGTTGATATTAGTTCAAATATACCAGGATCAGCTATACTCTATAAAAGATGATGGCAAGGCAGAGAATCGGCAACGATGTTGTTCTATCTTTTCCCTCTGCCATTATAACATGGACCTCACTATACGCTGAACGCTGAAGGCTGAAGGCATTCAATCCTATAGTGAGGTCCACGTTATAATGGCAGTGGAGAAAGATAGAAGAACAATGTTGCCGATCCTCTGTCTTGTCAAAGCCTTCTATTGAAGGTAGCTGATACACGTTAGTATTAATGTAATATTAACTGTTCATTCTCTTTTAAAATAATCAATTATATTTTATTAAAACAAGAAATTATATTTTTTTAATAATTTCATAATGAATTCTCATGATTAAGATAAAATATTTCAACCTTACAGTTGTGAGGTGAGTGATGTTGTGGTAGGCTACTTTTTCCTAATGAAAACACAAATCTAAATTATCAACCACATTTTATTACTAAAAACTGGTTGATTATTTAAATTTGTGTTTTCATTGAATATTTTGTTAATTAGATTATCAATTCTACATTCTTAAAAGACGATCTGGCAACAGAACAAAGCGAGAAAGAGATAGCGCTATCCGCTTTGTTGAATGATAGACAAGGATAGCAATACCATTGCTAATCAAACTCTGCTATTATAACGTGGACATCACTGTAGATACATAGAGTGAGATCCACGTTATAATGATAGTGGAGAAAAATGGGAAAACATCGTTTCCGATTCTCTGCCTTCTATCTAATACCAGTATAAATGATGTAATAATAACCGTTCATTCTTGTTGAGAATATAATAAATTATAGTTTATTCACCAAGAGAATATATATTTTTAGTGCCATCTTAGTTATGAATTCAGATGTTAATTCTTGTTGAGAATAAAATAAATTATACTTCATTCACCAAGAGAATATATATTTTTAGTGCCATATTAGTTATGAATTCAGATGTTAATTCTTGTTGAAATTAAATAAATTATACTTTATTCACCAAGAGAATATATATTTTTAATACCATCTTAGTTATGAATTCAGATGTTAATTCTTGTTGAGAATGAAATAAATTATATTCTATTCACCAAGAGAATATATATTTTCAGTGCCATCTTAGTTATGAATTCAGATGTAGTAGGCCTATTGGCGTATTTCTGGTACAAGAGACTTTTTCGAAAGTACATAAACGCTCTTATCTTCTCTTCATCAAGTCGTAACCCTCACGAATGATCTGTTTCACTCCTACAAGAAGGAAAGTAACTGTCAAACTTGAGACAGCAGTTCTCTTTCAGACTAATGTTCCACCTTCTCTGCTCTAACATTTTGATCTCGAAAAAACTAATTGTAATTATGGAGCGGTGAAAAGTCGTGTGTACTTTTCTCGGTGCATTTCAGTCACCCCTTTTTCTCTCTGAAAGACTCCCGTTTCGTAATGTGGCCGTCATTTAGTGTCTAATGACGCAGCTAAGCATGCGCACTTATATTACTCACATCTCATTCAATTGTTGCAGCTACTGCAGCCACAAAATTGAGATGTCAATAATTATTATCACTGTAACAGTATCTGAAGTCATCATTTGAATTATACAACTGGAATGACATAACTGGGTGCATTTCCTGTGACCATTCTCCATTCCTAATTAAACTACATTCGTCTCAAGGACTCCTTATGTAAGTCACGAAATTGGTGTTTTCATTTCTTCACTTCATAGATTTATCTACAATATAATAACTTCTTATACGGTAGGAGCTCATCCAAATTATTGCGACTTCCTTCTGCCAAATTGGAGAAATCTAATTGAAACATTTAATCAATCTAGCTATTTGGTGATTCCTCATTTCACATGATATTAGAGTCAAATGATGATCAGCGCAATTTGTTATTTTTGGGATTTTTTTTCATTTGATTGAATAATCGGTACGCCAGTTCCGTTTCTCATCTTGTAAATTATGAGGAAACATCACACATTCTACCCAGTTATTCTATCAATTCATGTAAATAAAATTCAGTATTTTCATGATCCATATTCTGTTGATAAATGTCTGTAATAAAATGTATGATCTAATCAGTTGCATCTGAAATTATTTCAAACATATTCAATTCTGCAGATTTTAATCTCAAATATTATAAGTTGTAGGTAGCTTTCTGTGATGTGTAGATTTTTTATTTTTGTGTTTGCCTATTTGAGAATAGCCTACTATAATCTTCCACTCTCACTCTTATTATCCATTCGTTTCTGTTAGTTATCAAGTTCCTATGTTGAAAATTGTACATTCTTCCATTCTTATTTACATTACCATCAGGCTTGCAAGTTTCTAAGGTACTCCCCATTTTTGTTGTTCGACGGTCCGCGTGACCATATTTGGAATACTCAGGCGTTTCTAGTCTCAGCCAATAACAGTCGAGCTCAACGTTCATTAGTCAACAGCTAACGGCCAATCGTGAAGCTTCTTTCACACTATATATTCTGCTGTTTAATGTTCAAACAGAGATTCAATTATTCAGAATTACACAACTTACAGAAAAGTACCACAGGCTTATAAGCCCAAAACGGTTCCAATTCTAATTTATACAACTGTCCAAAAATGTAGCTAAGCTGTGTAATGAAATAAGGGAAGATTACAAACTTCTCTCTGGTTCAAGATACTAGTTACTAGATACTGGTTCGGTATACTAGAGATTAATGATGGCGTAACAAGTAGTATCTTGAATTTATTTATTCATTGATACATACAATATAATTCTCAACTATGAATGATTGGGAGAGGAACAACAGGCTTAAAGCCCAAAACTGTTCCTTTCCCAAATCTAAATAGACATTGTCCAAAAATAGGTTATGTTTATACTTCATGATTTTTGTCCAATTTTAAATTGTTTTGATAGATTTTTGGTTTTCACAATATCAAGTTGTATTCATTCAATTGAAGTATCAGTATAGAATTTTTATCGATACAATTACAGATAGAAATTGAAGGAGGAATCGGGTTCAATTACCGGGCTGGCAAATTGGTTTTGGATAGTAGCTCTCATCGAATTTCCTCCTTGTTTTTCACTCAGTTGTCAATATTACAGAATTTTTGACAGCATTCAATTTGGAATTTTAGAATATTATTTCATACGATTATCAAATTTGACGAAGTATTCCAAAGACAAGAATATCTTGCCTTGTTCTTGATTGTGGTTGAGTGGTAGAGTGGATATTACTACCTAAACTTCCCCACGTCAACAAATAAAGAAGTTGGCATACAACCAAGAAGATGGCGTAACTGCCGAAAGATCTCGTTGTCACAGTGAGTGATTAATTCATTTATTGTAAAATATCTGACTGCTAGTCGTTTTTTCTAATAGCAAAAAGTGATTTAATAATAAGCAGTTCGTGATGGAAAATAACATTGGAGAATAAAGAAGTCATTCTATTCTATTCTATTCTATTGTTGTCCTGTAATTTTTCTATCAATTTCTAGTTTTTTTGTATGAAATCTGGTGCGTTCCTCTAATTAGGAGAGGCATCTATAAACATGTAGACTCTCCCATCTGACCAATAATCTGACCAGCTGGAATACAATGAGCGATTCGGAATTCAGCGGAGCCAGTGGTCAGTCTCTGATCAACCTAGAAAGGCCGACAGGGTTGGCAACTTTTTCATGTGCTACCAATTCTGGCCACAGAGTTACGGTACAAACACAGAAATGTGACATTCCTGACCCGATCATCGGTATTTGTATCACGTTCCTTGGCATTTTCCAGCCATAACAGCATTTATCGACCTGTTAGTCTAAGCTTTCGGCTTCCTTTTTAATAGCATTCCTCACTTTTTCGTAGACATTCTCAACTTTACCACTTTCTACTACTTTTTTCGGGTGCAAAACAAAAGTTCACTAACGAAAATAACTCCGAAATCCTCTGCAGGAGAGGTCTTCAATTTTAGGGCTGTTTCTGTATGCGTAAACACGTGTGTACTTGTAGAAAGTGTGACCCGTGCAGGTGTTTTGCGGGCTCACTCTTATTTTCAATAGAGACCGCATTTTATGAGTCACAAACTCATTACATTTGAGTTTTGACACCTGTCTAACCTTCTGTGTTCTGTCCCATATTCTCATTCCATTCTACTCTTTCACTTCTTTTACTCTGTTCAACAATCATAATAATCTCTATTATCTTCATCATCATAACCATGGATCATCATCATTATCATCATCATCAGTTGGTCACTTTGTACTTCCTTATTATTATTATCATCATCTTTCTCTAATCCTGTACTGTTTTTTCTCTTTTCTCTTTACACTGCTTTTATTTTGATCATGAACCTCCTTTTCTCCTTCAACCTGTTCCTTTGTTCAATTCCAAACTGTTTCTTTTGAGGCTCTGAACCCTGGAAGTATTGGAATCTCTATTTGAAGTTGATAGAATCTGATTTGATATTGTATTTTCTTTGCTCACAACAGATTGTGCATGGAATTTTCAGTGAATATCTCTTGAAAATCAAAGGAAAAGTGGCAAAAGTTTATCAATTCAACGTACAGTAATAATCAATCTTTAGATTACCACTTCTTCCAACTTACATTTTCTTTGCTCAGAACGAATTTATGCAAGAAATTTTCAGTAAATTTATCGTGAAAATAAATGAAAAAGTGGCAGGAGTTTATCAATTCCAACAGGGGAATCATAAATTTTGAAATTATCAGTACAGTAATAATTTCAGATTACCACTTCTTTCAACTTTCATCTTTGAGTCTCATCAGGGTTATTGATGAGAGAAAGTCAAGGTATGAATTGAAACAATTGTTTCTTGTTTCTGATAATAGCTCTTAATTATAAATTTAGTAACATAATTTCAAATAATGAGCATATCCATTACATTTCCGATTCCCCATTTCTTTCCAAAATCAATTGCATATTTTTCACTGAATCTGCCAGTTGCTCCTCCAATTATTTTAATGAATTGCTTTATCATCGTCGTCATGGCTTTTCAAGCCTGTTCCGGCGTCCATCTCTCACTCGGTCTACCAATAATTCTTCTGCCTATTGGCTTGTGGTGTAGGGCATTCAATGGGAAACGGTCTTGAGGCATTCTAAGGACATAATCTGACCACTTATTTCTATATGTTTTTATCAAACTCAACACTGGTTGAACATTACATTCTCTTCTATATTTTCATTCCGAATTCGATCCTCTCTTGTGCATCCTTTGACTTGTCTCTGCTGACTGAATTGCTTATCATAGAAACAATAGATGAATGAACGATATCTATTAGTCTAACATTATCATATAATAATATCTATTATAAAACATTATCACATAACATAATGATATTATCTATTTTGATGTGAACCATATTTCTGAATCAATGAACAATGGATTTATTTTTGAAGCCCCATACCTACTATTTCGGTACTCATTTTTTGTTTTCGATATCTCTTGCATTGTATTACTGAATAATTATGTGAAGTGTGTTTCTGATCCAATAGATTAGAATATGAAATCCGATTTGAACTTGCATGTTGTCTGTGGCAGAGTCCAGCAACCTTGCAATCGCAGTAGCTCTTCACAATAGTCACGTGACTTCGTGGGAACATGACCTCCATTGATGGAGGCACCCTGAACCACAGACTATAGTGACATACTATACTCTCAACCCTGAACTTGCTCTATAGCTCTTGATTCAGATTTATTCCTTTACCCAGTTCTCTAGTGAGGTCCACATTATAATGGCAGAGGAGAAAGATAGGAGTTGACGACTCTCTGTCTTCTATAGAGGAAGCTACGTTAGAAGAAGGATAGCACTACCTGTTTTGTCGAATGATAGACAAGGATAGCAACACCAATTTTGATCAAATAATACCATTATAACTATAGGATGTATATGTTAAGAAGAGCTCTCAGGGTCCTCGTTGTGCGTGGAATAGTAATCCATTCATGTGTCACTAACTCACTATCTTCAGTTCAACCATTGAAAGCGACTGACTTTGCTGAGTAAATTCTTCCAGTTCACTGTGTGTCACTAGATCAGTGGTGAACTCTTAGCTATCCACATTTATTCAACGGGGGCAAATTATAGATTGTTCAGAATTCCTTCTGCTATTTAGTTCTAGGATCAATATTTGCAGTAGCAGAAGTCCCTAGTCTTATTGATAATGGTTTCATTGGATATTCGAATTCAATGTTATCATAATTGTCCAGCAGATGGTCAACTTCAATTTCTAATTAATTTCTCATCAATTAATTATTATTGTTGTAGTCACTGTTGTAAACGAAATGTCACTAATTAGCCGAGCGAAGTGAAGTCTAAGTTTCAAGTCGACGGTTTGGCATTTCTCTTAATGTTTAAATGTTTATATGTTTCTATGTTGCGCATTTACAGCGAAACGCGGTAATAGATTTTCATGAAATTTGTCAGGTATGTTCCTTTTTTAATTGCGCGTCGACGTATGTACAAGGTTTTTGGAAATTTTGCATTTCAAGGATATAGAAGGGATATAAAAGATTTGCATTTTCATATGAAAGGAAAAAGGAGCCTCCTTCATACGCCAATATTGGAGCAAATATCAGACTATAGAATTATTCATCATAAATCAGCTGACAAGCGATTACACAGATGTGTGGAGAAGCCAGTCTATTGCTGTATTTCCATAAGGTCTATAGTTTCAATCAGGTACTTGTGGATGAGAATTCTGGGTGAGGTCTACTGTTCACAGAACTACTAGTGTAATATTCATTGTACATTCAGTTAGCAGGTCTTGTCCTGAATACTGTTATATTTAATTAGAAGTAACCAAATGAATTATTAGAAAAGCAAATAAACTAAACTGATACTCCATCACCCATAGTCTACCCTCGGGATGTTTTTCTTTTGTTTCCACTACTTCGTAATATTATTGATCATTGTGTCAGCGGCTATTGATTATTGATTATTCATTATGCTTTATATTTCGTTATTTTCTTAACATTTATTTGTTGTTGTCACACATATTTATGTAAGTGTTTTTCTGTTAGTAATGGAAATAAATTTGATTAAATTTGTTGGAAATAATCATCATTATTAAACATGAATTCAAATTTAATGCTTCAAATCACCCCGAAGACTTCTTCTTCTAATATTGACAACAGGGTAAACAGAAGTTCAATGAGCGCTACTATTCAAAAAAAAAAATTATTTGTTGACAATATTAGCTGTAGCAGAAGTCGTCAGGGTGATTTGCAGCATTAAATTTGGATTTTCGTTTAATAAAAATGATTATTTTCAACAAGAATGTACAATGAATATTACACTGGTGACATTTCGTTTACAACAGTGACAACAACAATATTAATTAATGAGAAATTTAATAATAATTGAAGTTGACCATCTGCTGAAATGTTATGATAACATTGAATTTAAATATCCAATGAAACCTTTAGAAATAGGTTACTAGGGAATTCTGCTACTGGGAATATTGTCAAATAAAAATAAAATATAATTTTTGAATAGTAGCGCTCATCGGATTCCCATCTAGCTTTTCACCCAGTTGTCAATATTAGAAGCAGAAGTCTTCGGGGTGATTTGCATAAGCATTTGAATAAATGCAATATCGCAGTAATCTCCATTTGAAAATAATCGATTACATTCTATTCGTCAAGAACATAATATATTTTTCAATGATTGAATTATGAATATTCATAGAATATTATGTTAATTGATTATATTTCTTCATTGCTGAAAAACGATCTGGCAACATTGACGAGCTAGAAAATGTTAGCACTATCCTTGAGCACTACCTTCTTTGTCAAATGATAAACAAGGATAGAACACCAATTTTAATCAAATATCAACATTACAACGTGGACTTCACATAACAAGCTCACTGTCATTATAAACCAATTATACACCACTGTTAATCAAATACAGCCATTATAACGTGGACATCACTATATAAGCTACTACAGCATCAGGTAAGTTGAATCTCCAGTGAACATCCATTGAACAAAAACAATTGACCTACTAGCTCCACTATATATAGCGTACTGTAACCAGAGAAGCTGTTATCTCTGCACCTGATCAATTTCTGATAATATAAAGCTCATTCAGTGCCTCAATCCACCATTCATGTGTCATACTCCATATCTCTACTTACAACTTTCATCTAAATGGAAAGTCGAGCTTATCAGGCTTCATCTTAATTGGCGCAGATCAGTTTTGTTGGTTGGTATCACTGTTCAAGTGAGTGTCTTTCTTTTAATAAAAGTTTGACCAATTAAAAACACAAGACAACAGGCTAAACATATCCTTGGTATCACTGAGTGCCCACGTTTAATAACACATATTATCACAAAAGACCACATAACCATCATAAGTGTTGAATTAATTTGATCAGACTATTTAGAAAGCAAATAGGAACCACGAAGATACATGTAACAAGACCTTATAATTCGTTGAACATTGAAAGGTTTTAACAAGACAATAATTTCGAATTTCGATCGACATCGTAGATAGATTAGTATCGTGTCGTGGAAAGTTGAAATATGAACCGAAATTGCGTAAGTGTCTTCAACTAGATTAGAGTCAAGTATATTGCCACATATCATGGGATGTGAAAGAAGTTTAAAAGTTACAAGTACTTTCGGATAAGTAAAAGTGAATGTTATCAGTAAAACTGAACGGAACTGTCTTCTGATATTCAGAGATACTGTAAGCCAATGAAAATACTGTAACAGCTTTGAAAATGAAAGTGTATATCAGATTCATTTTCTATTCATTTCAAGTTCTATTTTCAGAGTAGAGGAAATGTATAAAAGACGTATATTATAAGTTGGGTACTCTAGCAGAGAAGACTTACACGTTTTATTGTAAGATTGTTTTATTCTATGACTCTAGTTAGTTACTGTTACCAGAGAAAAGAGAAGTTCCTATATTTATCTTACACAGAAGTACATATTTTTTTCATCTCTGCTGTTATTATATAATAGATAATAGATAGACCTGGTTGCACAAAACCCTGTTTAATTTCAATTATGATGATAGAATGCAACGAGAATCAATCAGAGAAGGTTTTTTAGAAAAGAAGGTTTTCTTATTGTACTTGTGGCATTTAATCACGGTTAAAAATTAACAGTCTCTTGTACAACCGGGACAGTGAATGTTATTAAAGGGGGATGACAGATAAATCATATTCAAGTCTTGTGCATTAAATTAATAACTGCATTTTAGTCTATATTGGAAAATTATTCTGAACTAGTAGGTGGTCGAACCCGTGCTCCACGAGGTTTAATTGAGAACTTAACAAACTGAAAACTTGATCTACTGAAATCTTGGAAATTGAAAATAGGCCTATAACCATCCACAGTTAATTAAGAATCTTTCAAGCAAAATTTCAAGTTGATCAGTCCAGTAGTTGAGACGTGATGATGCGTCATTCGTGAATTTCCCATCCCGTACGTTTATAAGCCAATTCTTTACTTTATCATAAAATTATGGATCATGAGTATTTTGCTCATGCAATACGCGTATAACAAACACACTAGGCATTAACAGAGATTAAATATTACCAATAATTATTAAGTATTATGAGAGCATTCTTCCCTTCATGAAAAAAACTGAATCTCATAATAACTTTTAAACAATATTACTATATTATCGTGTTTCGGATGGATACGTTAAGTCGTCGGTCCCGGCTGCCTAAAAAGCAGTCGTTAGGTCATGTCAGAGGCCCTGAAATTGATCAGTTGCGACCTGAAAACTCTGACACCAGACCTGAGCCAGCCAGGTCACACGATATTATTATTATTATCAATTAATTTTTTTTTCTACTCAAGATTGACAACTATTTTTCTATTGATATGATTTGAATTGAATATTATTTATTTTGGGATCACTGATTGATTATATCAATGTACTATTTCTATGGTTTTTTTTATATAATGTAAAACTTGACTCCTCCAGTCAAACCTTCCTTAGAAGGTTTTGGAGAATTTATATTTCGTCTGGTTTATAATATTTGTAATTTTCCACTGAAAGGGAATCTTCTTATCTTTTGTCATTCTTATTTTTTTTATTATTCTTCATTTGTTTTGTTTGTAAGATTTCTTTTTATAAGTGTATTTTTCATTTTTGTTTGTTATATTTTCTATAATAAACTCCCTTTTTCTGGGGGTACCAGGACGAAAGAAAAAGAAAAAGGAAAGGAAGGATTATTATTATTTTTTTTTTATTATTAACAATATTACTTCTCAGTATGTCCATTCTACTCGTGGAGCTGAGAATAATGTAGATTTATCATCCTAACCAGCTATAGGATGAGGCCTGACGTATTTCTATGATCATGAACATTGCCACATAAATAATGAGGCCTGATAATATTTTACCGATAAGAGAGCTTCTTCGAAAACGAAAGTTCACCTAAACAACAAAGGCAATTATTTACATGGGCTTCAACAACAACATAATGAAGACATTCTACTGAATCACAATCAAGCCATCCCAGAGCTTTGTTGTTCAATCTCCAACAACCTGAATAATGAGAGCCGATCGACTAAATAAGATATAAAATCAAATAGCTTACCGCATAAAGCAGTTATTTTAGGCACGCTTAGTTTGTTATTTAACGGATGGTTTAGTAGATGAATATTGTGGTATTGTAATGCCCGAGATGATGGGAGAGATTATTATAATCAAACAATATTGTCCGTGATAGAGTGAAAGTTCCAAGGGAAGGTGGAGTAAATACTAGGTTCTAAATACTAGCTTGAGATATTATATCATGGGTTAATGTAGGCTTTGTTGACTAAGAGCCTAACGACAGTGGAGGTATGGGTCTACAGTGACGATTTATGTTATTGGTAACATAATTTTGGATACAGTTTAGAGGAGGAAGGACAAAAAGAAAAAGAAGGACGGAGAAGAGAAAGGAAAGTGTGATAGAGAAGAAGTAGACGAAGGAGAAGGAATAAGAAGGAAAGTTTATAAAGAATGAAAATTGACAGAGTGAAAACATTGGTTTAAAAATAAGATTCTAGAAGAAAAAGAAGCACGAGGAAGAAGAAGAAGATTTGGATGAAAATGTTACTGAATAATAATTGTAGATATTTTCATGCTCAATCTTTTCCACTTGAAATTTTTTGTTTAAATTGTATCTGAAGCCTGATAATGGGGAAACTAAAATCAAACTGTGCATAGATGGGGCGGAGCTCCTGGAATTTTTACAGATATGGGACTTGTGGCAGTTGATAGAGCTTATCAATGACTATATTAGGTATAAATTTGATCGAAACCGTAGGAGCCGTTTTTGAGAAAATCGCGAAAAACCCTGTTTTTGACAACATTTTTGCCATTTTAGCCGCCATCTTGTAATGCATTTGATCGGAATTGTTCGTGTCTGATCCTCATAGTGTAAGGACCTTAAGTTCCAAACTTCAAGTTATTCCGTTCATTGGGAGATGAGATATCCTGCACACAGACGCACATACACTCATACACACACACACACACACACATACAGACCAATACCCGTAAACCACTTTTTTGGACTCAGGGGACCTTGAAACGTATAGAAATTTGTAAATTGGGGTACCTTAATTTCTTTTCGGAAAGTAATACTTTCCTTACCTATGGTAATAGGGCAAGGAAAGTAAAAAGAGCCTGCGCAGTAGTACATCAACAGTTTTTTAAGTTGTCGCTTGTTGCTTGTCATTGTGGTAATTAATTCGAATATTGAGGCAAGATCGTGGTGTATTCCTTTTAATTTTCTCAATTCACAAAATTTTGGAGCAGATAGGCTCACATTCGCCTAATTATTTTGCTGTTTGTCAGAAGTTTATAATTCGCTCTCAAAGTTATACTGTAATTGAATCAGAAATCATGTTAATGGCTGTGCTTACAACCAATCATTTTTATTAATTTGTATTGAATTAATGACTGAAGACTGACTGAACAGTGACTGACAAGTGGCAGTCTCCAAACTTGTATTGAATCATCTTTTAATTACCATTTCTCTGATAACTGTTCTTTCCATATTCCTACATCCCCAATACACAAATTAACATACAATATTATAGGTACTGGCGAAAAATATGGTAAGTCCGTTCCTTTGATCGTTCATTCTTGTACATGAGCAAACATGATTCCATTTGAATATTTAAACCCCCTAAAATGTATAGCCTACAGTCCACTTTTGGATTATTCATAATTCAACAAGAACACTTTCCTTTATTATATTTTAGATTTGATCTTTGTTATAATGTACGTCAGGAAAACTGAGTGAGTAGAGTATTTATGATTTTAGTCCCCAACTGAGCAAGTTTGGTTTCTTGTAGAGAAAACTGGAGATTACAGTGGCAATGACAGTACAGTAGTGGACAGTATATACTGTGAGTAGGAAGCAGTCACCTTGACGAAACTAATAGCCATACCTTTTGTGTTCAATAGAGCTCGACTTGTGTGACGATTTGTGATATATATATTGAACAAAATACACATATATAAATAACTAGCGGGAGTGACGATGTGTGATATATAGAACAAAATACACAGATATAGAATACTAGATGGAGTGGTCTGTCATCCAGTAAACCGTTGATCGGTCTCTAGTTTTGAATCCAGTGAGAGAGAGAGAGAGAGTGAGAGAGGGAAAGAGAGAGAGAGAGAGAAAGAGAGAGAAAGAGAGAGAGTGTGAGAGAGCCATAGAGCGAGTGGGAGATTGACTCAGAGAGAGAATTACTACTTCAATGAGAGAGAGAGATTGACTCAACGAGAGAATGAGTGCTTTAGTGAGAGAGAGAAAGAGAGAGCGAGTGGGAGAGAGAGATAGAGTGAGTGAGAGATTGACTCAGAGAGAGAATGAGTGCTTTATTGATTGATTGATTGATTGAGTACTTTATTTATGTAGATTACAATATATACTGGCTTATACACTTATATACAAAAGCTTACAATACAGCAAAAGTATAGATAAATTTACAAAATATAAATTAAGAAAATAATTATTGATCTGTATATGATATAAGAAAAAACAATTTATAATAACTAAAGATAAAATAGATAATATTGTTATGCATCTACATAAATTGGCGGAGCTTTGGACATATCAATGTCCATTCTTCGGAAAGAATATTCGAAGTATCCTTCCCTCTAACTCTCTTTATTGAAAGAGAGAGAGAGAGAGAGAGAGAGAGAGAGAGAGAAAATGGAGACTCTACTGTGTGTGTGTGTGTGTGTGGGAGATGGATAGATGGATAGATTTCATTCTTCAATTGTTTACTAGGGAGAGAGAGAGAGGGTATGATGACTCCAATAAGTGAGAGAGTCCGAGAGAGAATGAAGACTCAGTATTGACTCCAGTGAGAGAAAGAATATGAGAGAGAATGAGTACTCCAGTGAGAGAGGAGGAAAGAGAATAAAGACTCCAGTGAGAGAGGAGGAAAGAGAATAAAGACTTCAGTGAGAGAGAGAGAGGAATGAATATAAAAACGACAGTGAGAGAGAGCAAGGAAGAATAAAGACTCCATTGACTAAAAGAATCTGAGAAAAAACGAAGACTTAGTTTTGACTACTGTTAGAGAGAGAAAATACAAGAGAAAATGAAGACTTCAGATTTGACTCCAGTGAGAGAGAAAATCCGAAAGAAACTTAAGAGATTATGAGTGAAAACCTATAGATGGAGAAAGAGACAATGAAGACTTCAGATTTGACTTCAGTGAGAGAGAAAATCTGAGAGAAAATGAAGATGGTATGGGAGAAATCCGAGAGATAGAGAGAGAGAGAGAGAGAGTGAGAGAGAAACATGCTTCAAACGACAATGACACAGCAACCAGATAAGGCCAGGTCGGATTTTCATTGTTTGAGATTGAAATCTGGGCAAGAGAGCCACTTGCCAACTGCAAATCGAGTGTTTCTCAGAGAGTATAGAATCTAATGTATAGAATGTTGGTATAGAATTTAACACTCTATGGTGTCACAATGAGAGGAAGATACTCGCTCCTTTAACTATTAAATGGTCAACAATGGAAAACGGCAGTCATCGAGTTCCATTATTTACAAATGCATGAGAATCTGGGCTTTGTTGGACTGATTACAATAATCGACAAGCTTTCAAAGTTGATTGATAATTGATTAAATATTGACCACCGACCATATAGGACAAAACTGTTCTTATATTTCGTCGCTGATATTGAACCAGTGAAAATCATTTCAAAAATCTGGTGTGGCGAACTCACACAACTTTCCTTGCTGTTATGAAAATTGATCACCTGACGCTAGTGTTCCCGCGCATCTCAAGTCTACTATTCAAGGATCTGAGTCAGCTGGTGACAGGACAATAACGCTGTAGACTCACGAGGTCTGCTATCTCTTCATAGTGAATGATTTAATAGAATCAACAGTTGCCAACAGTTTGCAATATTGAATAATCACATTTTCTCCTATTTTTAGCTTATTTTCAATTTTAGGTGAAAATGCTACAAAACATTAATTGTAGAGATTTCCATGCTCAATCTTTTCTACTTGAATTTTTTCGTTTAAATTGTATCTGAAGTCTGATTTGGTAATCTAAAATCAAACTTTGCTCAGATGGGACAGAGCTTCTGAAATTTCAACAGATATGGGACATGTGGCAGTTGATAGAGTTTATCAATCGTGAAAACCCTGTTTTTGACAACATTTTTGCCATTTTAGCCGCCATCTTGGATTGCAGTTGATCGAAATTGTTCGTGTCTGATCCTCATAGTGTAAGGACCTTAAGTTCCAAATTTCAAGTCATTCCGTAAATTGGGAGATGAGATATCGTGTACACAGAAGCACATACACTCACAGACACACACATACACAAAATACTGACCAATAACCAAAAACCACTTTTTTGGACTCATGGGACCTTGAAACGTATAGAAATTTGGAAATTGGGGTTCCTTAATTTTTCCGGAAAGCAATACTTTCCTTACCCATGGTAATAGGGCAAGGAAAGTAATAATGTAATTTGAAGGACAGAGTTGTGTTATCGTATTGATCAAATTATTCAAAATGTCAGAAATAATATAGGCAGATCATTGCGTGATCTACATGAATATGAATATTGAATATATTTGTATGCATTATTCAATGTACAAGTCAATAAATATTACCTTATTGGAGTTTCAATTTATCGTATGATTCTGGTACTAAATTATCTTCAATTCATTCCACCAACTGAATAGTTCAAGCTCATGCTCACCTGAAAAATAGAAATACACGTTATTTAAGACGATAAATTGACAAATAAAGTGATAAATCGACAAAATACATGATATTTATAATATAATAATTATTGTTTTGCTTCCCTGGATAATTACCACAAAAGCTGTAAGTTGTTCATAGGTATTGGGTAAATTGATAAAACAATCGTGCGGTTGAAACCAAGACTGTTGGAAGCAGTTGAAAACTGAAACACAGGATCCAACTGCACTTTTGAAGATCTTAATATCCATAATAGGCCATAAAAGTCATTTACTAAATTGTGCTCTACAAATCACTTGTTTCTCCAGAAAAGTATACTAAATAATATTATTTGAATAATGATTGATCTTAGAAACTTTTGTCAGGACAACAGCTCCAAAGACAGATCAAGATCATGCGATCATTCGATTATCATGAAAGACAAATCAAATAAAAGCAAAACTGCTCCCTGAACGAATTATTTATATTGATCATCCAACAGCCACAATTAATGGTAAATTGAGATTTGGAAAATTTCACTCATCTATTTTTCCCTATCAATTGAAACTCAATTGAGAAGGTCGTTTCAATCAGTTTTTTTTCGAATTGAATAGATTCTTGCTGAGACATTATTGATCTTAATCACTACTAAAAATTAGTTTTTTTTAAATTCTTCTATAATTAAAAAGAAATACAGTTTCTTCATAGTTATTCAAATGACAGAATCTACCAGTGATGTCAGTAGCTGAATACAGCAGGTGTATTAACATCTCATTGCACATTCTTCAAGCATTCAAAATCTTCTGTTCAATTCATTCTCCAATATTCTTCACAAAACTTAATTTGTTCTTAGTTATAGCTCCTGTGAAGAAACGATCGAATAATTCCAAGATGTGGTTAAAACACTTGGAATTAAAGAAACATGTTAACGTTTCTCTTCAAATTAGTTCCTGTTTTCCACTAGATCTTTTTGTTAAGTTATAATAGAAAATATCTTTCAATAAATATTAACAGGTTGTGGATATCGAAAAAATTAAAATTTTTATGTTTAAAAAATGCATGATTATACTCATAAGAATTCACTCCCTTAGTATCAAGTGTTATTTCGCCAATACCTTGCTCTAAATTACCAAATACTAGAACATTCATTTCACATTCTATTAGGAACATTCCAGCCAAAACATTCAAGCAGAGAAAATTATTAAATGATTATAAAAATTGTTCTATTCTAAGGATATTCTATTCTATTAAGTTTAAGGTTTATAAGGTTGAGTTTAAGGTTTATATGGTTAAGTTTAAGGTTCTATTAAGAATTCTGTTCTATTCTATTAAGGATATTCCACATAAAACACAGAAAATCTATGAGATACAAGAAGACCCGAACTTAGTGTAACCTAATTCCACACGACTTTGCAACTGAATTGCCATCTTTTATGCTTAAAACGAACACACTGCAGTGTTTCAGTATAGTGTTTCTCCTTTTGGAGTTGGGCCAATTAGATAGCAAAACCAGCCAGCAGATCTTAACCAAACGGTGACCGCTTTTCTACGGTGCTCGAGGCAATATCTTTTCCAAATTAGTTGAAAGTCTGTATATGAATATATCTGTTCAAAATTAATTGAAACTTGGTATATGCCAGGGGAAGGATCACGAATGTATTCAGTCGTCAACTAGATAACGCCAAACTAAATCGCTAGAAAAGGTGGATGAATGTTTTGAGAAGTAAGATGAGAGGGAAAAGTAGCCTGAGTGACACTACATTGCTAGAATGGGTGGGTAAAAGCTTTAAAAAGTTCGTGAAAGAAGCAAGACAAGTAGCTTGAGTGACACTAGTGTTGTAACACCACGAGGTTCATCTCATGGGAGTCTCATTAGGACAACATTTCTGTTATCTAGGAGTAAAAATCTGATCTGTGATTGTGATCTATATGCATGTGGACTCTGGAGAGGGTGAAGGTCACTGGAGGAGGTCAAAGTGATGGAGATAGAGAGAGATTTCTGTAAAAATAGATGTAAGACAAAGTGGCGGTTGCACGCAAAGTGGCGGTTGCACAAAAGCCGGTTAAATTTTAATCGTGATTAATACAACGAGAACCAATTAGAGAAGCCGTCTTATCAAAAAGGCACAAGTTACACAAAAGTTGCAAAAAACCGGTTAAATTTTAATCGTGATTAATACCACGAGAACAAATCAGAGAAGCCGTCTTATCAAAAAGGAAAAAAGTCACAAGTTACACAAGAGTTGCACAAAAGCCGGTTAAATTTCAATCGTGATCAATACCACGAGAACCAATCAGAGAAGCCGTCGTATCAAAAAGGCACAAGTTACACAAAAGTTGCAAAAAAGCCGGTTGAATATTAATCATGGTTATTCCTACGAGAACAAATCAGAGAAGCCGTCTTATCAAAAAGGCCTTCTCTGATTCGTTCTCGTGAAATTAATCACGGTTAAAATTTAACCAGCTTTTGTGCAACCGTTGCAGTAATAGTTGCTGAATGTTTATGAACAAACCATCATGAACTGCGATAATATGTGATTTTGAGAAAATAATTTCTTAACAACCGTCTCAACAAAAAGGCACAAGTTACACAAAAGTTGCACAAAAGCCGGTTAAATTTTAATCGTGATTAATACCACAAGAAGAAATCAGAGAAGCCGTCTTATCAAAAAGACCTTCTCTGATTGGTTCTCGTGAAATTAATCACGGTTAAAATTTAACCGGCTTTTGTGCAATAGGGCCAGAGTGAGTAGATGGAGAGAGGCGATTCAAAGTTTCAGAGAGAAAAAAGAGAGGGAACGAGAAAGATATGGATATTTTTTTAAAAATTGAGAGATGTAGTGGGAATGAACAAATAATGTTAAAAACAATCAAATGCTACAAGTATCATTTTGCAAAATGATCCCTACATCTCTCTTCGTCTCACACTTTAAGTAGCAAATGAAAAAGACTAAGAAATTGTCAAAAACCACAGATTTATTGATACTTGATAAACTCAGAGTTTATCAGAGATTGACAATGGTGTAATAACCGAAACCGGTCTTTCTAAGTATCAATAAATCTGTGGTTTTTGACAATTTCTAAGTCTTTTTCATTCAATATGAATAATTACCACAATATCAACTTCTCAACTACACAAAAAGTGAAAACTTTAAGTATCGGTTGCACAAAAGCCGGTTGAATTTTAACCGTGATTAATTTCACGAGAACCAATCAGAGAAGACCATTTTGATAAGACGGCTTCTCTGATTGGTTCTCGTGGGATTAATCATGATTAGAATTTAACCGGCTTTTATGTAACCGGCTCTTAAAGTGTGAGACGAAGAGAGATGACTTTTTGATAAGACGGCTTCTCTGATTGGTCCTCGTGGGATTAATCACGATTAAACTTTAACCGGCTTTTGTGCAACCGGCACTTACTCTCACGGACACTCCCAACCACGAGCGACTAACGACACAAACAGGTAAAGTTGGAAGTTGAAGCAATTATTTGAAATTCCCTACAAAAACAAGCTGTGCTGATGACTGCTGACCTAGTCAGAAGTCATTGCTGCTTATTAACGTTTTCAGTTCAGCTGTCGGCCATTTGTCTCTGTCAGTCTACAATCATTACAACAAACTGAGCACTTCAAGAACAAGATGTTGACATTGGTCTACACTACTGCTCGTCTCTGCGTGATGAGCTACTTGCTTGAAAACAAGGGAAAGAAGAAGAAGAAGAAGAAGAAGAAGAAGACGAAGAAGAAGAAGAAGAAGAAGAAGAAGAAGAAGAATCTATCATCTAAATCTCATGGAATTATCTCTTACCGAATTTGAAATGTTCTGTCTGCAAAATTATCACGCTCCGCTTCACGTCGCGTGATAACTGTTTTGCACGACGCGCAGTTGTAGAAAAAGTTCATTTTAAGCCTTTGCACAGCCTTAATCAAACACTGCCATTATAACGTGGACCTCACTGTACCTGACCACTCGATTTTTCTGGTGTTGCGTCTGGACTTCTTCCACAACGGAGCGGTTGCCTGTCGTTCTGGATTAGAATGGGAAAAGTTATGGCACATTCTAGTGCCAAGTGCCACCCACTTCACAGTAAAACAGCTGGAAACACTCTCCCAGTTAGCTCAGTTTCTTTTGCTCCTAGCTCGTCTGTTTCTTTTTTGTCAACATCCGCTCTGTCACTTTTCCTCCTCTCTATTAGCTCCTTTTGTGTCCTCTTCTTCTTCTCCTTCTTCTCCTCCTCCTCCTCCTCCTCCTCCTCCTCCTCCTCCTCCTCCTCCTCCTTACTCCTCTTCTTCTTCTCCTTCTTCTACTACTTCTTCTTCTTCTTCTTCTTCTTCTTCTTCTTCTTCTCCTTCTTTTTCTTCATCTTCATCTTCTTCTACTTCTTCTTCAGGATGCCAATGACATCCTATCCGGACTCCGGTCTCCACATCGACGAGCATCTCCTCTATCATTCTCACTCCCACTCATTCAAAAGTCTCAGTATCCCACTCTCTCTTGAAAGAACTCTCGCTCTCTCTCTCTTAACAGCTGCTTCTCCTCAGTCAACCTGCTCCTCCTCAAGCACCTCCTCATTGTTTGTCCGCTCATCTGGCTACCTACTACCTACTATCCTCTCATCTACCCTCTCATCAACCATCTACCAGCAACCAGTCACCAAATATTAACATAGGGTCATTCTCCCGTCGGCAAGGTGTTGAATTTATTGCCTATTGCGTAGTGCCGCACCGGACTATACATTACTCCTCTCTCTTACTCTTGTATCCAACCTCTCTCTTTTCCACACTTGTTTCTGAACTTCTCAATTTAATCAACGTTAAGGAACAATCAGATAATATGTTCGTTATGATGGTCTATTGTGTTACATCATAGATTAAATAAATAATCTATTTTTATTATAATCTTTCTAATAATTCTTCACTTTATGGTTAAAGTTTCCTCATAAATTTGACGTTGTTAGTGGGTTCCCTCCTATAGTGAGGTCCACGTTATAATGGCAGTGGAGAAAGATAGGAGAACAACGTTGCCGATCCTCTGTCTTGTCAATGCCTTCTATAGACGGTAGCTGATACAGGTTTATTGATGTAATATTAACTGTTCATTCTCGGTTTAAACAGAGAAATCTAGGCTACGGTTCAAACTAATGTTGTAATATGAAAAACATTACAATAAATGTAACCATACATAATTTAATCCTAATTTAGCCAAATCACGGTTTAAACAGAGAAATATCGGCTATACGGTTCAAACTAATGCTGTAATGTGGAACACATCAAAATAAATGTAGTCTAACCATGTCATACATAATTTAATCCTAAATTAGCTTGTGAATGTAGATGGTGCATAATACATATTGCTCTGAAAAAGTAACAAATAAAACAAAAACAAAGCAATATTGGAATTTTGAACATGTGTATATGAATAATAAATAAAAAAAGAAAGCAATAAATAAGAAAACTTGTCATATTGAACTTTTACACAACATGGTGGATGAATCTGTACATGAATTTTGTAGATTTGTTTATGGATTGAAATAAATTAAAAATTGATTTGAGAGTGAATTCCATTCTGAGTTGGACGTTGCCGACCCTCTGTCTTGTCAATGCCTTCTATAGACGGTAGCTGATACAGATTTATTGATGTAATATTTACTGTTCATTCTCGTTAAAAATAATCAATTATATTTAATTAAGCAAGAAATTATATTTTTCAATGATTTCATGATGAATTTACATAATTGAGATGGAATAATTTCTTAATTCTACATTGTTAGAAGACCATCTGGCAACAGAGCAAAGCGAGAAAGAGATAGCTCTATCCGGTTTGTTGAATGATAGACAAGGATAGCAATACCATTGCTAATCAAACTCTGCCATTATAACGTGAACCTCATTATAGTATACTTACGAATATTACTAGTAGGCTATACTCTTGTATATTGACTCATACTTGTATTTACTCACTATAGTATACTTACTTACAAATATTACTAGTAGGCTATATTACTTGTGGCTATTGAGTATATGTGAGGCAATAACAACTAACTCGGGACTACATTTTTATTTTATTGGGTTTAATTTATTTATTTTATTTATAATTTTTACAAAGTAGCACTGATTGGGAGAGAAAAACTAAGGATACTTCTTGTACTATTTCTCTCCCAAATTTAGATAACATTTTAAATGTCCGAAATAGGGTTATGGTTTCACTTTTCTAAAATTTAGTCCATTTTCACTAAAAAACAACGAAAACAATGAATTTTAAATTTTTATGGTTAAAAACAGATTAAAAACAAAAAATCACACTCAAATCAACATTAATTGGAACATTTTTGCGTAATTTGACAACACAACTCACTATTCAGAACAGCTGTTTCAGCTGTTTCATTCACGCTGTATCTAAAAAATAAAGTCAAGAAATGTTATAAAAAACCAAAGTCCTTAAAGAGATATAGACAGACAATGCCTATGCCTTTCCAATGATAGCACTTACTTGAAATTGAAGGCCGCCATTGACGTATTTTAGCACGAGATATTATATCTATATATTTGTAATACTATAGATTACAAAGGCATTGGTATGTAATAATCATATAGGTTGCCCCCTCAATGGCCGATTTCAATTCCAAGTACGACACTAGCGCTGCATGTGAGTCTATGCATCTTTAAGGTCTTTGTAAAAAACCAACAAACCAGAAATTACACAACGATTGGTGACCGTGATCACCGAAAATACGTGGGAAGTCGCCATTGCCGGCAGACTATCATTACTGATCCTCCACAACATGAATCATGCCTTCATAAAACTGCTCAATATGCTATGCAGTGCCTCTAAAAACATCAAATCACGTTTTAGTATGTCTGTACTATTATTGCATTAAAGGTGTATATACTAAAAATAAAAGGCCTTGTACTATAGTCAGGTCCACGTTATAATGGCAGTGTTTCTTTAGCAATGGTATTGATATCCTTCTCTATCATTCAACAAAGCGGATAACGTTATCTCTTTCTCGCTTTGCTCTGTTGCCACATCGTCTTTCAACTCTAAAGAGACACACTTACTTTGTGCTAACACAGCAGACACACTGGGGTGTTGAACACCCCAATTTAATTTTGTATTTTTCTTTGAAAAATATGAGAAAAACTCAGACCATACTTCATCATTCCTTAATCATTTTTGTTCCAAGTGCATACAGAAATCAAAAATAAAGCACTGCTTATCAATATTTATACTAATTTTAGAAGTATGTATGTTCCGCCTAAGTGTTGGAGCTCCTAATCCGGTTTGAACGAATGGCTTGATCATTGCCAATGACAACTTCATCAAAAACTCACGTCTCTTCATTTTATTGTTTTGAATCTCAGGTTGTAGATAATCGTAGCATTTATTCCAATCTGATCCATCATCCCATACCACATTCTTAGTGACAATACAAGTAAATCTTTGTAATAAAAAAGTTTGATAAAAGTCCTACGTAAAAGACACTCTGGGGTGTTAGACACCCCAAACGAAGAACAAGATGAGCTGGTGACCTTGTAGAATGCTATTACTGTCTGGAAGTGGTGGAGAGTAGTTGACAATACTACAAACCTAATTTGGACTGGGTATAAATTCCCATCTGTTTGATATTTTCAACTGCAGAACAGAAAAAAAATCCCTGGGGTGTGAAACACCCCATTGTGTCTCTTTAGGGTTAACAATGTAGAATTAATGATTAATAAATGAAATATATCATCTTGATTGTGGAAATATTAAAAAATATAATTTCTTGCTTTATAAAATAAAATTCATTATTTCAATCAAGAATGAACAGATAACATTGCATCAATAATCCAGTATCAGCTACCGTCTCTAGAAGGCATTGACAAGACAGAGGTTTAGCAACGTTTTTCTCCTATCTTTCTCCACTGCCATTATAACGTGGACCTCACTATAGCATCCCATTCAACATCTATCTACCCACTCTTACAATCATATATATCTTTATATCTATTTTTAGAAATGTAAAGATATAATTTAGATGTATGTGTATTTGAAATTGTATAGGTATTGTTGGAGGCAGCAATTGGCATTGGCCTTGTAATGGTGACCATGAACTTTAGATTCAACAATAAGTCATTGATGTGGCAATTTCTCAGCTTTGAGAGTGAATCTCATACCGAAAATATTGTTACATCACAATATCTATCTACCTTGACATTGACTGTCTGTCAGAAAATCATCATAATTTGGTTGTATCTTGAATTTATTGTTTGAATATAAGCTATGACTGGAATTTTGGAGTTCTCAACTTTCAATCTGAATAGAGTACAAAGCACAGTAATTGAGAGCATTTAATTTGGATTTTCATTAAATTATAATTATTTATATTCATCAGAAGTTTGCAACAAAAGCAATCTCTAATTTTCCATCCTTTCAATATACTAGGCCTTTAGATAAGTCCATGTTATAATGTCAGTATTTGATTGACAATGGTGTAGCTATCCACGTCTCTCTTCCGATAAAGCGGATATCTCTATCGTTTTCCAGCTGCGCCACGTTGTCAGATCGGTTTTTAACAATGTAGACATACGATAATCAATAATCTATAGGTGCGTACAGATTTACGCGCCGCGAACATGAGCAATTCACTTTTAATCAGCTGATGCCAAGCTTATCTGTAAAAATACAGATATAGTCAGCTGATTAAAAGTTAATTGCTCATGTTCGCGGCGCGTATATCTGTACGCACCTTATGATACCAGGTAGTTAATACAGAATGTGTAAATATACAGAGTGTCCCAAAAGTAAAGTGCCAAACTTCGGGAATAGGTTCTACGGGTCAATGGAACTCCGTAGTAACATCTAAAATTCAAGTTAGGGAACATCCCAATAATAGAAGAAATGTTTTAGCTCTGAAATATTAGCTCTGATAATATACTGGCATTGGATATAACATCCATCTCACACCTCTGTTTCTAAACTCTAATTCTGCTATTTGAGAACAATTTTACTGACTTGTGTTTTGAAATTGTATACTATTTGTTTGGAATTGATAACTCAAGCCATGTTCACACCAGAGTGATCAACTCAGATTTCAATAAATGTCGGCCAATTTTTCAAAAATCACAGCAACATTCAACTTGTTTTCCACAGGAAAATTGCCAATTCTTTGAAGACAAATTATTTGAGATCAACATTTTGTCAACTCTCGTGATAACGTGGCTTCTAAAGTTCTAAAAATATTTCCAAATTCCATTTTGATCAATTGCCAATGTAGACTTGATAGAATATAGTATAAGCTGGTCAAATATTCATCCGGTGTACAAGATACATATTTCTTGGGAGCATTATCAAAGAGAAAATATAACGTTAGTAATACATGACTCCATACTGAATTATACAGCAAATCCCTTTCTTAGCAGTGGAATCTATGGCAATATAGTAGAACCCTTATTCTACTGTATTTTTTTCTTGATGGAAGTATATGGTTTGTTTATTCCTAATAAGAGATCTATCATCACTGATCCAAAGAATTCGCGAGTGAGTTCACCAATCATATCACTCACTCAAAGCTCAAAGTTAAAAACACATGTAGGCTAGCACTGCCAAAAACTGAAGATGATCTGAGAAACGCTACACTTCTAAAATCATCAACTTATTCCTACTTGAAGATCTATCATCTTTTATCCAAAGTATTCGAGATAGAGTTATCCAATAACCTTACTCGTGATAGTTTAAAGTGTCATGGATAAAGGCAATTATCTATCTATCACTGAAAGCTGAAATCACCTGTGGGTTAGCATTGCCGAAAACTGAAGATGATCTAAGATCTGAGCAGAGCACTGCAGCTAAAATGCTGCTCTATTCCGTTATTTGTCGGTCCGTTAGCAGTTGCGTGTCCTTGCAAACTACATTCTAATTAGCATTGACCTTGGCCAGCTGCTTTCTTCTCACTCTTTCTTCTCACTGTTTTCTTCTACCTCGGTGCTACTTGGCTTTGATCGTTCAATGCCCACACTGAACGGCGTAAGCCCTACCTCTTCATTCTTCTTCTTCTTCTTCTTCTTCTTCTTCCTCCACCTCCTTCTTATTCATCTTCTTTTTCTTCTTCTTCCACCTCCTCCTCATCCTTCTCCTACTCATCCTTCTCTTCCTCCTCCTTCTTCTTCTTCATCATCAAATTTTTCATCTTCACATACCTCTTTTTCTTCTCTTACTTCTTCTTCCCCTTACTTCTCTCACTTATCTTTTTCCCTTCTTCTTACACTTCTTTCTCTTTTCCTTCTACCACTTCTTCTTCTTCTCATACTTATCCTTCTCCTCCTACCACTTCCTCTTCTTCTCCTTCTCCATCTTCATCTTCATAATCTCTTCCTCCTCCTCCTCCTACTCCTCCTCCTCCTCCTACTCCTCCTCCTCCTCCTCCTACTCCTCCTCCTCCTACTCCTCCTCTTGTTACTACTCTTCATCCTCCTTATTCTTCTTCAACTTCTTCATTTTTTCTTCTCTTCATCCTTCTCCTTTTTCTCCTTTTTCACCTTCTTCTTAACCTTCTTCCTCTTCTTATTCTTCTTCACCACCTCCTCCTCCTCCATATCGTTCTACTTTTTTCTTCTCCTACTCCTCCTTCTTCTTCTCCTACCACTTCTTCTTCTCAGACTTCTCCTTCATCTCCTAGCACTTGTCCATCTTCTTCTTCTTCTTCTTCATCTCCTACTACTTCTTCTTTTTCTTCTTCTTCATCTTCTTTCTCTACCGTTCATACCGCTCCCACTTCCACAACAAAAACTAATTTACAACAAAAATCGCAGCGTAGAACAGCCTTAAAAGACAACAACAAGGTGGGTGTATTGAAATAGTCCGACATGGTCGTCTGTCTTCGTTCCGATCGTAAATTTTTATAGGGGATGGATTTTTCTAAACCTCCTCTCATACCCCCCTCCCCAACACCAACAACAGAATGAACCACATGTTTATGGTTGTTGAAATCTGTTGGGATAATCAGCCCGGACCTACCGCAGTCACATCTATGCTAATCCAGTACACGTTCCAATCAGATCGATAATTTGTTATGGCGGATTTTATTGGACGAACGATTGGTTGTATCAGTGGATGTGATTGGTAACAAGGATGAGTACTCTCGTGCTATCAGCAACTAGCTTTGGTAAGGTATTTATTAATCTATTTATTCAATGAAACACAAAACATAATACATTGGAATGATCGGGGGAGGACCAACAGGGACATCACAAAACCTTCCCCGAATTTCGATTCAAACTCTATTTCAAAAAGTATTTCATCTGGAAAGAAGATAAGGGAGAAGATGCAACAGAAGATGCGAGAAGAAGGGAGAAGATGAGATCAGTTAGTGTAGATGGATCTTGGAGAACTTGTTAAACATTATGTTATGTCAACCCATAAGCCTATATATTTGTATTTTTGGGAATATGTTTCTACGGTTGAATATAGTCAAAAACCGAATTTTCCTTTTCAATTCACATTACTATA
The DNA here is from genome assembly GCF_014356525.2 of Nilaparvata lugens. Classification (NCBI taxonomy): domain Eukaryota; kingdom Metazoa; phylum Arthropoda; class Insecta; order Hemiptera; family Delphacidae; genus Nilaparvata; species Nilaparvata lugens. The sequence continues at coordinate 56,837,813 of NC_052509.1, forward strand.
ATTTTATTTATAAATCTGGATCATAATCATGCTAGTTTCTTTTTGTATTGCTCTGTAAATACCTTAATGTTTCATTTTTAAGCAAGTGAATCTATTTCATCCTATATCTCTCCACGTTCTGTGGCTCTGTTATTGAAAACTGCTATTCTTATTCTCTTTGGTACGGTGCTTTTACAAATTAATAACATTTTTGAGGGTGATATCTACATGAGCACCAGGGTTGTGCTCGGTTGATGATGAGAGAACATTATCATTACATTTCAATTTCTAATTGAATTCTCTCTTTCAAATTAAGGAACACGGACTTAAAAGATAGTCAATTTTAACAAATTCACATAGATAATATTCTCACACCATGTCTTCCTACATGAATATTACTATAAATTTCCATTCTTCGGTAAGATCTCACATATTCAGCTCACAAAGATTCATGGACAATTTATCTAATCGTCAATTATTGGCAATTGTAAATTGCACTATATCTATGAACAGAATTTATGAATAACAAGAAAATGCTGCTGTTAAAGTATCGATTTTCATTGTTTAAAAGCAGCTTTACAAAGTAATAGGGACTTATTAGGTCTAGTGTTATTTTAATTGAGAACATAGATATTTTTCTCACGTCATAATATTGAAACGAGTTATTCTAGCACTACTGGTCATTTCTATTGCAAGTTTTCTCAATAGTGAATTTCAATAAACTTGATATCTCCGTATATGTTCCACAAGAGGATCAGAGATATCAAAAACAGGTCGTCTTGTATGACTAATACAAAGAAAGATTTAGGATATAGAAGAAGACCAAGAATGATAGACTGGACATTGAATATGACCATGACCATTGCACAAGAAAATGAAAAGTGACCGTAGAAACCAAAGTGAAATGAATAGGAGTATACGAAGATAATTTCTCCCATATAATCGAATTGATGTTTACGCCTTTATCAGATCCATGATAAGTACGTAGCTTCAGATCGACCGCTGATTCTTTGACCCCGTGTTGAACTCATTCATGCCAAAGCAATGCAATGAATGTCCAACTCACTTTCATGCCGCTGTTGTAATATGCTTTATATTCTCCTCCATCACAATACATTCAGTATCCAATACACTTCTATCTGGTGAAAACTTCGAAGAAGTTTTCTTCCAATGGAGAAACCATCAAATCTGGTTAATATCATAACAGAGGTGACATTTACCAGAGAAAAGCTTTGAAAAGTTTTTTGGTAAAAACTTTGGTCAGTAAAACACCTATATAGGCTTTGAAAATTAGTATTAGATACTTCCAATACATTCGAAACGTTGTTGTTGTTGTAATTTATTTATTTACTAGCCGTCAGGCTCGCTTCGTACGCCATATCCGTCTAGCAAGGTGGCTCCGCCCCTTGGACCCCCGAGTGGGTCGTCCACAAAAATAAGATCAGCAGGCTCGCTTCACTCGCCTGCATTTTTTCCATTTGAGCATGCTTCATTCCATCAGAAAGTCAAAGTACTGAGAAAACGCAGAGAAGCTGAGAAAAACGTTCGAAAACGCTGATTTTGGGCGAATCTTTGATGAAATATTGAAGTTACCTCATTACAAAATTTTTAGACCCTAGCTAAACCTCTGTAGGTACCAAATTTGAACCATTTTCTGTCTATTACTTGATGAAAGAACTGAGAAAACGCAAAGAACACTAATTTTAGGCGTATCTTTGGCGTTATTTCAAATTCTTTCTAACACAACATTATTACACCCCAGCTGAGCTTCTGTAGTAAATTTGAACATTTTTCTGTTTATTTGTTCTCGATAAAGCTGAGAAATATAATTATTAAATTATAATTATATTCTATCCCAATTCTGACAATCATTGGAGAATATTTCTTTGACGAATAAAATAAAATAATTGATTATCTATAATATAATGAAGGGAAGAATACGAGATAGGAAAATATTATGCTCGATGCATCATCACGTCTGAACTACTGGACTGATTAACTTGAAATTTTGTAAATAGATTCTCAATTTACCGAGGAATGTTATAGGCCTCTTTTAAATTCTCGAAGATTTCAGTAGGTCAAGTTTTCAATTAGAGCTTGCAGAGTACAGATTACTTGCTAGTTTCAAATAATAAATGACCAGTTGATATTTGCTACATCAGATCACCGGTATCAGCTACTAGCCTCTTTAGAAGGCAGTGGCAAGGCAGAGAATCGACAACGCTGTCCTTGTATCTCTCTTCAGTGTCATTATATCGTGGACCTCACTATATGTTAATAGTATATTTCGCACCTAGAGCAGAAAATGAGATTTTCAAGTCTCGGACTAGAAAAGATTGAGAGCCGGAAAAATATTTTTGCCCGTGGTGCGAACACTATTAACATATACTATTAACATATAGTGAGGTCCACGATATAATGACACTGAAGAGAGATACAAGGACAGCGTTGTCGATTCTCTGCCTTGCCACTGCCTTCTAAAGAGGCTAGAATAGTTGAATAACAACTAGGAAAGAATAGGAAAGAAAAGAACTAAGGAAAGAATAGTTGTAAACAACTATTCTCATATATATATATATATATATATATATATATATATATATATATATATATATATGAGAATAGTTGTTTACAAAGCACTTCCGAAAGCAGAAGTGAAATGTGATAGCTCTAGCAAATCTGATGTAATCTGAATATCAGGAAATTGTCCAAGTATTTTTTTTATTCTGATTTGTCTAAATAACCTAAAAGATTATGTTCAATTATGTGGGAGGTTGAGTTTATACTTTTTTATTCTTTCAAATGACAATAAGATGATATTATTATAAATGTTTTAATTATTGAATAATGAACACAAAATGAAAAGCTTTTTGATCAGCTGTTTTTTCATCACCTTTCTTAGTTCCATGTTAGCGGCTGGAAAGGGTACTCTTTCCGGCCTAGGCCGGAAAGAAACCTGTTCTGACGTCAGACGAGAGTCGTCTGCAAACAATGTCTTTCAGATCTACGTAGGGACTGGAAAACAGCTGCTTTCTGTGCAGTGTGGCGAAAAATGTTTTACTTTAATGTCTTGTGCCACTCTGCCACATATTATTTGTAAACGATTCCCACACTGGTCACAAACTCCCATCACATCTTGTTACTGTTCGTTTTTCAAACAGCATGCATTGCAGCATTGTTACAATTGCAGGGAACAATAAGTAATTGGTAACCGGCATTCTCTGTTCATAATCTCGGACAATTTCTGTTGTCTGCTAGTTGAGATAAGTGTGTCCATTTCAGTTATCGCCAACACTGGCGGCTAGAAGAAGTACGTATCTTTAACAGTACTGTTATTACTCAGAGCTGAGATAAAAATTATCTCCGACCATAAAAATTGAGTATAGCGGAACCTGACTGTTGAAACAAGTGTTGGTTGGTAGTTGGTACTCTCCAGAATTTATAACTGCATGCAGAACTGTGTTATTTGGAAAAGATATGGTGTTTTATGAGCATCCTCACGGTTGTATGTCATTGGAGATGTTTGTCGGGAAATTACAACTATTCATCTAAATTTGACGGTATTGTTGGTGCCACATATATATACATCCATGCATCCTATTCATTCCCTTATTACTCACACATATAAGGAAAACTTTTCATGTGTTTTATGGCTAACAGCATAAAGCCGTGTCTACACTGGAGAAATGTTCGATATGCATGTTCGGCAAACATGTTTCTTGAGAAGCTCAGAGACAAACATTTTTGAAATTTTGGACAATAATTTTTTTGTCGAAGAAAAAAATTACTGTTTTTCCGAGCATTTTCAGAGTTGACGGCTGTAAAACAAAACCTGTTCTCCCTACTTACAAATAATTTGTTTGGTGGCGCGTCCACACTGACCACGGGCAAACATTGTTTGTCAAACATAATAAAATTTGCCCAAACATGTTTGTCGAACATTTGTTCAGTGTGGACAAGGCTTTATAGTGAGGTCCACGTTATAATGACAATAGAGAAAGATAGGAGTACAGCGTTGCCGATTTTCGACCTTGCCACTGCCCTCTATAGAGGATAGCTGATACCAGTTATATCTGATGTGATATTAAATGCTTATTCTTGATAAAATAATCAATAATTGACCGAGCGAAGTGGGGTCTGAGATTCAAGTCGACGGTTTTGGCATTTCTCTTAATGTTCAAATGTTTGAATGTTTATATGTTGCACATTTACGGCGAAACGCGGTAAAAGATTTTCATAAAATTTGACACGTATGTTCCTGTTTTAATTGCGCGTCCACGTATATACAAGTTTTTGGAAATTTTGCATTTCAAGGATAATATAGAAGGAAAAAGGAGCATCCTTCATAAGCCAATATTAGAGTGAAAATCAGACTATAGAATTATTCATCATAAATCAGCTGACAAGTGATTACACAGATGTGTGTGGAGAAGCCAGTCTATTGCTTTATTTCCATTAGGTCTATAGTTTCAATCAGGTACTTGTGGATGAGAATACTGCGTGAGGTCTACTGTTCACAGAACTACTAGGTATATTCTTTTCGTCAAAAATATATCTTCCAATGATTAAATAATTGATTTTCATGAGATATTTTGTTAATTGATTTTCAACATTAAAAAAAAACGATCTGGCAACGTTGCAGAGCTAGAAAAGGATAGCGCTATCTTTTTTGTCGGATGATAAACAAGGATAGAAACACCAATTTTAATCAAATACTGCCATTATAATTGGCTCCTCACTTTTTTATGATTCTCATAGCACCTAGTTCAGGCTGTGCAAAGGCTAAAAATAAACTTTCTACTGGTGATATTTTCCCAAGTTTTTCGGTATGTATATCATCAAGCTATCTAAATGAAAAGGTTTTCTCAGAAAAATTTTTTTTCGATCATTACTTTTTGAAATATGAGCGCCTAAAGTTTGAATTTTTGGGACAGAACATTCCAAATTCGGTAAGAGATAAATCCATGAGATTTAGAGGATAGATTCTTCATAGTATTGTTGATCTAGTAAAACAAACATTTTTTGAGAATATAGATTTTCGTGAAAAATATTCAATTTACCAAAAATAACTTTTAGTTGAGTTATTAACAGACATGTCTCAAAAAGTAATGATCGGAAAAAATTTTTTCCTGAGAAAACTTTTTCATTTTGATAGATTTAAGGTGCGTACAGATATACGCGCCGCGAACATGAGCAATTCACTTTTAATCAGCTGACTATCTGTATTTTTACAGAAACGGTAAGATACAGATATAAAAAGCTTGGCAACAGCTGATTAAAAGTGAATTGCTCATGTTCGCGGCGCGTAAATCTGTACGCACCTTAAGATATACAAACCGAAAAACTTTGAAAAATATCACTATTTTATTTTTAGCCATTGCACAACCTTAAAGACTAATAGTTTCACTCTAGTAACGAAATTGACTCGGGAAAATATTATTTTTAGATGGGTTACATCACATTACGTTTCTGACAAAATTCAATAGAGAATCCCCTATGAACCCATCAAATAGAAATTATTTTTCTTATTGAAAAATTCCCAAAGGTAGAGATAAAGAGGCTGCTATAGAGAGAAAGAAAGATGGAGAGAGAAGGACGAAAGCAACATGCAGTTTCGGTCATAGTATAGCAGAAGCCGTTAATAAGAGTGATAGTAAATCCGTGTTATCCTATTTAGTGGCTGTATGAAGTACCTGAAGTACGAAACAAAGACTAAAAGCCACCTCTGACTTTTTGTAGGATAACGATCCTGTCGCTATTATATTCGATCCCGCCACTTTCTTTATAAAATTAATGCATCGGCCATAACGCCTAGTTTGGTATCCCCCGCCAAAAGTTATTGATTCCATCCAAGAAGGTTAGACTCAGAGTGCACCGGTACTCACACTATCTGACCCCTTTATCTCCAACCACGTGTTGTAGAAATTAAAAGTTTTTCAAAGTTATGAAGCTAACAAAAGCGTTAATATCCGATCAGTATTTTCTTCACTTTCATCTTTATTCGCTTGAGATAAGAGGAACCTTCCATCGAAGCTGGAAAATAATTATTGCAGGTTTTAAAGATTCGACACGCTATTCGCTAGACTCCTAACATCTGTTGAATCTCAGAAAATAAGACACGCTGGTTGCTATGCAGTCTACGTGTCAAAACTTTCCTGTCCAAATGAGATTTATCGATAGAACCTAACCTCAAAACTTTGCTGTTCCCCTATTCCAGCCTATACCGACATTTTAACCTCCAGAATAATCAGTCATCTTGGTTAGAAAGCTCAACGGAATATTTATTAACTTGCACTTCCATCTTGAGAGGGTCAGTTGTTATTAATCGTAAGCAATTAGTTTGTGGCTACTCACTTTTGTACGAACAGTAGTACACTAGTAGCTATATTTATATTAATTCTCGTACGAACAGTTGTGGTAACTGTATGTGGCATGCGCGCCACTGAATTTTATAACGTACTTTCTTAAGTCTAGCTATCATCAGAGAGGAGAAAAGGGTACTTCTAGAAGGATATTTCATTCATCTCTGCTATCATGTTCGTTTTTTATGTGTTATGATGTATATGTTGACTATTATTCAGTTTATTTTACCTCCAACACAAGTCATGAACTATGGCTTAACATTCCGGTAGTCGCGCCCTACTCAATCATACGAGCAGTCGCTAATAATACAAAGTGTTGTATTTTGTACAACATCCAATTTTCCAAGTGTTAAGAACTCTGAGCTTCGCTCGCCATATCCGTCTAGCCAGGGGGGCTCCGCCCCCTGGACCCCCGACTGGATCGTCCAAGGATGAGATCAGCAGGCTCGCTTCGCTCGCCTGAATTTTTCATTTGACCATTTTTATCGTATGTTGGGACGATCCAGTCGGGGGGTAAAGACTAAACGGATATGGCGAGCGAAGCGAGCCTGACGGCTAGTAATATAATATTCCCAGGAATAGCTCTGATTGAAGTAGCAGTGCCCAATCAATTTTTCCGCGATAAATGCATTTCAATCTTCAACTTGGTGCTAACCTAACAAAGTCAACTTAACTTAATGCCAACCTGTCAAAATTATTAATTTGGTTACCAGTTAACAACTGTTTCGAAGAGGTACTCTCTCTAGATTATAGTTCTATATTAACATATGGTATGGACATTTTTCAATTATAATTAACAGAATTAGAAGAATATACATGCCGAAAGACGAACTTTAAGCCCTTAAAAACCACCCTTAAACCCGGTTGCACAAAAGCCGGTTAAATTTTAACCGTGATTAACTTCACAAGAACCAATCAGAGAATGCGTTTTTGATAAAACGGCTTCTCTGATTGGTTCTCGCGGAAGTAATCACGGTTAAAATTTAACCGGCTTTTGTGCAACCGGGCCTTAGAGTTAAAATATTGCCAAAAGATTTCTTAGTGCGCCTCTGAAGGGCCAACTGAACATACCTACCAAATTCGAACGTTTTTGGTCCGGTAGATTTTTAGTTCTGCGAGTGAGTGAGTGAGTGAGTGAGTCAGTCAGTCAGTCAGCCAGTCAGTCAGTCAGTCAGTCAGTGAGTGAGTGCCATTTCGCTTTTATATATATAGATGGGGAATGTGGTGGGTAAACTAATACTAGTCAAAATGGGTTCCAAACCCTGAGTGATATTGGAGGATATGAAGCTGTATTTTCAATTTCACACTGTTCACCATCCTAATTTCAACTGCACAATTCACTGTTAACCTATCCAAGAGTCGAATTGAGTTCGTTAAACTCATATCTAAATTTTAATCAACTTTTTATGAGGACCTGGCAAGTTCTGGATGAATGTTCGTATACACATCCAGCGTTGCTCCAAGTTATTAAGGTTGATATTTTTAAAGTAGTGATATCTTCAAGATATGAAGAGACGTGTCAACTTTCCTACTGATGCTCTTATCTCATTTCATCTCAATATAATTGGAATATAAGTACTCAATAATTGTAATTAATGACTCTCCAGTGATATCAATAGTTGCAGAGGCCGGATACAATCTGAAAGTTCCGTGGGAAATGTACATTCGTCTATCTACGATTGTTGATGTACTTGGGTACATAAAGATCGCTCTTTCAATAAGAAAGTAGAAAATCCAGTTCAAGAGAGCGAGCTCCTATCCACACTATGGGAGGAAGTACGTTATTGTTTACGCTTGTCATCTTCCATGCTTTGCCACTGTTTGAACGGTCGATACAAACGCATCCTCCCTAGAAAGTGAATGTTAACAGAGGATTATAACTCTCATAGTTTAGTACCAGGAGAAATGTTTAGTATAACCTGGAGAATGTTACACACATGATTCAATTGATTAATAGTTGAAAGTAGCTTGTGAGTTGATGGTAATTGCACTTCAAATACATTTAAATCAATTGTGTGGTTTTACTTAACAGCTGGTGAAGGTGATTGTTCAATGCATAATACAAGTAAAAGTCAATTCTCTATCTAGTACATTAAATTTATTTGAATTAGAAATTATGTTGCTATCACAAAAAATTTATTTGAATCAGAAATTATGTTGCTATCACAAGTACATTTCTTTGAATCAGAAATTATCTTTCTATCACAAGTACATTTATTTGAATCAGAAATTATCTTGCTATCACAAGTACATTTCTTTGAATCAGAAATTATGTTGCTATCACAAGTACATTTATTTGAATCAGAAATTATGTATAATCCTTGCGGAGGGGAGAATGGGTAGCACCTGATCCTATAATACAAACTCTTCAAAAAGATAGATAATCTATAAAATAATAAAAATGAAAGAATCGCCTTATTAGGGAATAGGAAATTCACGAATAACGCATCATCACGTCTGAACTACTGGACTGATTAACTTGAAATTTTGCATATAGATTTCCAATTTACCTACGATGCTTATAGGCCTATTTTCAATTCTTCAAGATTTCAATATATCGAATTTTCATTTTGTCAAGTTGGAGTAAGTGATAACGCACCGGTCTAATAATCGAGAGAACCCGAGTTCGAATCTCAACCGGGGCGAAAGTTTTTGACCACAGCACAATCACATATATACGGCCACCCCGTCTTTCGGAGGAGACGATAAGTCGTCGGTCCCGACTACATAAAAAGCAGTCGTCATCGCTCATCATCATCCCTCTCACTCGTTACCCACGCACAAACCTAGAAGCTTATGTGGGAATCACCCTCAGTATTATTATTGATTATCATAGAGAGAATATATAGTGAGGTCCACATTATAATGACAGTATTTGATCAATTTTGGTTTTGCTATCCTTGTCTATCATTCGACAAATCCGGTGGTACTATCCATTTCTTGGTCCAAAACGATGCCAATTATGTTTTCGACATTGTAGAAATATAATTAATTAATTCAGAGAATCGGCATCGCTATTTTTCTATCTTCATCCACTGTCATTATAACGTGGACCTCACTATAGCAAAGGGGATATCCCATGGTGAAGGTCGTTAATGTTTTAAATATTAGCCGATTACTATTTTCAATTCTTCAAGATCTCAATATATCAAGTTTTTAATAAGACCCTAGCGGAGCACATGTTACCTGCTAGTGATAAATTCAATTTTATTAAAAACACACAAAACAAGACAAAACAAAATAACAAAGAATTACAAAACAAATAAAATACAATAGAATGTTACAAATATAAAAAAATAATGCTAGCTTTATAATATCTTTCCATAGAAGTTCATCTAAGATCCAACTGAAGCAGTTGATTTATGAAGCTCCATTCAATCCCACACACGAGACAAGGAATTTGTTGTGAAGAAAACCGAAATATGTTACAAAGGACTGGAAAATAACTGAATGAGAGGTGTTTTCAGAAAGAAACCAGTAACACAGCGCCAAGAAAACTACTAGTAATTCAGAAATTTGTGATCTAGGAGTGAACTATTGCGGAAAACTATGTTGTAGTCTGTTGACACACCCAGGACCCAGCAAACAACCATCAAATCACTGGTTAGGCCTACATATTATTACATATATTTATTGGAGCTGTCTCAAAACCGACAACAATGCATTTCCACACGCACTCACGCACACACACACGCCAATAAATTCATCAGTATTCAGAGGAGCTGACTTCATTGTCTGTGGAGGAACACGGTGACGAAGTTAGGGGCACTGAACTCTTTCTGACTCTTTCTCACTTTTCACTTGCCAACAATCAGATCCCCTCTTATCATACTTTGGATATCAAGCCAGAGAGCTCTCTAACTCTCTCACTCTCTCTTACTCACTTACTCACTCTCTCTAACTCCATCTTCTACTCATTCAGTCATTCTCTCTCTCTCTCACTCACTTTATCTCTGCCTTACACATTGACTCTCTTATTATGTCATTGTCTCTCTCACTCACACTCTTCCACTCCCTCATTTTTCTCTCTCTTTCTCTCTCTCTCTCTCTTCCTCATGCTCTTTATCTCTCACACACACACAAACTCTCTCTCTTACTTAGTCACTCTCAATGACTCTTCCTCACGCTCACTCTATCTTTTACGACCACATTTTCTCACTCACTCACTCTTTCTTACTCTCTGTCACTGTCTCTCTGCCTCTTTTTCCTCTCTCTTTTACTCTTCCTCATGCTCACTTTTACTCTGTTTATCTGTCACACTTCCTCCATCTCTTTCATCAATCTCTTTCTCTTTCTCCCTCTTACTCTCTCACTCTTCAACTCTCTATTCTCTCTTTTTCTTTTCTGTAACATTCTTTCACTCTATCTCACATTAACTCTCTCTCTCTTTTTGGTAGAGAGTTAGTGCTCTTTGGTAGAGAGTTAGTGGGAAGGATACTTCGAATATTCTTTCTGATGAATGGACATTGATATGTCCAAAGCTCCGCCAATTAATGTAGATGCATAACAATATTATCTATTTTATCTACAGTTATTACAAAATCGCTTTTTCTCATATCATATGCAGCTCAATAATTATTTTTTGTAAATTTATCTATACTTTTTATGTATTGTAAGCCATTGTATATAAGTGTATAAGCAAGTATATATTGTAATCTACATAAATAAAGTACTCAATTAATGAATCAATCAATCAATCAATCAATCAATCTCTCTCTAACTCACACTGAATAGTCACAAGTCTCTCTATCGCTCTCTATCTACCTCTACACAGTCGAATGTCACACACTCTATCTCTCTCTCTTTGCATAGTCACATCACTCTCTCACTATCTCTCTCTCTCACACACACACACTCTCACTGAATAGTCGCATGTCTCCCTCCTATGACACTCTCCCACACTGTCTCTTCGCAGACGCATGTTTCTCTCTCTCTTTGCACAGTCACATATCTCCCTCACACTCACATATATGTTGTCAGCGACGCACTATTATCTTATCTCTTTTGAAGGCTTATTAGCGTTTCAAACTCCACGTGTAGGGTCGTCTTCTACTCAGGAAACACGTGTATCAAGGCAAGGACATTCAACTTTTTCGAGGTTTGCTGAAACACCAGCTCAAGTTGGAGTCTGAAATTATATGAAATTGCCGAAATTATTGGCTCACATCGGAAGAAGCAACTGTTTTTTTTTCGAAGAGGCAATTTCTAATTTTGAATGGAGACATGCGAACGATACTGCTTTCAATATTTTCTAACAAATTACTGGTGAAAAGTTTTAACTGAGACTTATCTCAGGAAGTATTGAAAGTGAGAATTACAATATTAGTGTGCTGTGAAATACTCTCTCACTTCAATCAAATAACATTTCAACTAGTTATAAATCTGAAATGACAACATTCACACTATCATCAAAAAAGATTTTAACAAGTTTCAATTCTCAAATTCAGACTATAATAATATTGTGATGAAGATAGTCTATAGGCCTATGGTTGAATCTAAAAAGAGTTTTATAGTTCTCAACTATTGGTTGTGATCATATCTGGTATAGAGTCTGAAATTCTTTATTAAAAAATACATCATTGTAGTCGTTTTCCAGTGTTAAAACTTGAAGCATAGATTATAGCAGTTCACGATGGATGAAGAAATTCAAAAACTAAGATATGGAATCTTCTGATAGAAAATTTTAATTTAAAACCATTTCCAAACCTACAACTAAAACTCTAATATAAATTGGATAATGGATTTCATCTAAACAACTCTCTTAATCATTTTACTTACTCTTTTTTAGAGGGCAATAATCGATGCTTGTCGAAGAAATGATAGCACAAACTCACCTGAAAATAAAACAATTAATTACTCTTCAATGTTTGATTCCATTTCGAACTGCTTGTTAAATAATCACTTTGAACAATTAATTACGACATAGCAGTCCTGACTGCTATGTCGTAATTAAGTGTTCAAAGTGACAATTAATTAGTTAACTTGAAATGTGGTGAAGGAATTAGTCACATAACAAGATGAAACTAAATTAAAATACAAAGAAATTAAAAGTATACAGCAAGGGTGCCTAGTTACCAAAATTCAACCTACATTTCGGTGTTTTATGCTCATTAATCTAGTAGAGAAAGTTAATAAATTTCCATAAAAAGGAAATAAAGTTCATGAGAGACTAAATAGAGTTGGGAATAAGTGAACTTATTTTTCTAGTTCAAGTAAGTGAATGAAGACATTATTATTATTATTATTAATTTATAGCCGATTTATTTAAAGGTAACTGAATTTTTTAATATTTTCAGTAATATAAGTACAAGAATCTCATATTTCATAGAATACATTACTTTTAACGACTTAGTAATTTCTTTTTCCACCATCAATTTTGAAAAACTATGTTCAAAGTGATGTTTTTTTCACACAAAACTCGTGATCAATGGAATAGCTTGAATCACGTAATCATAGATATTATAATTCAACAAAACAGTCATTAATTCATAGAACATCGTTCAGGTTCATAAATTTAGCGATAACATTATTAACACATCCTTGAATCAATTGATAGCAGACCGCCAAGAACTATTTAATGTACAACCCATTCCGAGAACTAAAAATATTCTGAAGCAACCATAAAAAATGGAATCTCAAATGAGATAAAATATTTTAATAACTATGTAACTGATGATTATTGGTGATAAGGTACAGAATAAAGAACAAAAAGAAAGAATAAGAAGAAGAAGAAGAAGAAGAAGAAGAAGAAGTAGCAGCAGCTTGTAAGACATTTTTATTGCATGTGGCATTGACACTGTATCTGAACGTAAAGCTGATGATAAAGATTTGCCAAGAGAGATACGTGAGTCTGAAAGCTATTAAACAAATGAATGATTTTCAGCCGAAGATGGCAGATAGTAGGAACACTCATTTACATTGTAGTATTTATTGTTAGAGTAATGAATAAAGTTGAAAACATGAGAGATTCCAGATAGCAATCTCTAGCCGAGGATGGGTAAAATTAATTGTTGGGCTTCGTCGTTTACTGGCGCATAGTGTACCAGCATGAGAAGCCAATGAGAGAGATGGCAGAAAATTTCTGAAGCTTCCGGCAATTTTAGATATTTTATTCATGTTTATAACTAGCTGGCTAATTGGAATAAACATGGGAACCAGCCAGAATTGAGAGCCCCATGTTTTTCTCGTGGCTGCTCTATGAATACTACATCAAATTAAAAATTGAAAAACTTTTTATTTATTTTCATGGTTGTTTTATACACGTGTGAATGAAAAGTGAACTCTCCCAAGCATATAGATATATTCTTAAAGTTTAAAAGTGTTAAATCTTTTAAAATGTTCTAATAAAAGGGTAATACAAGTTTTATATTGTTTTTATTAATTTGAATAAAGTAGCCCGTATAAGTGAAGTGAATTTAGAATAATTTTTATAACAAATATATAGAATATAGACAAATAATAATTCTGGTTTGACGATTTCTATCATACAAAATATCAAATTAAAATGCTTGAAGAACGGACCAGTGCTAATTCCGATATCCTCAAATTCAAGTACAAGTTTATATGTTTGTATTTCACCGGATCTCAAAACGGCTCTAAAGCTGCGTACACATATACGCTCTTCCAACCCGCACCGAGCACGCTCCTCCTTCGTACCGCCCTCGTATCGCCCTCGTTCCTCCATCGAACCACAGTCGCGCCGCCCACGCACCCTCATGAACGTTACGGAAGATGTTAGATCTTCTCGCGTTCCCCGGTCGAACCACTCTTGCTCGCCGGTCGATCATCAATCGCTCTGCTGGAGTGACGTTCGGTTGCGGAGCAGAGCGAAAATCTGTACGCACCTTTACGATTCTCACGAAATTCAGAACATAGTAAGTTTATAATATAAACTTTCGATTGCACTAGGTCTCATCCCTGGGAGAACTCGCTGAAGGACATTAAAAGGATAATTATTATTCATCCTTGGAAAAGCAGCTGATAATAATTATTTCGTCGTCTGTTGATGATGGAAGTGAATGAGCGAGTTCATGTGTGTGGGACTGCGTAAAAGTTATGACTCAGCTGTTGAACTTTTGTAATCATTCAATCAGGTACTTGGTGCCGGTTGCAAAAAGCCGGGTTATTTTTAATCCTGATTGATTCCAGTAGAAGCATATTTTTGAAAATGATCTTCTCAGATTTGGTTCACGTGAAATTAATCAGGATTAAAATTAAACCGGCTTTTGTGCGGCCGGGTCTTTGTGAGGGAATTTTTTGCATTCCTTTGGGAATTAATCTCAATTCACTGTGACTAGATAGAACATTTCTGTATGAATAGTTTCTTCTTTCGTCATAAACTGTTTATGTTTTTATACTCCAGAGCGAAGCTCGGTCCCCGATATTGTATTCTAATACATCTATTCTACTATTCTACATCCATCCTACATGTATTCTACTAATCTATTCTAATACATCTACAGGTGGACTTGAAAACAAATAGTTGAACCGGTCCTTAGCGGCATGCCTTTTAAGCAGAGAGGAAACCCATTAACAGCTGGACACAGCACCGCCACTTGACGAGAAATGGAATTACCAGTTGGTGCTTGAAGGATTGCTCCGGCGTTTAGTTGCGATATTTCCTTTGCTTGTTCCCGAACTAACCGCATAAATTACTATTGCAGAGCAAGTACGCAGAGAGAGATCGAGAGAGAGAGGGAGAGAGATAGAGAGGAGAGAGAGAGAGGGAGAGAGTGGAGGATAGTAAGAAGTTAGAGGAAAAGAGAGAGAAGATGATGGTGAGGAGTTGGTGGAATAGAGAGGAAGAGGAGGCTAGTAAAAAGCTGGAGGATGAGAGAGAGGCTGATAATGAGACATGAATAGGTGTGTGTGAGAGAGAGAGAGTGAGACATCTAAGAAATACATTGAGAGAAACAAGGAGAGAATTATCCCGAGATTTAGTGAGAACTGAAAGGGTGTGAAATGAAAATGAAATATATTGAAATGAAAAAAAAATCGTTATTCCATTTCACACCTTTTCAAATGAAATGAAAATAAATCTTTATTTCATCTCACACCTCCTCACTAAATCCACGAAAAGAGAGAGAGGCTGATAGTGAGGAGTTAGAGGAAGAAAGAGAGGGAGTAAGAGGAGGCTAGTGAGAAGCTGAAGGAAGAGAGAGAGGCTGATAATGAGACATGAAAAGGTGATTGATTGATTGAGTACTTTATTTGTGTAGATTACAATATATACTGGATTATACACTTATATACAATAGCTTACAATACAGCAAAATTATAGATGAATTTACATAATATAGACTAAGAAAATAATTATTGAATTGTATATGATATAGAAAAGCAATTTATAATATAATAACTATAGATAATTGTATTGTTGTGCATCTACATAAATTAGCGGAGCTTTGGACTTATCAATGTCCATTCTTCGGAAAGAATATTCAAAGTATCCTTCCCACTAACTCTCTACCAAAACGTTAATTTCATCAATTCAACTAAGGATTTATTCATAAATGAAATATTGTAAAAGTTTTAATTAATGTGAAGGTGAAGATTTTATAAGAAGAATTATATAAGTAAGAAAGATCAAATCATTGATTATTAAAAAATTTTCATTGATTATTGATAGAGTGTTTGGTAGATGATGATTGATAGAAAATCATAGATCAATGATAGAAGATCATTGATTATTAATAGAGAGAGAGAGAGAGTGAGAGAGAGAGAGCGAGAGAGTGAGACAACTAAGAAATACATTGAGAGAAACAAAGCGAGAATTATCCCGGGATGTAGTAAGAACTGAAAGGGTGTGAAAGAGAGACAACTACTAAGAAAGACATTGAGATAAACAAAGAGAGCACAATCCCGGGATGAGTAGCAACAACCTGGACCAGTTTACGAGTTGCAGCTTATCTTTAGCTTAATCCATGCACCCCCATCCTAGCTTACTTACCTATCCTTGATCCTTGCTTTGCTATAGTGAGGTCCACGTTATAATGGCAGTATTTGATTAACATTTGTGTTGCTATTCTTGTCTATCATTCCACAAAGCAGATAGCACTATCCTTTTCTAGCTCAGCAACGTTGTCAGATCGTTGTTTAACAATGTAAAAATATAATTAATTAATAAAAATATTTTTGTCATAGTCATTCAATTTCAGCTGTTTCACATCCATCAAATCAAGCCGGTAAACAGCTGATTGTAGAACAAATAAACATATGATTCTCATTACAGCATACTATACTGTAATAAAATAATATGTTTTCTTTACAGTCGAGGATGTTTCCTAGTTCCGAATTTGGTACAGCAAAACTGCCGTCTTTTAGCGCTCCAGGTGGATGTTTTGTCAACTACAATCAAGAAATTCCTGATTCGAAACTTGTAAACTAGGATATGTTTATAGAATGCATGTAGTAATGTCAGCACAAGCAGGTAATGTTTTCTGTTTCTCAATTATTGTTTTCTAGATTATTATGACAAAAAATAGTATAAGTTACTTAGACGTGAATGTTTTTTTCAGTGCTCAAATAAAATTCATTCTCGCCTGCAAAACGGCCCTTTCCGTCCTTGTGACTTAAGATACTATTGATCACAATTATAAATTTATTTATTAATAATTGAAAAACATATTTCTTGACGAACAAATTAGAATTGATAATTTCAAACAAGTATGAACAGTTAATATTGGGTATACTGGTATGAACTATCCTCTAAGGCAGTGGCAAGGCAGAGAATCGGCAACGCTGTTCATCCACTGCCATTATAACGTGGACCTCACTATATCCCTGGTCACGCTTCTTAATTTTTCCGCGCCTTATCTTTCGAACACGGGGCCGCAGTGTTTCTCGTTTATTTTTTATTTGGACTCCTTGCATAAACCAGCTATAATTAAAATCTAAAAGCAATGAACCATTAGACAGGGTGCAGCTTGGGGTAACCTTTTTCATCTGGCTTCCTGTTTTAATAAGGTGTGTACAAGTTGTGTTACAATAACCTGGTACCGTTCTAGGCAAACTTACAAGAGCTGACATCTTCTTTGTCTCAGAGTGTAATTAACTTCTAGGATTAAGTTTGTAGCATGAATATGTTCTAATTTCTACTTTCTAATTTCTAATTTCTATTTTCGATTCATTTGTGGAACAATTTCAAAAAGTGAATTTTTGACAACATTACAGTCTCTTTAATAACGTCTACGAATCTCAAATCACACATTAATTTGAGGAAACTATTATAGTTTCACTTTTTGTGTAGTTGAGAAGTTGATATTGTGGTAATTATTCATATTGAATGGAAAAGACTGAGAAGTTGTCAAAAAACCACAGATTTATTGATACTTAGAAAGACCGGTTTCGGTTATTACACCATTGTCAATCTCTGATAAACTGTCAGAGATTGAGATTTATCAGAGATTGACAATGGTGTAATAACCGAAGTCGGTCTTTCTAAGTATCAATGAATCTGTGGTTTTTGTCAATTTCTCAGTCTTTTCCATTAAAACTATTATAGAATAGAATAGAATGACTTGTTTATTTTTGTTGACGTGTAGAAGTTAAGACAATAATGTCCACTCTACCACTTGATCACTCTATCATGGAGAAAAGAATACTAATAAAATATATAATCATACTAATTATGTTTCTTCAACTGATAGTAACTCGAGTGTAATATTCTTGGTTTTTATCCAATTTTTAACGGTCTAAATTCAAAATTCTTGTTTTCTGTTGGTTTTGAGTGAAAAAGGACTAAATTTCAGAGAAGTGGAATCATAACCTCATTTCAGACTTTTAAAATATTATATAATTTGGGAAATAAATACTACAAGATACAAAGGGCCGGTTTCCGAGCTCGGGATTTAGCTAAGTTCTAGACTTTAAACAGCTGGAGTCAAAAAATTAGCTTTCCAAAACGGGGCGTAGTGGCAGTTTTTATTTTATTTCTAGAATTGGAAACGCTTTTCCTTGACGAAATTAAACATTTCTAAATAATTCAAAATAGCTGAAATTTTACACTATTTTCTCTTTATTTTATTTTGTGTTCAATTTTCTAGTTTTTTGAAATTTAATTCAAACGTGACTTTGACAATGACTAGGACTACGCCCCGTTTCGGAAAGCCATTTTTCTGACTCCAGCTGTTTAAAGTCTAGAACTGAGCCAAATCCCGAGCTCGGAAACCGGCCCCAAGTTAGTATCCTTCAAATTCAAATTTATTTATTCCGCACTCATGAATACATATACAAAAATCAAACAAAGCTCAACATGACAATACAAACCAACCAAAGTGTAATAATAATAATAAACGGTAAGTGAAAAAAACCACTGGCATAAGATGACTCTTGTTCGCCAGTGGGAATTTGTTTTATTCTTATCCTTAGTTTGTTCTTATTCGAATCCTCAGTTTTATTCTTTTCTATTCAGTGCTTTCTTGTGAAAATCGAAAAAATGATGAATAAATGTTTTTTATGTTTTTTTTTAATTCTATTCAACTATCACTTCTCCATGATTTTATCTCTCATAAATCTCTCCACTTCTCAAAATATTACAAATCAATTTGAGGACGTTGAGAAAAGAATACTAATATAATATATTATGATAATGTATTTTTCAAGTATTTTCTATTCTCTTCGAATAATTTTATCTCCTCTCATAATTCTCTCTAGCTCTCTCTTCTTCTGAAACGTTTCTCAGTGTGTGGTTTAGGGCGTTTGCAAGCATTGCAGTGCCGTAGTTCCAAATAGAAAACTGGTGGCTAGAGTAGAAAAAGAAACTTGAATTTTTACATCTGAACCGGTCTCTTTACCACTGTCCGTTCAGCAACATCACGCGAACGCACTTGTTCTTCTTTTCCACCTCCTTATCTCCTCTCTCTTCTCTTCACTCCTCCTATTCCTCCTCTTCTTCAACCTCTTCCACCACATACTCCTCCTTCTTCATCTTCTTCATCTTCATATGCTTCCTTCTCCTGTTCTCTTCTTCTTCCTCCACTGTCATCTTCTTCTTCTACTGCTTCGCTTCTCTCTTCTTCTTCTCCTTCTCCATTTCCTCCTTCTCCTTCTCCTCCTTTTTCTCCTCCTAATTCTTCTCCTTCACCTCCTTCTCCTTCTTCTTCTTCTTCACCTTCTCCTCCACCTCCTCCTCTTCCTCCACCTTCTCCACAATCTCTCCAACCCCATACTCATTCTTCTTCTTCTTCTTCTTCTTCTTCTTCTTCTTCTTCTTCTTCTTCTTCTTCTTCTCCTTCTTCTTCTTCTTCTTCTTCTTCTTCTTCTTCTTCTTCTTCTTCTTCTTCTTCTTCTTCTTCTTCTTCTTCTTCCTTCTCTTCTTTTTCTTCTTCTTGCATCTTCTTCTCGTATCTTCTTCTTTTTCTTCTCCTTCTTCTTCTACTTGCATCTTCTTCTCGCATCTTTTCTTCTTCTTCTTTTTCTTCTTCTTCTTGCATCTTCTTCTTCTTCTTCATCCCCTGCCTTCTTCTACATCTACATTTTCTTTTTCTTTCCCATCTCCTTCTCCTCCCCCAACTCCTCCTCCTTCTCCGTCTCATCCTCCTTCTTCTCATTCTCCTCCTCCTTCGCCTCCTCCTCCTCCTCATCCTTCTCATCATGTCCTTCTTCTTCTTCTAGCATCTCATTCTCATTCTTGCATCTTATTCTTCTTCTTCTTCTTGCATCTTCTTCTCCTCCTCATCTTTCTCCTTCTTCTTCTTCACCTCCTCCTGCTCTTCTCTCTTTACTGATCGTATTCTTTTGCGGTGTAATCACGCTATCCGTTTTATTGTTATTACTTGGCTTGCGGCCTATCATCCTCTGACCGTTGCTTTGCTGCTCGACTCATAAAATTATGCCTAATGCTCTATGCCTATCCTTATTGCCTATGCCTAATGCTTGCCGCTGGACAAATAATACGAATCGGCCGACCATCTGTTTGCACGATATGGAACTGCAGCCTTCAGTTTAGGCATAGAATAAAACAATCTAAAGTTTTCTCCAGGTTGAGCCTAACCCTTTGCCTCGACCTCAGCACTGTGTAGGCGCTGATTTCATTCATTCAATTCCTTCAAGAAACGTTCCGAAATAATTGAAGTATTTATTGCCTAACTGGTTTACTTTTTTCTGAATGATTTCTCAAGCTCCATTGACCTGAATGATAATGTTTCAGCTGGGTAATGTTTTGTTTTGATCGTTTAACATGATTCATCATAATCTATGCAGGTTAATTTCCGGATGAAGTCGGTTCAAAATCGATCAGGTTAATTTCATTGAAGTTGAGCATGTGAAATATAAAAATTATTCATTGTTTATTTTTCACTGTGATGTTTTGTTTTTTGATTTCTTTTATATATGTTGTGTTGAATTGAATGAAATAATTATTGATTGATTGTTTGTCATGCTGATGTTTCTTCATATCTCGTGCTCCAAATGTTCTAGAGCTGCTTATACACCAAAGTTATTCACAAAATGTATATTTATCCGTCCTTATAGATTCTATTAGATTGAACATAACTTATCATACACATGATGAACATATGTGTTTGTCAAGTTCCGTTCAATCTAATAGAATCTATAAGTAAGGAGAAATGGATATTTTGTTAATAACTTTGGTGTAAACGCAGCTTTATTGCCTAACAGTGTTGATGCATTTTGTTGTGTTCCAGTCTATGCCTACCAGTGTTGTTTCTATTCTCTCAGAGAATAGATTTAGATGATTTCTACTTTAATTTTCAATTTATGAATTGACAATTCCCAATTTTAGTGTAGGCCTAATTCAAGTTTTGTGATAAATGGTATTATTTTAGTTAATATCAATTTTTAGTGTAATTTCTGATTTATCAGTGAACATTAGTAGTTCATCATCGAACATTATTATTTTCATTAACGATCTATAATGAATAGAAATATAGTAGAGTAGTCTTAATTCATAGTAATATTATATTTACTGACTTTGATTGCTTAATGCCTAATGCCTGATACATTGATACAGATTTTGCAAGGTCAAGTTCATGTGCACTCCGTTATGTGACAGGAAACTTATACGATATTGTTTATGGAATACTAAGTCTTAAGATTTATTATGGAATACTATAAATCTTATAAAGATTGGTTTATTCTATCGTTATGTCTACACTGACCTATAAAATGAAGCGAGTCTTAGGAAACATTCAACTCTCTGATATGAATGATACACTTGCAATCCAATCTCAATTCGAATTCTGTGAATATTGGCTGCGAAAAGAATACATATCATTTTGAATTGTCTTTTTCCTTTAGGGCTACTTTTAAATATAAATAAAGATATAAATTCGAGTACCCTTTATAAAATTATTTTGTCACTACATGTTTCGGCTATATAATGCCATAATAAAGTCTTGATAAAATAATAATAAACTTGAATTTAAAAAACACTTTTGAAGTGAAAATACACTTACTTTTGTAGTGACGATCGTTTCGACCTGTTGTTGGTCATCATCAGACTGTGAAGGTCATGACCAACAACAGGTCGAAACGATCGTCACTACAAAAGTAAGTGTATTTTCACTTCAAAAGTGTTTTTAAAATTCAAGTTTAATTTTAACAGTGAAAAGTATGGATATGCAACAGAGTAGAATACTAATATTTTAAGGGCAATACTCAGATTCATATTTTCATTTATATCATTTTGAAATATGATGCTCTCACCTTGAATATACAATCAAATTCTAGAATTAATTCAATGATTATTAGATTAAATGATTTGCCTCGATTAGATTTGATCGGAACCTTCTATATACTAGAAAGTATATAAAAAGTCCTGATTTGATTTACCTATCGATTGAATGCTTATTGAAAACTCGTGAATCTACATATTTTAATAGATTAACCACTATTATCTTCATCATCTTTCAAGTGTCTTTCAACTTCATCCAACTTTTCTGGTACAGTATAATATTTCATACTGTTCGAAAACTTATTTTATTGTTGAACGATGTTATTTTATATTGTAAAAACGAAACTATGCAACCAAAATAAATTGATTTGAGTTCATTCTTCAAAATCGTTGATAAATAACAAGAATATACAAATTATAGGTATCCTATATACTGTCCTTGATAAATAGAGCACAGTCATGAGATATCTATTCATTTATTAGGTTATCATAAACAATACAATGATCGGAAATGAAAAAACAGACTATTGCCCAAAACTTCTTCAATTTCCTAATTCAGTTTCAAATTGTCCAAAAATTATACATAGGTTATGTCTATTTTAATTTCTACACAAATCATCAATCTGAAAATATAATAGTGATAAGTAGTCTTCAAGAAAAAGATTGGTTCATATATGGTAGACTGTATAATACTGGAATGAGAAAAATACATCCTGCTCGTTCTATCCCAATCAAATCTCTCCTTTATAATATCCTACTTTTTCAAATCCCTCATCACAAGAGTTGACTTCTTCTCATATTTACTTATCATAAAAGTTGTTAAATTGCCGTCAATGAGTGTCAGTGCTCTTCATATGTCATTACACTTTCCTCAAAGAGTTATCAACAAACCAACCCGGTCAACTCTGCTATAGCACACATTAAAAAGGATCCATCTATCCTTCTCTGCGGCTTTGGGATTGGCATGCTGCAAGGCACCAGACATTATTGAACTCCTTTTTTTTCTCTCTTCCTTTTTTTATCTTGGCATGTGCGTGTCCATCCGGTTGCGGTGAAGGTGGATGTAGAGTCTATCCTATTATATCTAGCTAGCAATTTCTGTATGTATTATTGAACGAGCGTTAGCGAAGTTCTCACTTTTGACTTAAGCTGGGTTTACACCAAAGTTATTAACAAAATGTTAATAACTTAATCCTTATTGATTCTATTAGATTGAACGGAATTTGACAAACACATATGTTCATCATGTGTATGATAAGTTATGTTCAATCTAATAGAATCTATAAGGATTTAAGTTAATAACATTTTGTTATAAACTTTGGTGTAAGCGCAGCTTTACTAGAGCCCAAAGTCGTTTTCTGTTTGTATGTTCGACAAGAACTTTAGAGAGAATTGATCAATCAACTTTAAATTTTGAACAAGAATCATTGGAACATTTTTACAGGTCAAGTTCGTTGGACAACAAAATTGACTCACTCCTTTCTCCTCTTTCAGGATATAAAAAAAAACATTGAAAGTGCATATGAAAAAAATTGTTTTGCTTTATCATTAATCAGTCAGCTGGAATTATTTGCATGCTATTCAGGAGAGGAATAGCACAAGGTTACCTTATTTTTCCTCTCCCCTATCATTTTGATAATGTACATATTGTATAAATGAATGATAAATAATTTATATCTGTAACTTGTCCATTCATTTAAAAAGGAATGATTAGAAGAAGCTGATGCTATTATTTGGCACACAGACGACTTTATGTGACACCACCTTCTTCTTCTTCTTCTTCTTATTCTTCTTCTTCTTGCATCATCTTCTTCTTCTTCTCCTGCCTTCTTCTGTCTTCTTTTTTTCATCTTCTTCTCGTCATTCCTATTCTATTCTCTCTATCGCGAAGTCGAAGGTCAAATTGTGTAGCTTTATGAAAATCAAGGAAAACATGAATTTGATGAGGGAGAGAATGAGAGGAGAGGAAACACGAGAGAAAATATGAATTCAGAAAAACAAGAAGAAGAGAATATGGAAGAAAAGAAGAGAACATAAGAAAGAGAAGGTCAAGGAGAAAGAATGAGAGAGAAGTCGTTCAACGATGAATCACCTGCTGAGTCTACCGCGGAGTGAGTTGACTACAGACGGCATGCTCGCATTGACTTGCTTCAGTGCTTCTGACTCTGACTATATACATACACGCAAACAACTTGCTTCATTGCTTCTGACTGTACATATATACATATATACTACCAACCACCTACATCCCGCCAAAACAAAAGCGAATTTATGATTTCTTTGGCGCGCTTTTCCGTTTCTGAACTGAATCATTGCTATAGTGAGGTTCACGTTATAATGGCAGTGTTTGATTAGCAATGGTAATGCTATCCTTGTCTATCATTCAACAAAGCGGATAGCGCTATCTCTTTCTCACTTTGCTCTGTTGCTAGATCGTCTTTTTACAATGTAGAAGATTGATTAATCAACAAAATATTTCATCTTAATTATGAAAATTCATTATGAAATTATTGAAAAATATAATTTCTTGCTTAATGAAATATAATTGATTATTTTAAAGGAGAATGAACAGTTGATATCACATCAATAAACCTGTATCAGCTACCGTCTATAGAGGGCATTGACAAGACAGAGGATCAGCAACGTTGTTCTGCTATCTTTCTCAGCTCATTATAACGTGGACGTTATTGTAGGCGCGTTGACCTCGTGACTCCAGAATGGAATTCAGTCTCAAATCAATTTCAATCCATAAACACATCTACAAAATCCATGTACAAATTCATTCACATGTATAAAAGTTTTCTAATTTATTGCCTTCTTCCCAATGACACATGTACAAAATTCCAATATGACAAGTGTTTTTTTTTTCATTTATTGCTTTCTCTCAGAACAATATGCATTATGCTCCTACATTTCAAGCATTACGCTCCTAAACTACATTTATCGCTAATCTAGGATTAAATGATGTATGTAATGTATGGTATTGTCACATTTATTTATATATTTATTTAATCATTCAGAATGATTAATAATTTTGTAATTTATGGTATGGTCACATTTATCTATTTATTTAATATTACACAACTTACAGAAAAGTACCACAGGCTTATAAGCCCAAAACGGTTCCAATTCTAATTGATACAACAGTCCAAATGTAGCTAGGTTATGTGTCACTTAACATTCATCAATTACACACTCAATTTACAATTCAAAACACATTTACATTCTTTATTGTGATGTTTTTTCACATTACAACATTAGTTTAAACCGTAGCTCTGTTTAAACCGTGATTTGGCTTGACACAAACCATCCTTAAATGCTCTCACAATTTTCAAATGTTCCAGAAATATTGGAATCAAGATGCTGTTCAAAGATATTCAGATTATTGGAATAGTTATTATCGTTACACAATTCACGATGAATTTGACCAAAAATACTTGAGTGAAATTCCTGAGGTGACAATCGATGATGAATATTACTGTGACTTCATGACATCAATAGGCTGATTAGATCACTATAACTTGATGAAATAATAGCAAAAAAAATTTGAAATATTGGAAAGGAAGTTTACATTCTGCTGAATGATCATATCTTCAATTAATTGTACAATGATTACAAAGTTTAAATGAAAAGTCAATGTTGTGATCAGACAAAGGGGAACTGATGAATTATTGAACGAAAGGCATGAGTCATCCTTTGAGAACAGCTGTGAATAGGCTGGAATAAGAATCAAACTACAGTGGCTGGAAAATTGAAAATCAACACCATTTCATGAATCGGACACTAAAACCACAAAATCTGGTGTGCCGCACTCACACAACTTCCCTTGTCATTATGAAAATTGATCACCTGACGCTAGTGTTCTCGCGCATCTAAAGTCTACTATTCAAAGATCTGAGCCAGCTGGTGACAGGACAATAACGCTAGAGACACACGAGGTCTATCGCTGCCATCTTGATAAATTAGGGTTCTTGTTGTTTTTGACTTTTATTGTGAAATGACGCCATCGATTCCACAAGTATGGGTAATGGAAGAAGAAGAAGGTATAAGGTATAAGATAACTAGCAGGTAAACTCCGCAAGACAAACGGAACACTTGACGATTTGAAAACTAAAAGAACTGAAAACTTGATAAACTTAAAATTTGATGAACTGGAATATTGAAGAATTGAAAACTTTACAAACTGAAAACTTGGGGTAATGGAACCTTGAAAATTTGAAAATAGTCCTATAACCATCCTCAGATAATTAAGAATCTGTATGCAGAATTAGTCCAGTAGTTTAGACATGATGATTCGTCAAACATGATTTTCCTATCCCCTACGTGTATAAGCCAGTTACTTCCTTTATTATAGTAAAAACCACAGTATCTACCTGGGAAATTTACTATTATTATGCAGTTTATCAGAGATTGACAATGGTGTAATAACCGAAACCGGTCTTTCTAAGTATCAATAAATCTGTGGTTTTTTGACAATTTCTTAGTTTTTCTCATTCAATAATTAATGGATTATTCATAAATAGTGATTATGATTAGTATTTTGATCACGATGCTACTTTACATTCTTTCAAAATTTGATTTGAGATTCAAAAACTGTTCAAAGTGTGAAATCACTCTTGTTAGCGCTATCTACAAAAATACCAAAACAATTTAGTATGAATCATACGATAATATGCAAAACATTCAACCATCCATTCCAATTATTTCCCTAGTAGAAACGTTCTACTAGTTATAATAGCGCAATTTTAGAGAGATACACGAATATTTTTCATGGTCTGTGTTCTCCGTTGAGTAATTTATGATAATGCACCGATAAAACACGACACAGTGTGGCAAAAATAAAACTATGGTAAGTTGACTGAACCTCAGAGGTTTTTGCCATTGGTTTTTGCCAACAACAGCTCGATACTGTACTTAATTTTCCATAAAATTAGAATAATGTTATTCGGTTGGCAACAAGTGGGAGAGGATTTGAGCACTGTAGTGAGGTCCACGTTATAATGGCAGAATTTGATTGTGTTGCTATCTTTGTGTATCATTCGACAAAGCAGATAGCGCTATCCTTTACTAGCTTTACAACGTTGCCAGATAAGTTTTAACAATGTAGAATTATAAATAATTAACAAAATATTCAATCTAGATTATGGAAATTCATTATTTGATCATTTGAAGATATGGTTCCCTTCCTATTGTATTAAGCGAGAAATTCTATTAACATTGGTGCTGCTGCAATCCTTGTTCATCATTTTACAAACCAGATAGCGCTCTCCTTTTCTAGCTCCAGAACGTTGCCAGATAAGTTTTAACAATGTAGAAATATGAATAATTTAAAAAATATTCAATCTCAATTATGAAAATTCATTATTTGATCATTTGAAGATATAGTTCCCTTCCTATTATATTAAGCGAGAAATTTCTGTATACTGTTTATATTATTATATCTGGTTATTCATGTTCAACGGATCTCGAAAACGGCTCTAACGATTTTCACGAAATTTGGAAAATAGTAGGTTTATGATGTAAAAGTTCGATTGCACTAGGTCTCATCCCTGGGAAAACTCGCTGAAGGACATGAAAAGGATAACAATGATTCATTTTTAGAAAAACAGATGATAATTTCGTCGTCTGTCGAAACAGAAGATGCGTGTGTGGGAAAGAGACAGAATTTATTATTTCCAGCTGTGTAATCAATCAAATTTCAAGCGACTTGATTGAAATAATCGTACTTGTTGACATTTATTTATTTATTTATTCATTTATTCGTGGACAGAATCACAAATCATATAAATATGATTAGGAAGGAACAAGCTTGGCCCAAATCTATTCCATTCCCAAATTTTGATAAATTAATAAAATGTCAAAAAAATAGGTTATGTTTCTACTGTAAAACATGTTGACATGACATGATAATCATTCTAAACTGAAGTATATCATAATTTTCAAAGTTATTCATTATTTGACAATTTTAAGTGATTAGTGAGTGTTATTCTGATATTCAATTTGGTTTGTAGATAATCTAAATTTGAGTTTTTTTGTTTTTAGATGTTTGGACTGAAAATTTAACCTGAATTCAAGTGTATGGAAAATAACCTACTTTCTGGACTATTTATAGTGTATAAATCAGAATTCGGGAAGAAACAGTTTTGGGCTGTGCCTGTTAGTCCTTCCCCAATAATTTCAAAGAATTTTGTTCTGTTTATCAATAGTTTATAAATAATAACGAGCGAAACTCGGTGCCCCGATATTGATTTTAAACAAGAATGGACATAATATCACATCAGATACACCGGTATCAGCTACCCTCTATAGAAGGCAGTGCCAAGGCAGAGAATCGGCAATGCTGTTCTCCTATTTTTCTCTACTGCCATTATAAAGTGGACCACACCATAGCTCTCCTTCACGCTACAAAAAAATGTTGTGAATACACTTACTTATCGTATCCAACATAAAACAGAACAGATGGTTGTGTTACATGTTCCCAAAGATCCTTAAGATCAACAATTCAAGTCTTATGAATTCATGAATGAAACTTGTTTACGCTTCCATATCAGTCTACAATAGCATATAGAATATAGAGAACGTGTGCATCTATATATACAGCATGTACGACGTAATATAACAGTATCTTCCACAAGACTCGAACCGCATACATTTATGTAAGTAGAACTCAACAGATATGCTACCAACAATTTTAAAAGATGATCCTGTGACTACAAAATACATATTAGAACATCAACTTTATATCAGAATCCTGGAGAGAAATAGAACTGGCTCAGCCTAGTTTTCCTACATGTTCATAATTATATTATGATTGTAGTGTTTTGTAAAATAAATGAAATAAATAAATCCCTTTTTTGAGGCTGTTTTATAAAGATAGATTTGCCACCAACAACAACCCTAATCCTCAGACTACAAAATGCTTTTTGAAGCCCTTTTTGAGAGACTCGTAATCTTGAAAGAAAATACTAACATTCTGTCCCCAATAAGAATTCTCAACATGTTGTTAGCGCCAACAACTAGAATAAACCTGTTCAGTTAACTTGAAATTTATCGTCAATAACAATATCTTCAGGAATTGTTATCACGGGAAGGAGCCTACAATGATATATCCGAAGTAGGTTCTCAGAAATAACTAATCATAAACGGTTGAACCCTAATAATAATCCTTTTTGAATATAAATTATGAGCTATGAAAACTCATAATGAGGAAATTCCAGACATGGATTTGATGGTATAATAAATGACTTCATGTGAAAAGCATAGCTGTAATAATCCCGTACGATACTTTATAGATATTTACCAAATTGGAATCTTTACTAGCTGTTCTCTATAAAAGATTACGATGCACTCAATTTCTAATGGAATTCAAGTACAGTACAAGATTTTAATTACATAAAATCTAAGTTTGGATTGATGTTGGATTGGATAAATAGTTTTTTGATGCTCAATTATTCATCTTCTGGAGATCACTCATTCAAACGAATGAGAATCAAAAAGTGCAACTGTACTTCCTCTCAAAAGAACTGTGAGTATATGTCAATCAGGCTTTTTAATTTTCTTCCCAAAAATGTGAGAACAATGGAAATTCACTGTTTTGAATGTCTTATTGATGAATAGGTGCCTATATAATGTACAAGAGTTCTCTTATTGTATAATTGAATTATAAAATTTTGGTGATTTGGAGGTTTTCTCAGTGTGTTCTCTAAACTGATTTTGAGGTGGGTTTTCCGAGACAATCAGCCGTATTGGCTGAGAATTTTCCGTATTTTTTTGTCTTTTGCAGCTTTATTATAATAAGATTTGTATAATTTTAATGACTGATTTTACTTTCCTTGCCCAATTACCATAGGTAAGGAAAGTATTGCTTTCAGAAAAATTAAGGTACCCCAATTTCTAAATTTCTATACGTTTCAAGGTCCCCTGACTCCAAAAAAGTGGTTTTTGGGTATTGTATGAGTGTGTGTGTATGAGTGTATGTGCGTCTGTGTACAAGATAGTCGATATCTCATCTCCCAATTAACGGAATGACTTGAGATTTGGAACGTAAGGTCCTTCAATATAAGGATCCGACACGAACAATTTCGATCACATGCGATTCTCAAGATGGCGGCTAAAATGGCGAAAATGTTGTCAAAAACAGGGTTTTTCGCGATTTTCTCGAAAACTGCTCCAACGATTTTGATTAAAGGTATACCTGGAATAGTCATCAATTAGCTCTATCAACTGCCACAAGATCCATATCTGTAGAAATTTCAGGAGCTCCGCCCCATCTATGCAAAGTTTGATTTTAGATTCTCAATTATCAGGCTTCAGATACAGTTTAGACCGGGAATTTCGAGTGGAAAAGATTGAGCATGAGAATCTCTACAATTAATGTTGAGTAACATTTTCACCTAAAATTTAAAATAAGCTCGAAATTCGAGAAAATGTGATTATCCAATTGCAAACTGGATAGAATAGAATAGAATCTTTATTGCAGCAATATCTGAGGTCATCAGATACAATACAAGTGTCAAATATATACAACATAATAAAAAATAAAAATACATTACATATTCATTTTATTAAATGATTCACTATGAAGAGATAGCAGACCTCGTGTGTCTCCAGCGTTATTGCCCTGTCACCAGTTGGCTTAAATCTTTGAATAGTAGACTTGAGATGCGCGGGAACACTATTGTCAGGTGATCAATTTTCATAACGGCAAGGAAGTTGAGTGAGTGCGCCACACCATAGTTTTTTTTTCATCCCATGATCTGAATATTGTTCTATGTATTGACGTTGTTGTGATATGTTGTGTTTTTGACAATAAATTATTTGATTTGAAACATGGATAATATCAAATGAAATGAACTTGATGTCTAACCTCTAACGGTTTTCATCACCGTATTTGGAGTACTTGGGCGTGTGTCTTGTCTCGGCCAATGGCAGAAGAGCTTAGCCTCTATTGGTCAACAGCTGATGACGAGTCATAGGGCACTGTCCAAAAGATTTATTCTACTGCTCAATGTTTATGCTTTCAGATTAGTGAAGATTGATAATAGGTTAACAACCGAGACTAGTATCTCAAATTGTACTAATAAACCAGTAGTATGGCAATTATAAGACGTTTTCATTCAATACAGATATTTACAACAACATCACCTTCACAATAATATAGATAATATCATAAATCCTGAGCAGTTTTATTATCATAAATCCTTGCAGTTCTTCGATGCTGAGTTCTAAATTGAATTGAGAAATAAAACACATAACGCTCATATTTATTTATCATACACGTTTAAAGCTAATGTGTCGAATAAAACACATAAACGAGTCAAGTAGAAATCCATTCATTGAACATCATAGGTTAAAATTTTCAGATAAGAGTCCGATTATTTATGGCTTGCAACTTTTCAGCAAACTGCCTAAAAATTGTCAATGTCAAGTAGGCCTGATTTTAAGAGAGATTTGTATGCATTTCTGGTTGACAAGGCATATTATAGTGTTGAAGAGTTTTTAAATGATAGGGTGTTATAATTTGTTCAACTGTAAAATTACAGTTATATATACGCAACAACCGAGATCAAGAGCTTAACAAAAACTACTACAGTATGAGCGCGTATGAGTTTTCTAATTTATAATATCTACTCCAATAATATAATATTTAAAGATAATATATTATGCTTTATTTATTGGAAACATTTCCAACAAGAGTGAGATTCGGTTTATTGATTATACTATACTTTTCTACTTGAATACTTAGATGTAGAATGTAGAGGAGAGTTGCCAAAATCGTACCACTTCCTAAATCGTACCACCTTGATTTCTATGTGAATTAGAGTGATTGCAGCGCCCACGCGGCTGTATGTGTTACTACTCCATTATTGAAACAGTGGGATAAATTTCAGAGCACGTGCGATTTGTCTCAAAGTTTTTTTAATTGTTTAACTGTTTTGGAGCTAGCTGGTGGTGTTTTGGGACTTTTTTGATAAGACCTTCATGACCCTCTAGGTGAGTACTCATACAAGTTTGATTTAGTTTGATAAAATAGTAATAATGTAGAGTATTTTGATTGACTAGCTCATGTCTTCATGTGTTTTTAAGGTTAGAAATAACGTTATGATTGCCGCGATACCCAGTCGCCTAAATCGTACCTCCAATGGTCTCTCAAATCGTACCAGTACGATTTGGGAGTCCATTGCATTCTATGCTCCATACTTGCCACTTTTGTTATGTAGGCACAAACAGTAGACTATTCCTTATCCAAATCTAATAGAAATTACTTTGTTTTCCATCCAAATGAATGTAAAAAAAACAAACACAATTAACTATTGTGTTTCAGAATGGCAAAAAGGAAGTATGGAGCTTGGAAGGAAGAGGACATGGAAAGAGCATTGGCTGCATATAGAAACGGAGACATCGGCTTCAACGAATGCTGCAGACAATATGGAATTCCTAAACCGACTCTGAAGCGTCATTTAGATGGAAAAAATATTACTGCTAATGAAGGGAAAAAATCAATGGGACGTCACACCACATTACCACCTGAAGTGGAACAACAGCTTGTTGAACACATAAAGAAACTGGAGGCATGTTTTTTTGGGCTTTCCATAACTGACGTTCGTAGACTAGCATTTCAAATTGCTGAGAGGAATTGTATCCCCCATGTATTCAATGAAGAGAGCAGAATTGCTGGGAAAAAATGGTACTACAATTTTATGAAACGCCACAAGGACATTTCACTTCGTGAGCCTCAGGCAACATCTTTGGCTAGAGCTCAAGGATTTTCCAAAGAAAATGTAAATGAATTTTTTGTACTTTTGAGAAAGACTGTAGAGGAGAATAAAATTGATGCCACCTCTATTTTTAACATTGATGAGACAGGCGTGAGTACTGTACAAAACAAATGTCAGAAGGTGATAGCTGAGAAGGGTAAGCGAGCTGTTGGGTCCATATCTAGTGGAGAAAGAGGTGTTAATACCACTGTTGTTTGTTGTTCAAGTGCAGCAGGGATGTATGTTCCACCCTTAATCATATTTAAAAGAATGAGGATGTGTGATGATTTGAAGGTTGGAGCACCACCTGGAAGTCTAGTGGATATTTCCGAAAATGGATGGATAAATTCTGAGTTGTTTGTTAAGTGGCTTCGACACTTTATTGAAACAGTGAAGCCAACCAAAGAAAGAAAAGTTCTTCTCCTTCTTGATGGCCACACAACTCATTCCAAGAACTTGGAAGCATTGGAAATTGCTCGCGAGGCTGGCGTGATAATGTTGCAACTACCAGGACATACAACTCATCGTCTGCAACCATTGGACAGGTCCTTTTTCAAACCTTTCAAAGGCTACTTCACTCAAGCTGTGGATAAATGGCTCCGAACAAACCCTGGTCTGAGAATCACCCAATATCAGATTTCACAATTAGTGAATGAAGCATATTGCAAAGCTGCCACAATCGAAAACTCCTGCAATGGCTTCAAATGTAGTGGTGTTTGGCCTGTTGATGCTTCGATATTTTCCGAGATGGACTTTTTGCCAGCCGAGTGCCTCAACAAATCTTCAGAAGAAAATCTAGAGAAAGGTTATAATTTAGACAAAGAAACTTCAAACTTTGACAAAAATGAAAATCTAAACTCTCTCAACAGATCGAATGATTCAATTTCGAAGCTCAATGTTTCAATTGAAACTATTTCCCCACTCCCAATACCAAACAGAGGGAGGAGTAGCTCTACTCCAAAGATACAGAAAGCTGTAATCCTAACAAGCAGCCCATACAAGAATCAAATTGAACTAGCGCATGAGCTGAAACTTGCTAGGGAAAAGGTAAAGGAGCTTCAGATGAAAATCAAACCATTGCCTAAGACAATGAAAGTGAACAAAACTAATCAGAAGGCTCCAGGAAGGTTCACAGGAAGAAAGAAGACAACCAGGACATCCACAAAAACCAGTGAACCACAGAAAAGTGATCTGTCAAATGGAGAAAATAATCGAGCACTCCTAAACCAAACTGGATCTTCCACCCAGAATGATGTAATAATTGAAGTGGATGCTGGAGAGTGGTTTTGTTCAATATGTGAAGAAAAAACTGTTGAGGATATGGTACAATGCTTAATTTGTGAAAATTGGGTTCACGAAAAATGTGCTGGTACAAAAAAGAGAATTAAGAAATATGTTTGCTACAAATGTTGTTCTTAGAAAACAAATAAACAATTCATTTTTTTCCTGAAAAAGCATTTCCAATAAAAAACTTTTTTATCTATCATAAATTGTCATTGTATAATATTAATAATAAATATTTTGTGAATTTGTTTCTGTTTTCTGTTTTTTAATTCATTTCATCTTAAGGTATAATCAGGGTGGTACGATTTAGGAAACAGGGGGTACGATTTAGGCAACTAGTTTCCCAAATCGTACTGACTGCATAACTTCACTAAAAGTGTCACAGTATAGCAAAATATCTCCATTTGGGTTGAAAGAAGTGACATTTACTTCCCTCAACAACCAATCCTTTGAATAACAATCATACTTTGAAAAAATTGATCATTTTAAAGTGAGTAAAAAATAAATTTCAAAAAGTAGTAGTTATAAGTAGTTACTGTCCTTACTGTGTAGAAATAGAAGAAGCGGATGATATCTATACAAAAATAGTAGATAATGTATAGTAAGATATATAGTATATACAAAAATAGATGATATATAAGAAATAGTGGTAGGAGTAGCCTATCTGCTATAAGAAAGCAAAATTCTAGTGATAACGAGTCACTATAATTATTATACTGAAGCTAAACCTTCTCACGGAGACAAATTTACAGTTGAGGAGAATTTATTAGTGAGGACAATGCAGTTGCTGATGATGGTTGAAGCTGAAAATCAGGTGTTTTTCACAATACAAGGAGCATTGTTGTCAGATGTACCTGGAAATCTATATGAGACAGAACGCTCTCCCAGATCTAAGATTGTAGAGCACAAAAATACGCCCAGAGGGTTTTTGAAATATACATATGAATGGTAACAATCGGAAGATATTGTTGATCAAAAACTAAAATTCATCATAAATTGATTTTTTCTTCAAATTTCACTCATTTTTGAAAAATCATAACTCAGTACTCATTGGAGATAGAGAGTTCCAAACGATCTCATTTTATTTAGAATTTTATAATCTAGAAAAAAGGCGGGAGCAAAGTTTTCTGTCCAATTACTGGATTTGGCAGAAATAGCTGAAAACTGGAAAATGAGCCGAAAATACGAGGTTTTTGAGCCACCCTGTATATAGCACAAGGAAATTTTGCATGAAGAAATTGGTTCTGGACTTCTCTCATGTACCCAAATAATATATCAGAAAATCAGAACTACAATATAAATTGCAAGCACACCCCATTTTTTTATTTCTATATTGACTGGACTATGACAGTTATGTTCCTTTTCTAATTGCGCGTTTACGTATATGCAAAGTTTTTGGAAATTTTGCATTTCAAGGATGATATAAAAGGAAAAAGGAGCCTCCTTCATACGCCAATATTAGAGTAAAAATCAAACTATAGAATTATTCATCATAAATCAGCTGACAAGTGATTACACAGATGTGTGGAGAAGCCAGTCTATTGCTGTATTTCCATAAGGTCTATACTACTTGTGGATGAGAATACTGCGTGAGGTCTACTGTTCACAGAACCACTAGTCTAATAGATAAATGCACCGGATATACCAAACATTCCCATCAACATGGAGCCATTGTCTATTTTCTTTCCGAAAATCATTGATGGCTCATCAAACCGAGCGCAGCGCACCCTCAATTTTACACTGCAACTTCCAAGGTCTGCGTGTGCGGTCTGTGCCCTATTGTATGCTAATTTTGGGGCTTTTTTATCTTTCTCTGATTTTTTCTTTCTTCTTTCTACACTTTGCTCCACCCAAAAAAACGCTGTGAATCGCAACCACATTACAAACTTTACTCCTATAAATAGTAGCTTGCTATTACTGTGGGTAGCTTGTAGCCAGAGAGTTACATTTGAACAATGTAAAATTTCTACATTCTTGACTCTCCGCTTGTAGCATGCTAAAATATTTCATTATTAAGCTCCTGGCCACATTTTACAATAGTAGTGACTCAATTTTTTATGCGATATTCAATAAGGGGGTTAAAAATTGCTGTCTTTCATCAAATTAAAAAAATCATTCTTACAGGTGCTTTTGGATATGAATATGAATATTATTTATGGATGGATTAATAGTAATTCATTTTGACACTTGGTAGTTGACAATTGATTAGATGAGTCAATAGTTCTGTCTAAAATAATGTAGAAGAAATCAACTATCGAGTAGTCCTATTGAAATAAAAACATCGTTGCGTTATATACTGACACTAAACAAAATGTGGGATTGACAGTATCAAGTAAGCATTTCATGAGCATTTTTGACACAGCTATTGACATATGCATTTTTGACTCACTAGAGAAACTAGAAAATTAGAATAGAAACATAATAGAAAACGAAATCACTAAAATCCAAATTATAAATGTACACAATACATCCATAGACTAGGTTAAAATTTCAAGGTTTGTTGATATTTTTACTTCAACAATAAAAGCGTTCAAAACTGGTAAATACTTTGACAATAACATTGACCATGGAGTAGAGCTTCTGATAGACAAGTTTGTCATTCACACTGACACCTGATCAAAGGAATATGGGTCATTATTTGAATATCTGTTCCAACTTCCAAACTGCAATAAAGTGTGAAGCAGTGTGATAAGGCCTTAGAATTATGACAAGTTCAAAATAATATTTTGTCATATACCATTCTAAGAAATTGGAGCATATTTGGAGGTAACCGAAATTTCAAGGAAATAGTCTATACTTTTATGCAATCATAATTTAATTGTCACTTGGAATAGTGTAGAGGATATTATAGGTGAAGACTGTAGAGTATATTAAGGTGCGTACAGATATACGCGCCGCGAACATGAGCAATTCATTTTTAATCAACTGACTATTTATCTGTATTTTTACAGAAACGGTAAGATATAGATAATATAAAAACCATTATCAAGACTTGATTTCATTTCACTTCATATGGCTTTTATTAGTGGGGAGCTCCTGACGGAAGTTCCACCTCGCCTGAATATATCATTTGAGCCGTCAATGAGCCTTACGACTGTCAAACTTCAGCCGCGACCGACAGTTTAACATGCCCATCCGATAACACGGGAGTGACCTGTTCAAAAACTTTTGGCTCCGAGTGGGTTCGAACCCGGGATCTCTAGGTTGCTACGCAAGCACTCTATCCACTAGACCATGAATCACTCATTTATTCACTTCATTTAAAAATCATTACATTTTATCAATGTTTTGGGAATAATCCCAATTGATAGGTATATTAGAGGTGAAGACTGTAGAGTTACCATATACAGAGCAAACATACATTTCTCGCTAACGAACCTAAGCTGATATGCTTAAACTCTATGATAAACTCTAAAGTGCAGAGGTGCATAATATACGAAGCAACAAATGTGATTTAAAGTGCATAAGTTCGAATCTGATGCAAAACAAATTTGAACAATTCTACTGTAGTATGCTTATACAACCACCTAATTGAGAGAATGGTGTTAAAGACTTGAAAATCATAATATTGCTTCAAGATTTTTTATCCAGATTACATTTTTTCTAAACTCAATGTGGGCTTGAAAAATCATTGAAGATATGGAGAGCAATCCACACAACTGATAATATAACACAGCTTCAGGAGTTTTTAAAACCAGAATAATAATAATGCTCAAGCTCTGATTCCATAGGGAGTGCAATCCACACTGCTTTGTCCACCCATGTGTTGAATATTCAAAGCGGTCAAAACTTGAAACCAATAGTGTTGCAAGATAATACTTACTACATGAAATCCTTGAATCCTAATCTTTTCAACCCATATTATAATAGCTCCAAGATCCATATTACGTGTCAGTCTTTCCCCTTTCACAGATAAGAAAAACATTACGCGTTCCAGGCTATTGTTGCCGGCAAAGAGCTTCACTTTCACGCCGTTTTATTTTGTGTTCTAGTAGTTTCTTCTAGCGATTTATCATCAGACTCTGTTGGAGATGTCAGCGGTAGTGACTAGAGAAGGCATTACTCACACCAGGCCTACTTTTATCGCTCATACAATGACTGACACCTGTTGTTTATACTTTTCTCATCAACTGTATTCTATCTTGACTGATAACTAGTATCAAAGATATGATAGGATTCAAATTTGTATTTCATGCTCATTCAACTCAAGAATCAATCGATACTCGTGTAAGAATCAACAGGTTAACAATATATTTCCTCTTGTGCATCATTAAATATAATCAATGCATTATGATATAAGGTATAAATATGAGTACTAACATAGAGAAACAATAGCGTAAGTAGATATCCCATGGTATAGGGAATTTATGTCGCAACTTACTGTTATCTCAAGCCGATTACTGTCGATTTTTGTCAATTTTTACTGTTTTGTTGGGGTGAGAATGTATGAACGGCACAATTTGAGACTACCAGCGTCACACAGCTGCATAGGAAAGAACTACGTGAACTATCGGCTTGGGATAACAGTATAAGTTGCGACATAAACGCCCTATACCATGGGATATCTACTTATGCAATCGTTTCTCTATGGTATTAATTGCTTCATAATCATTATTATGATTGTTGTGAATCATCACAGTGATTAGTGGTAACTACAGTGCTTCTAAACGGTTGATAAGTCCAAATTCTACGTTCACAGCTCAAAACCAATAGGAAGCAAAGAGCTCGAGATTGTTACATGTAAGCCATTATCCAATAAGATTTCTAGTTGAGTTTGAGGCGTGGCTTACGTTAGCATAGGCTATTACCATACTTTTAAGTCTTGAGTTAGTTCTGACTTCATCCACTACAATATTATTTTTCTCTAGAATTCTCAAAGTTAACAAACCTGTAATCATTAAAAATTCTGATAATTTATAAAGTAGCATCATGATTTCGTGATATACTGTTATAGAAGTTTAAAATAGGTTTTAAATCTAACAAGAATCGAGGCGGAAAAAATATTGGGCCTAGAGGCGCCAAAATGCTAAATCCGGCTCTGTTTTCTAACAATAATTTGATAGTCCTTCATCAATAATTAATTGAACTGAATTGCAAAATTGTGTAAGAGTTAGTGGTTATTGAAGCAGTGTAGAGCAGTATTATAGCAGTGTAATTAAGAAAATATATGAATGAAAATCTATATTGAGAAAATTGGTGAAATACGGAATAGCCACTTGAAACTAAACACTTCACACTCCATTGGCGTGATGTTGCCATGAATCAATTCATACAAAAGGTGTAAATAGCTCAAAATTTTACAATGTTTTCCAACTCCCATAAAGGAACAGTGTGAATGGTATTAAAAATTACTATAAAACGCCCATTCAAAATAATTTAAAATTACTATAATAACTGTAATGGATAAATAAAATGCAAGCAGGTAGTAATTTCATTACTTATCTCCTTGTAGCTGTGGGTTATTCTCAAAACACATCTCCAAGAAACACCAACCTGAAAAAAAAAAATGTTATTATCCAATTGAAGTCTCTTAGATTAATAACTATTATAAATATTATTTTCAACAATAAAATACGACTATTAGTTGATTATGAACTCAAAGAAGCTAAAGGGCTGTTTTATGCCTAAGAAACTGAAAAAAATTATTTCTAATAAGAAAGGAATGCCGAGGTGGGAATTATAAGTCATGTGCTACTCTCCAAAGCATATTTGGAATGTACATAAATTTCAGAACTCATGTTCTCCAACAGGAAATCATTACTCTAGCTACATATAGTAGATGGTTGCCGAAAATGTACATCTACAC
Source organism: Nilaparvata lugens (assembly GCF_014356525.2). Taxonomy (NCBI): domain Eukaryota; kingdom Metazoa; phylum Arthropoda; class Insecta; order Hemiptera; family Delphacidae; genus Nilaparvata; species Nilaparvata lugens. The sequence continues at coordinate 56,877,635 of NC_052509.1, forward strand.
AGCTCTCAACATGTGAAACATCCTATTAGTACTTAAATCAATGTCAGAAACAATTAAGCTGATCTATAAATTAGTCTAGACTTCTGCTCCCAAACAGGGCTGTGTTAGTAGGATTCGTGTTCAGTAGAAGAAGTATGTGATAATTTACGGTTATTTTAATGGCTGTTAAATTAATGACAACCTGTTAAAAGGAGAAAGCAAATGGTTGTCATTGTACGGCTTTTAAAAGGGCTCAGCTGAAATCATGAATTATAGTCTGTTAAAAAACGTGGAGACAATGTACAACTGAACGTAAATCATACTATAATGAGAATTAGCAAATTTCTCATCCTACTTCAATTCTGGAAAATGAATAAAGCTGTTTTTTGGTGAGGATCTTTTAAGGGAACACCTCTCATTAATGAATATTATATATTGTATATTCTATGTCTAAAAAAGGTGCATACAGACTTATGTGCCATGAACACACGCATTTCTCTTTTCTTCAGGTGATGCCATCCATGCTTATTATCATATATCTGTATTTGTACTGAAGTTGTAAACAGAAGGCAGTGAGCATTTGGTATGGAGGCATTATAGTTGAAGAAGTAGAGCTCATGAAGAAGAAGAAGAAGAAGAAGAAGAAGAAGAAGAAGAAGAAGAAGAAGAAGAAGAAGAAGAAGAAAAGAAGAAGAAGAAAAAGAAGAAGAAGAAGAAGAAGAAGATTCGAAAAGAAACAGCATGATACAGACATAATAAGCATTATCGGGGACCGAGCTTCGATCTAGAGTACAATAGCATGAAAAATCTATTACGAAAGAGGAAATTATAATAATATTCATAGTTCATACAGAAATGTTCTATCTAATCACAGTAAATTGAGATTAATTCCCAGAGGAATGCAAAAATTTCCCTCACAAAGGCCCGGTTGCACAAAAGCCAGTTGAATTTTAATCCTGATTAATTTCACGTGAACCAAATCAGAGAAGACCATTTCAAAAATACGGATCTACTGGAATTAATCAGGATTGAAAATAACTCGGCTTTTTTGGAGCCGGCACTAACTACCTGATTGAATAATTACAAGAGTTTACGGCTGAGTGATAATTTTGACACAGTCCCACAAACATAAACTCACTTACTCACTTCCATCATCAATAGACGACGAAATAATTATTATCAGCTGTTTTTCCAAGGATGAATAATAATTATCCTTTCAATGTCCTTCAGCGAGTTTTTCCAGGGATGAGACCTAGTGCAATCGAATTTTTATATTATAAACCTACTATGTTCTGAATTTCGTGAGAATCGTTAGAGCCGTTTTCGAGATCCGGTGAAATACAAACATATAAACAGAAATTGCTCGTTTAAAAGTATAGGATAGCAACAGCTGATGAAAGGCGAAATGTGTGTATTCGTGGGGCATAAGTCTGTACACACCTCCATATTCATTATTTACTTTCATTTACTTCATTTCTTTACTATACTATGACCTAATGTTTTAAGAAAATCATAACTATAATTAACACCCATAAATTATTATTGTCCAAAATCTGACCTAATTTTTTAAGAAAATCATAAATATTTATAATTAACACCCATGAATTATTATTCTCCAAAATCGAATCATGTGTTAATATTTTTGCATTATCTTATATCATTAGTTATCATTTCTACAATCGGTCTATTGTGCGATAATATACACTACACTATACTTTGAAATTTGATATTGAAATTCACATTCATGAGTGAAACACAGGTCTAATTCACCTGATGGAGTTGGAGTGTTGGAGTCTTAAAAGTGAAGTTGGTTTGTTCCTTGTTTGTCGGCAATTTGTTGACAGAACCACTCCAGTTTTTATGGACTGTTCGGCCATAAACCATGGTTAGAACCCCACGAGTTCTGGGATGGATCCTTGCCCTTGGCATTTCTGCCTTCGTCCCTCCAGCATCTGAGAAAAGCCCTAAACACTTCTTGGCAATTTGTTGGTAGGCTCCACACTACCACTCTTCATTATCCTCCTTTCTCTCTCCATCTTGTTCTCCCGTTATCTCTACTTCTTTCACCTCTCATCATATTTTTCATTTCTTTTTCGCAATATCCTCTGTCTTTCTCTCCCTCTTCTCCTATCTCTCCCCATTCCTTTCTTACATTATCTCTCCTTCTTTCACCTCTCTTTTCATCATATTTTTCATCTTTTTGCCACCCTTTCCTCTGTGTACGTCAACCTCTTTCCCCCCTTACTCTCCACACTATCTCTCTCCATTACTTTATTCCTCCTCTTTCCACCTCTCTTCTCATCATATTTTTCGTTTCTTTTTCGCACTTTTCTCTGTCTTTCTCTCCCTCTCCCCCCTCACTTTCCTCACTATCTCTCTTCATTAATTTCTTCCGTTACCTCTCCTTCTTCCACCTCTCTTCTCATCATATTTTTCATCTCTTTTCCGCCCTTTCCTCTGTCTTCATCACCCTCTTCCCCCCATACTCACAATCTGTCTCCATTCCTTTCTTCCTTTACTTCTCCTTTTTCCATCTCTCTTCTCATCATATTTTTCGTCTATTTTTCGCACTTTTCTCTGTTTTTCTCTCCCTCTTTCCCCCTTACTCTCCACACTATCTCTCTCTATTCCATTCATTATTTTATTTATATTCTTCATTATTTCTACTTCCACCTCTATTCTTATCATATTTTTCGACTCTTCTTCTCCCTATTCACTGTCATCCTCTCCCTCTTCCACCCTTACTCTCCTCACTATCACCTTCTCTTTCTTGACCCGATTCCCTCTCATTCCACACCCACACTTTACAAGGTCTATAGAAAAGGAATCTTGCACGCGTTCCTCCTTTTTTATCATCGTTCCCGCCTTGTTTCTCACGCTTGCACTTGTAAGTGTATTTTTACGAGTGAACATTGGAAGTGGTGTGTGAATGAGAGACTAAACAGAAATAAAGTAAGTTATTAAATGTGAGGGGTCTCTCTCCCTCCTGGCCAAAACGAGAGGGAAACTTTTATTGCTTGGCAATTTTCATGTGCGCAGTCACCACAATATAAAGCTTAGCTGACCACCAACATTCTTGAAGCTTAGCTGCAAAAAATGATGAAGTAAAAAAAAAAAACTTTAGAATGCCACCTTGAATCTCCACTGACTTCAGCGGCAGAATAACTTCTCACTTCATTTCTTGAATACAAAATTAAAACAATCCTTTGCTGCCAACTAGAATCAATCACAGAAGTGACGTTTATTGCTTAGTATTTTATTTTACTTGACGCTATATCAGGATTTCCTTCTCCACAGTCCACATTGTATTCGTCTGTCAGCTGTCACAGAGGGAATTTCATTAACAGATTTCCAAGATTATTCTCTCCACTCAGCTTTCAAATAGAATATTTCCTGAATACTCAGTTGAAGTTTATAGAGGATTCTCAAGATTCTCCTTTTTACCAGTCATGTCAACAAAGTCTTAGAGTTTTCCTTTGTTTTTCTGTGAAAATAAGAGGAATCAAGTATCTAAGTTCATTTCCAAGATTCGTTTTGACCGAAACATAGTGTTCTAGTTTCCCATTGATTTCCTATTTAATTGAGGAGATATAGATTTACCCAGTGTAACACCCAGTAATATAGGAAAGACACGTCGAGTTTTGCTCGTATGATTTCATGCCGTCCTAAAGGTTTGTACAGACTTTCGCTCTGCTCCCCAATCGAACGTCACTCGATTGATGATCGACCGGGGAGCAAGAGTGGAACGCGAGAAGAGCTAACATCTCCCGTAACGTTCATAATCGGAGCGATTGCAGAGCGTGTGCGGAGCGTGTTGGAGGCGCGTATATCTGTACGCACCTTTATAGATTCTTCATCTACCTATCAGGGTTTAGGCATCCCTGCCTGTTCTGAAAGAATAATAAGAATCTTGCAAATTCTATTAGATTGAACAGATAATGTAAAACAGATTATGTTTCCCAAGTTTTATTTAATCTAATAAAGTTTATAAGGATGGCAAAAAATTGTACGAACAAAAATCGATATGTGTGTAGCAAACATTAAATGTACAGACTTAGACGCCACAAACAAACACACATATTTTATTTTCAATCAGCTGATGCTATCCTTATTGAAAATGGAAATGAGAATGGACTTTATTCTGCCTTTGAATAATGCAACAGTTAGATACAATCGTGGTTTCAGATTTAATATCGGGGCACCCAGCTTCGCTCGTTATTCATTTATTGATGAACAGAACTCAATTCTTTCAAATGATTGGGGAAGGACTAACAGGCACAGCCAAAATCTGTTTCTTCCCCGAATTTTGATTTATACACTATAAATATTCCAAGAAGTAGGTTATGTTCCATACACTTGAATTCCGGTCAAATTTTCAGTCCAAATATTTGAAAACATAAAATTTCTAATTTAGATTGTTTACATACCAAATTGAATAAAAAATAACACCCACTATTCACTTAGAACCGTAAAATAATGATCTACTTTGAATATTATGATATATACCATCTCATGTCAATAAATCAAATTATTTTGATCGAGTCAATTAAAATTTCTAGATTTCTCGCGAGATACAGTAAGCTAATTGATTACACAGCTGATCTTATACACAGGCACACTCATATACTGTTATCGACAGACGACGAAATTATCATCTGTTTTTCTAAGGATGAATTATCCTTTTCATGTCATTCAGCAAGTTTTCTCAGGGATGAGACCTAGTGCAATCGAATTTTTATATCATAAACCTACTATGTTCCAAATTTCGTGAAAATCGTTAGAGCCGTTTTCGAGATCCGTTGAACATAAATAACCAGATATAAATATGAAAAATCAGCTATAAAAATACAGAAATAGCTCGAGTAATATAATAGGATTATACTAGCAGCAATTTTCACAGACTCTGCCAGTTTACATTTATCACTGTATTTGTTCGGGAAAAGTGAAATACAGATATAATATTTTAATATAATAATATTTTCAGGACGTCTCAAAATACTTATTTAAATTGAAATTGAAGAAATTTTAAATACAGTTGGGAGTGGACAATTCAGAAAACATCATCACAACAAATTATACCTACCTTAATTGATAAACTCGCTGGTGGTGACAACCTGACTACTGTTCTTGGAATCTGTATGCATCATTACAATAATTAACCTTTTTATTTATTATTTTTTTGAGCTATCCAATAATCCTCTGTACGTAATAATAATATTAAATAGGATTCTGAATGCAGCAAAATTAGTGTTTCCTTTCTCTCTAACAAACTTATAATATGCAACTCTGGTTTGCGCATAGGCAGTTTTTGCCCATGCAGACCATTTTCTAAAGATTTATTTGGCTTACTGTATTCATGAGGTTGTTTTTATTCTTTGTTGTTGTTTTATATTGATAATGAGTACATAAGATTATTACTTTGTATGTAAAGTGCATTTTTTTTGAAATAAATATCTTTTGTCTGTCTGTCTGTCTGTCAAAATAAGCGATATTTCAGCTGATGAAGAGTGAAATGCGCATGTCTGTACACACCTTACGGCAACACATTCAGGGGGAATTATTCAATTTCTATCCAATCCTTAACCTATCACATGCTACCTCCTGTGATCCTTCACCGAACAAATCAAACCCTTGCGCTTTGTTCTTGCTGTGATAATCGATAAGCCTTTCTCGGCATGATGATGACAGGGCGGGAATCTAGCCTTCATTTTGACAAGACTTGAGGAGGGTTCTAGGAAGGATGATGATGAGGAGGAGTAGGATAAGCAGGAGGAGGTGGAGGATGAGGAGGCACTTCCCTCCTTTTTCTCCTCATTGCATTCTTCACTGTCGATTAATTTCCACCCCAGGGTCCCTGCTCAAGAATGAGCAGCAAAAAATAAGAAAAGGCATGGCACGCACTTGCTTTGCTTCTGGTGGCACGCATACCATGTTCTACCAAGTCTACCATGCCATACTGAGTCTATAAAGTTGGTAGTTCGGCTTTAAATCTTGATTTTCGGTCCTGCCTTACATATTCTGTAGAAACATAGGTAGAACATCCATCACTTACTCAAACAGAAAGGCTAATATCTTATTTAGATAAGATAATTTAGTTAGTAGACTACAGCCTTAAATAAGGTTGTTCTCACATCCAGAAATTATTGATTCCTTCTCCAGCTATTCATTTTCGTTCTGAATACTGTAGCATCAAGCATATAGCAGTTTGTACACAGTAAATGATTTCTTTTCTATAAACTGGGTACCATTTCTCTTATGATAAAACTAGCAGGTAACCCGTGCTTCGCAAGGGTCTTTCTTAAAACTTGACGTAATGAAATCTAGGAGAATTCAAAATAGGCCTATGTACAGTGAGTCAGTCATTCTATCAGGGCTCGAATAATTTTGAAATTTTAATTAAATAAAAATGGAACAATATAATTTCTTTATGTAAATAACAACACCTTCATTGAAAGACATATTAACTGCATGCGTTTTCATATTGCCGATACAGCATTGATGGAACTGTAGACGTTTATTTAGCATTTGTCTCAAAAATTGTTCTAGCTGAAAAATTAATAATCCATGCCACGTGTAGGCCTAAACATAAGGAAAACGAAGTTTCAAAACTATGTTTTTCAGGTAGAAAGCAATATAGAAACAGATGTTCCTTTTTAATTTCAACCATATGATTTGGTGATTTTTTAATAAAATCGATCGTACCATTAATGAAATTTAAACATTAATTATTCTGAAAAATCTAGAAGGAAAATTAAAATTTGGGCTTCCAGGTGCACGAGATTGATATTTTTAGAATCTATGTGCAAAATTTGGAGATCTAAATCATTCCCGTTTTTCCGGTATGCAATCCACAAGTTGACATGTTTTGATGCGAACAAACGAACACACGAACAAACACAACCCTACTCTCTCTTATTATATAGATGAGTTACCTACTTGTGATTTATGTTTTACATGCCTTGTTAATTTTTTTTGTATTTTTAAGACTGACTTATGAATAATAGTGATTTAAAAAGATGTTTCTTGACGAAGTAGATGTATCTTTTGTAAATATTGAATGACTAATAAAATTCTATTCTATTCTATTCTATAGTTCATGATATCATTATCCAGTTTCTTAGTGGAGGGCTACTTGTATTTACATAAGAATCAAAGTAACTTTTTTCCATCCATATTATTTTATTTCTCTCAACGACATGGAATAAAATGACATTTGTCATATATGAATCTTTGATAATTGACATTTATGTCATATATATAATGAAATTTTCAACTGAATACTTGAAGATTTGAAGTGAATTGATTTTTAATTTGTGTGAAATAATTACTTTTTATCGTGTCTATTTTGATTATTATTATAAGGGCCGGATTCCGAGCTCAGGATTTAGCTAAGTCCTAGACTTTGAACAGCTGGTCAGAAAATTGGCTTTCCAGAACGGGGTGTAGTCGCAGCTTTTATAACAGTAGTCGTAGTTTTTATTTCCTCATTTCTATAATTGGAAACGTTTTTCCTTGACGAAATTAGACAATACAAAATAATTCAAAATAGCTGAAACTTTACAATATTTTCTCTTTATTTTATTCTGTGTTCAATTTTCTAGTTTTTCGAAATTCAATTCAAACGTGACTATGACAATGACTGCAAAATGAAATTATTAATGACTGAATGAAAAATTATAGAAATGAGAAAATAAAAACTATGACTACTGTTATAAAAGCTGCGACTACGCCCCGTTTTGGAAAACCAATTTTCTGACTCCAGCTGTTTAAAGTCTAGGACTGAGCTAAATCCCGAGCTCGGAGCCCGGCCTTAAGTGTTTCTATTCCAGTCGAACTGCTTTAAATGCAAGGACAGCTGTTGATATCTTCAGATGATAACATATTGATCAAGTTCAGTTCATAAATACTAGTAATTTGTACCTTGATTGAAATCTTCATCAGAGAAATGAGAACATGGGATTGGTTTTTGTCAATATTTGTCGATTCCAGGTAGGGTAAACCACTGGTGTGGCCTACGTTTACTGGCCTTCAGTTGGTGACTACCATTGATAAACTCGATGGAAGAATGGAAGTAGCCTTTTATATATGGAAAGCAATAGATTAATTGCCGTGTAATTGTGAAAAATAGATCATTATTCAAGTTTTGTATTACCTCTCAAATATGAGAACTCTCCGCTTCGATAATACCTATCCTACTTTGTCATATCTTTCCATACATCACAATCTATCCCATCTTATTCATCATATCACAAAATCTCATGCAGTTAGTTTATTTGGATGCAGACTAAAAATACACAAATATTTCAGCACCCACACAATTAAGTCGATTTCCTGGTGCGAAAACTTGTTGAAATCTAGACATGATCTATGGTTCTGAGATTGTAGAAAATATTGCATGTAATCAAAAACTGAAACTGGTTTAAGATCTTGATAAACACCCCAGGAATAGACCGTCGTAGATAAAGTTGAGGTGTCTGATTTGACCGTGGTCTTTGATATGGTCGTCAGTCTTTGATGTTTTCCGTGCTTCAAGAATTATTATAGAAGAGCCGTGCTTGGAGATGGGTGCAGAACACGATAAAAATCTCAAATCTTCGCTGAGAAAATAAATTTTAAGTGAGCAAACTCTGTGTGGATTCCACTTGAGAAAAAACTTGGCGGGTTGTCTACCAGGGAGCGTTGTCTGGGTGGGTGTCAACCCACGGGGTTAGTATGTTTTTGAAAAGGAGTGCCAAATAGAGAAAGAGGGGAGATTGAGTAAGAAGAGGAGAAACTGAGAAGAAAAATAGCTGGATAAATAATCATGTCACACGTAAATGTCGAGCTAATAAAGCCGAAAAAGAGAAATATGTAGGAATTGTTGGTTTACTTTTGTCTTGTCATGTGGCTCCATATGATGTTACACTCCCGTGCAAACATTACTTACTCCAAAAATGTTTCTGTCTCCATCTTTCTCACACTTCTTCTTGTTGCTTTTTTCTCTAAGAATCTTTTGGTCTCTATCTTTGTCATACTTGATTCTTTTTCTCTAAAAATGTTTTCTGTCTCTATCATCCTTCGTCATCCTTGCAGCTTTTCTCTCACTTCTTACATCTGTTTCTTTCTTTCTCACACTTCCTCGATTCTTCTTGCTGCTTTTTTCTCTAAGAATCTTTTTGTCTTCATCTTTGTCATACTTGATTCTTTTTCTCTAAAAATGTTTTCTGTCTCTATCATTCATCATCTTACTTGCAGCTTTTCTCTCACTCGTTTTGTCTGTTTCATTTGTGCCGCCAGCTCAAATCTAGGCTATACACTTCGCGACTGGAGAGGAGTTGAGTTGATTGTGTAAAGTTGGAGTTATGTTCCATTGTGGCATGATTTGTTGATGGAGCGGAGGGCCCACGTGATAAGACGGATATGGAGCCTCAGATGACACACTGCCTACTAAATTTGTTCACTGTTTGAGCAGGAAGTGTTATATACACAAAAAACTCTCAACGTTGGAAACAGTGTGAAAGAAATCTCCAAGATTCTGTCGATTTTTTTCCATAAGATTGAACCATAGAAAAACAATCTTTATTTATATATGTTTGTATAGTTGAGAAGTTGATATTATGGTAATTCATATTGAATAAAAAGACTAAGAAATCATCAAAAACCTCAGATTTTATTGGAAGTTAGAAAGACTGGTTTTGGTTGTGTGATGAATCTTTCAAATAGATCTCATGAAAGAGAGAAAAATTGTGATTACCTTTTAGAATGAAAGAATTTGCTAAAGGAATAGTTAGCGACCGAGCGATAAAGCTTACTTATCAATAACTGTATATTTGATAAGAGTACCGTTCTGTACTGAATATTTTTCTAGGAAAATTATTCAATAAAATTATAATTATTTTGCAAATAAAGCACAAATTATTTATGAATCGCTCACTGATTTTGAGGTTACATTTTGTTTACTATCGATCAGATGTTTTTAAAACAGTTCGAACGCAGCTGACTGATTCAAAGTATTGTCAAATGTCATGCTGGCTTCACGTAAGATATAATACCATCTCTAAAAATTAAAACTATCCATAAAGGCTCAAGAATTTCAAATAAAAAAAATAAAATGTATGTATTATCGTTGAAATTATTTATTATTTAAGAAATTATATTATATGTCAGGTCTTATTGTAACTAACTAGGTCATAGCATGAAATTATATTATTGATAAAATGGCAGAAACTAATTATAACAATCTCAAACCTAATAAAAATTGTACAAGAGTATTAATTTATTAACGACTTAATTCAACTGAACCACATGGTAATTAAATCTCTTTGGCAGGTCTAAGCCAATCACAGTGCATAGAAATAGCACCAAGAAGGTGATCGTTTGAAAGCAACACATGTAAATCTATTATCAGACAACAACCCTGCCTTATCAGTTACACTAGCACATGTACATTGTATGAGAGGAACTATGTCTATAAGATTAAGCAGTTTTAAGAATTACATAAATTAAACTATTATTGTAATTAAAGGAATTGTATTCTACTGCTTGCCACTGACGTCATGTTTACGTCACAAGCGTTCTACCAATGGCAAATTTTTATGCAAATTATTACATCGAGATTCTGAGAAGCAAGGTCTAGCCTAAAAGCTTAGAAAAAAGACAGCACTTCCCTTTTGAAATCCTTACCGTGTAGATCTCTTTTTATAGTTACCAAAGACCTATTTGTGAAAATTTCTTGTTCGATTTTAAATGTTCTATTTGTGAGCCGATATTTTTAGGCCAATTTATTTGTTATTCGTAAATTTCTGTTTTCATCAATCGATAAATTTAAAAGCTTAAAGTAAATTATCCCTTAATTAATTCGGTGAAGGAGATATTTAAATTAAAATTTCCCACGTGCTGAAACCAAAGCCTGGATTGCCGCCGATCAAACGATTTTTGATCTAAAGAAGAAAACCACGACCGCCAAGGAAATTCACGTGAGTTATAAGTTTTAAAAGGGGCCCCAATCCACGCTTCGAAAATATTTCAGTGCAGAAAAACATAAATTTTTCTTCGTTAAATTATTGGCCACGCCGACAAGCGCTTTAGCATTTAAGAGTCTAGGATTTATTCATATTAAATTTATAAGAATTTGTAGTTGATTAACTATCCTCCGCTGCCTGAACCACGACCCCGAACATTTTAAAAAATATTTCTATAATTCATTTTCACTATTTTTTTCAAACTGTTAGATTTTATCAATTGTAAAATTCTGTCGAATCACGCATGGTATCATGCAAGCACAAGAAAATTTTTAACTGTTCTGTTAATACTAAATTATTATCAACCTGTAAATCAAATTCTGAATCTGCACTGTATGATTACATATTTTATTGTAATATATTTCAGTTTTGTTAATTCGCTTTCTGAGTTCGATTATTTCTTAAGCCTGTCAATTATTGTGTCTGATACGTTCTATATCATCAAGAACCGATCGAATACGATCATTGGAATAATTGAATTGAGCTGGATATTGGAACAGGTCTAAGTGGATGTAGCGAGTGGGGTCAGATCGAGATATTTATTCTTTGTCCTTACCTGCTCATATATCAGCTTTTATCTGTTACCTACCTCGACTTAGGAGCGAACACATCAATTGTACAGCAGTGGCAGCCATAGATCATATAAATTCCTACAATAGAGCTTAAAACCGACAAGACTCTGTTCTCGAAGTATATTCTGAACGATATTTGGTTCAAATACCGTATTTTAATCCTTCAGAACTTATTAGAGACGCAGTCCCGTAAATTATCTACATCGGGATTTTTGCTCGACCTGTATGATTTTGTATGCTCATTCTTCACAGGTAATAATTTTAAGGTATCCGTCTTCAGTGTTTAGCGATCGCTACACTGCTTATAAAAATTTTCATCATTATACAATTTGTCATTAGAGGAATCAAGGGTGAGCGAGCGTTTAGGCCTCCCGCGATTCCGACAATTGTATTGAGTCTTGTAGTGAGTCAATCAGTCTGGTGTTCACTCAGCGTCCTCACACGCCATTGCAAAATTTATAGCCGCTACACCATTGACTCAGTACAAGATTCACTCTACATGTGTGAAGCATTTGGATACAGCACCACATGATTTGCCGGCCCAACGTGAGGCATTTAAATACAGCATTACATCATCCTACATGTATTGTCCTATCCTTGGAGGTGAGAGTGACTCCCCCAGGAAGAGCTCCACAGTTGTTACACCATTGTCAATCTCTGATAAAATTTGTCAGGTTTTTGACAATTTCTTAGTCTTTTTATTTAATAATCTTTATAGAATAAACAAGTATCTGTTTGAACTCTGTTGAGATGTAGTTGGGAAGTTGATTATTATGGTGATTATTCATATTAAATAAAAAGACTAAGAAACTGTCAAAAACCTCAGATTTTATTGGAAGTTAGAAAGACTGGTTTTGGTTGTTACACCATTGTCAATCTCTGATAAAATTTGTCAGGTTTTTGACAATTTCTTAGTCTTTTTATTTAATAATCTTTATAGAATAAACAAGTATCTGTTTGATCCCTGTTGAGATGTACAAATGTTTCCACAATCCCTAGTAAGAACACCAGTGAATGATACAAATCTTTCGAGATAAACCAGTAAATTGTAAAAATCAATTGAGATACAGCATTAAATGATACAAATGTTTCGAAATACACCAGTAATTGATACAAAAGTTTCGAGATACACCAGTAAATGATATAAATGTTTCGAGATACACCAGTAAATGATACAAAAGTTTCGAGTTACACAGGAAATGATACAACAGATTCGAGATACACCAGTAAATGATACAAATGTTTCAAGATACACAAGAAAGTGATACAAATATTTCGAGTTATACCAGTAAATGATACAAATGTTTCGAGATACACCAGTAAATGATACACATAATTCGAGATACACCCACCAGTAAATGATACAAATGTTTCGAGAATTTTTATGAAATTTGTGTCTACAGAATTATTGCTTCTAATGATGAGAGGTGAGAGATGATTCATTCAAATTTTGATCTTCTAGAAGTGATATTTAGCGGTTTTCATGACCATATTTGGAATACTAGGGCGTGTCTAGTCGCTCGGCCAATAGCAGTAGAGCTCAACGTTCATTGGTCAACAGCTGATGACCAATCATAGGTCTTCACCCACACTACATTTATATTCTGCTGCTCAAAGTTCAAACATTCAGTTCACTAGGGATTGATAATGGTGTAACAATCAGAACTAGAATCTCAAATTTATTCAATAAATTGTTGTAAACTCTCAGATCACTAGAGATTGAAAATGGTGTTACAGTCGAAACTAGAATCTCAAATATATTCAATAAATTATTGTAAGTAAACTTTCAGTTCGCTAGAGATTGAAAGTGATGTAAGAATCTAACCTAGAATCTCAAATTCATTCAATAAATTATTTGTTTCGACAATATCTTATCGTTTTGAAGTAATATATTTCTATAGAGGCCTGGAACATCAATACTTGAATAGAGCATTCTTAAAATCATTACATTCAGCACAAAAAGAAAGCACAGGCTTCAAACATCTGGATTCAGAGCAATTTCAAACAATTGAACTTACAAAGATCCGCGAGAAATTATTATGTGTGAATATGAAACGATAATGGATCGCGTGTTGAATTTTCTTCAAAATAACTCAGGATGTGGAAGATTCGCTTCCTATAGTTTCTCCATTCATCTCTCGAAGGAAGTATCTCTTCCTCACATGGAAGATGGCTTCAACCGTTTGTCACTTGTTTCACAAATAGAACTGCGAAAATACAGTAAAGTTTATTTTTGAAGAATCGGAATTCTTTTTCAGGCAATGCAGATGAGAACCAAAAAAATCTGGTGTGGCACACTCACACAACTTTCCTTGCCGTTAAGAAAATTGATCACCTGACGCTAGTGTTCCGCGCATATCAAATCTGCTATTCAAGGATCTGAGCCAGCTGGTGACAGGACTACAACGCTGGAGACACACGAGTTCTGCTATCTCTTCATAATGAATGATTTAATAGAATAAACAGTTGCCAACAGTTTGCAATTGAATAATCACATTTTCTCGAATTTCAAGCTTATTTTCAATTTTAGGTGAAAATGTTACTGGACATTTATTGTAGAGATTTTCATACTCAATCTTTTCTACTTGAGTTTTTTTGTTCAAATTGTATCTGAAGCCTGATAATTGGGAATCTAAGATCAAACTTTGCATAAATGAGGCGGAGATCCTGAAATTTTTACAGATATGGGATGTGTGGAAGTTGATAGAAATTATCAATGACTATTTTGGGTATGAATTTTATCAAAATCGTTGGAGCCGTTTTCGAGAAAATCGCGAAAAACCCTGTTTTTGGTAACATTTTCGCCATTTTAGCCGCCATCTTGAATTGCATTTGATCGAAATTGTTCGTGTCGGATCCTTATAGTGTAAGGATCTTAAGTTCCAAATTTCAAGTCATTCCGTTAATTGGGAGATGAGTTATCGTGCACACAGACGCACATACACTCATACACACACACACACACACACACACACACACACACACACACACACACACACACACCACACACACACACACACACACACACACACACATACAGACCAATACCCAAAAACCACTTTTTTGGTCTCAGGGGACCTTGAAACGTATAGAAATTTAGGGAGTGGGGTACCTTAATTTTTTCCGGAAAGCAATACTTTCCTTACCTATGGTAATAGGGCAAGGAAAGTAAAATTGCTATAATTATGGTAATAGTTCTAATCGATACCTGTTATTGGCTGTTATAAAAATCGAAGTTGAACGAAGCAAGCCTAGGTATGAACGTTCTAATAAAATATCTTTATAAATACGGTCCTTCAAATCATAGAAGTTCACTCAACGACAACCTTCGAAAACATATCTCTCAACACCTCTCAAAACCCTCAATCACAGTTATTCCGATTGACATATTCACATCAATATCCTATCAGATCACATTCCAGACGCCTCTAAACTCTAAACCCACTTTCACCGATTGGGCAAAATCCCACATGCTTTACATTCTATGAATCGTTAATAATCAGTGCAGCAAGTCCACAATGTGGCAACAACGCTTTGTTCAAGTTATATAATTTATGTACGTAGTTCATTCAACGGCAGAGACGGCCCACACTTGGTATTTTATAATGCTAATGATACGTCAGAAAAGACAGACCGCGTCTTGTGTTTTGGGTATGAACACATATACATGTAGATAGAGTATATACAGGTATTTTTGTAAGGTTTTGAGCTGGAACAGTGCTGTATATATTATCGATATAGATACATTTGAGAGGTTTTGGGCATGGACACTTATACACATATATAGAGCTCGTATATAGTCATATTTGTAAGGCTTTAGGCTTGAGTGTCAGTGCCGTATAAGATCTCTATATATAGATACATCTGGAAGGTTTTGGGCATGGACACATATATTGATATTATATGTAGAGTATAAATAGGTATTTTGTAAGGTTTTGGGTTGGAACAGTGCTGTAATACGTATGGCGCCTTGCCAGATAATATATAGAGAATGAGGTGCAACCTGACTCTATATTTGGTCCATACATATTCCTCATGTACATGAGGATCTACATATATAGATGATTTTACCCTAACCACTTGCAGACCCCTACCTATTCTAATTTTCTTCCACATGTGTATAGATAAAGCTGATTGGATCCTATCAACTTGTATGCACCTTTTTTGATTGCATACATATCATGTGAATAGATATATAGTTAGGTCTACGTTATAATGAGAGTGGAGAAAGATGGGAGAGCAACGTTGCCGATTCTCAGCCTTGCCACTGCCTCCTATGGTGGATAGCTAATACCACAGAACTGATGCATGCATCTTTTTTGATTGCATTACATATTATGTGAATAGATGTATAGTGGGTTCTACGTTATAATGGGAGTGGAGAAAGATAGAAGATCAACGTTGCCGATTCTCAGCCTTGCCACTGCCTCCTAGGATAGCTATACCAGTAGATACCACAGAACTGATGCATACACCTTTTTTGATTGCATTACATATTATGTTAATATATATAGTGGGTTCTACGTTATAATGAGAGTGGAGAAAGATAGAAGATCAACGTTGCCGATTCTCAGCCTTGCCACTGCCTCCTAGGATAGCTAATACCAGTAGATACCACAGAACTGATGCATACACCTTTTTTGATTGCATTACATATTATGTGAATAGTGGGTTCTACGTAATAATGGGAGTGGAGAAAGATAGGATTGTCTGAGATAGGCCGATTGTCTGCCTTGCCACTGCCAGGGTAGCTAATAAAAAGGATACCAGTAGATACCATAGAACTGATGTAATGTCAGCTGTTCATTCTTGTTTAAAATAATCAATTATATTTTATTTTTCATGAAAGTATATCTTTCAATGATTGAATAATACATTTTCATAATTGAGATTAAATATTTTGTTGATTAATCATTTTTGTAAGACGATCTGGCACCGTTGCAAAGCTAGAGAAGGATAGCGCTATCTGCTTTGTCGAAGATAGACAAGAATAGCAACACCAATGTTGATCAAACACTGCCATCATAACATGGACCTCACTATAGATGATTAGATCCTATCAACCTCTAGACACCTATTCTGATTTCATTCCACATGTGTATAGATATAGATGATCAAATCCTATCCATTTGTAGACACCTATCTAGACCGTACCCTGTGTAGGCTATATATATTATAATACATCTGCATCTTATTAACACCCCGACATGGTTCAAGTTTTTACTCAAGTGCTTCACTCCATCCAGATTCCTGTTTCTCCCTCCACTAAACTAAATTAGGAACACCCTTCCCCTCATCAACAACTGACAACGCATGAATGAAAAATCTATCAATGTTTCCTTCGTTTTTCTTCTCCTTCAACCCTTGTAGCAACAATCTAAGAACAATAATTTACTAATTCCAGGTCCCTCGGCGCTGGTGAGTTCTTCCAAAGTCAGGCATTCCAATGGTATACTAATGACCCCATCAATATCCCAGATTGGAGTATGAGAGTGTGTACTAGGGTGGTTCGTGTGTTGTGTGGAGAGAAGGACACACACTGCGTTGACAAATGACATGTTGAAATTTACGTTGAAGTTTGTTTTGTTGGAGTAAAACGTTGGTATGTTACGTTGACAAACTAGAAAATCACAACTACATGCGATGAAAGTTTATCAACTAGTTGACAAACGTGTCATTGAAGTTCAGTTGATACGTTACGTTGACAAACTACAAAGTCACAACTACATGCGATGTGGGTTTATCAACTAGTTGACAAACGTGTCGTTGAAATTCATTTGATGCCTTACGTTGACGAACAACATCACGTTGACAAACTACACAATAATTACAATCACATGAGATGTAAGTTTATCAACTACTGTAGTTGACAAACGTGTCGTTGAAATTCAGTTGACACCTTACGTTGACGAACTACATCACGTTGACAAACTACACAATAATTACAATCACATGCGATGTAGGTTTATCAGCTTGTTTTACGTGTTTTATCGTCAGGGTCGTACTGCAACAATCTGTCTAGTATTTTCGAGTAAAGGTCACGGAAAAGTTAACTTGTCATGGGAAAACTAGTAAAAGAAGTGGTTTGAACACTGTATTTACAGATATTGTGTTTTTATTTCAGCATAGAAATTATTATTTATTTATTTATTCAATCATTCAGAATCACACAACTTACAGAAAAGTACCACAGGCTAAATCGCCCAAAACGGTTCCAATTCTAATTTATACCACAGTCCAAATGTAGTTAGGTTATGTATCTCTGTATCTATTGTCGATGATTTGAGAATCATTCCAAACAGGAACATATTTTTATCTTCAAACTGTTGACAGATTTCACACCCTCAGAAGAAGCAGATTGATGTATTACTTTCCATAAACAATCATGTACAATTCTGAATTATTGTTGGGGTTGATAAAGATGATATTCTCACAATCTATAATTGAATACACTCTATATTGAAGAATTGGTAGAAACATACTCGCCAATGATCATAGATAACAGACTAAACCCTCACCATATCACAGCTTGTTGAATGTTATATTTCAATTGAATGAAAATCTCCAGAGTTTCAATCACATTCTAATTTCTCCAATTCAAGCAATGTGATTAATCTAATGACCATTTCTATCTCAATATGTATGCTCATGAATAATTGTTGAATAGTTTATCAAATCTATAATTTATGTCTATATTTAAAAATATAAATATATAATATTTTGAAACAATATTTTTTGTAATTGGCAATAAATTCATTATTTATTCATTCATTTTTCGGCTTCCTTAAACTGCGGTGAGAACAAGCATAATGATCTAGATCACTGCATTAAAACTGATTTGAATGTAAAATAATTGAGTGATTTGATCATGGAAATTAAAAAAAAATTAGTAAGTTAATGAGTAATTTGAGTAATTAGAAAAATAACAATTTGTTAATATCAACCCATAATCAGATCCCATTTCCGGCCAGTCCACGATTTCCACTGAATTTCATTCAAAAATAGCTCAGGTCAGAAGTTTATTCATAGGATTCTCTTTGATTCTCCCATATACTGTATATGAGATTAATATGAGATTACTTCATGATTAATTACATATTGATACTAGTTGTTCTGTGAACATGAGACCTCACGCAGTATTCTCATCCACAAGTACCTGATTGAAACTATAGACCTTATGGAAATACAGCAATAGACTGGCTTCTCCACACATCTGTGTAATCACTTGTCAGCTGATTTATGATTAATAGTTCTATAGTCTGATTTTTACTCTAATATTGGCGTATGATGGAGGCTCCTTTTCCCTTTCATATTATCCTTGGAATGCGAAATTTTCAAAAACCTTGTATATACATCGACGCGCAATTAAAAAAGGTACATACCTGTCAAATTTCATGAAAATCTATTATCGCGTTTCGCCGTAAATGCGCAACATATAAATATATAAACATATAAACATTTGAACATTAAGAGAAATGCCAAACCGTCGACTTGAATCTTAGACCTCACATTGCTCGGTCAACAAGAATATAGTGGATAATATTTCGTTTTATCCATATCGTTCAACCCATAATCAGATCCCATTTCCGGCCAGTCCACGATTTCCACTGAATTTCATTTTAAAATAGCTCAGGTCAGAATTTTATTTATAGGATTCTCTTTGATTCTCCCATATGAGATTACTTTATGATTAATTACACATTGATATAATTAGACTACTTGATTCTGTAATTACATTCTATAGGTTGATATTCTCAATGGATGAGCTAGTAATTAGTATCCCATTCATTACACAATTATTTGAAGTTTCTTTGATGGTACGTCGACGGCATTCGACCATTGCAACATAATCGAGTCTCTTATCATTTCCTGTCGCTAAGCAAGGAATAACCGTAAACTTTGACACCAAATGCTCCACTGTTCACACAAATGAGGCCTAAATTTTGTATTTATTCAGACTAAAACACACAATTATCTCACATTATCACCAAGAAGCTGACGTCATTTAGGCCTAATTGATAACAGAAATTCAACGGAATTCTTTTATGATTACTAATGGAGCACATCAAAACAAAAACGAATTCTCATTTGAAATATTATTCTTGACAATAAATTGAATGTATTCGAATATCAAGTTTACAATATAAAGTTAACTGTGAAACTAATAAAGCTAATTATGTGTTACACAGCATAAATATGAGGTTATATGACATGATCTATCCTATTATGAAGTGGAAGTTTTGAAGTGGAAATTGGACTTTTTGAAGTGAAAGTGGAATCTTAACCTTATTCTTTTTTGAAACTTTTATTTGTAAAAATTTGGGAGAAGACAGTTTTGGGCAGCAACAATGCCTGTTGTCTTCTTCCATTCATATTATATTCATTATAAATATGATTTGTAATTGTCAATGAAATGAATAAATAAATGAATTATATTAAACGAACAATTTCTGTATTTATATATCTGGTTATTCTTATATCTGGTTATTTATGTTTAACGGATCTCGAAAACAGCTCTAACGATTTTCACGAAATTTGGAACATAGTAGGTTTATGATATAAAAATTCGATTGCACTAGGTCTCATCCTTGGGAAAACTCGCTGAACGACATTAAAAGGATAATTCATCCTTGGCTGAAACAGCTGTGGATAGTAAAAAAGTGAGTGAGCGAGTGAGTATGTGAAAAATCAAAATATCGCATCCCCGAAATTCATAAGATGACTTATAGCCAGCTGTGAAATATAAACATGATCATTCTAGAGAATTGTGTTCTGTTTATCAATGAATAACGAACGAAGCTCGGTGCCCCGATATTGAGTATAACTGAGAAAAGCAAACGATATTGATCAAACAAATAAATACATGATAATTATTATCAAACGAGAATCCCAATTAAATGCTGTCAATCACCCCGAAGACTTCTGCAACTGCAAATGTTAATAATAAAATTAGCATTTGAACAAATGTAACTTCCGATTCATTTCCATCTATAAATAATATACTCTACTTCTAAATTGAGCAATAATTTAGCCTTTTCAGTTCTCTCTGTACGTTACAAATACAGGAATTTGGAATAATATTCACTGGTACAGTATTTACTGGTACATTTCCATTTCTCATACAGTGAATAAATTTCACCTTTACTACTTTTCTGCTAATAGTATTATGTTCCATTCTATGTATTATTTTTGAATTCCAACAGAATAGAATTATTGCAACCAATATAATCTAAAGAAGATGTTAGATTATAGTCTGTTGCATCAGATATGATTTAAAGTATATTGGGAAAACGACTGGAAGGTTGAAGGGAAAGAATGAAGGAGAAAGGAAAGGAGAAAAGAAAGGATAAAGAAGAAAGATGGGAATTAAGGACAGCAAGAAAGAGACAGTGAACAGAAATGAAAGGGAAGCTGGTGAAAAGTGAGTAATCCCTCACAGATTGCTTGCAAATAACACCGTTAATGCATTTCTATTGCTATTTATAGCAGATGCATGGGCGTGAAGCAACACTCAAGGACGCTGGACCAAGAAATTTGAATTAATTTTTGAACAGTTGCCAAACATAGAGTACGAGTGCCATATGGTCGTAAACATTTAGCTGTAACTCCGCCTCTCATTCATAAAATGCATAGAATCATATACGGGTAGATCAGAAGATAACCTATAATTTGCGATGTCTCTCCAGTATGGAATCAGTATAGTATACACCGTATCAAAATAATTTGATAGGTATCAGAATATTTGATACACCGTATCAAAATGATTTGTTACGTATCAAAAGATTTGATACACCGTATCAAAATAAATTTGATACGTATCAAAAGATTTGATACACTGTAACATAATACATTTGATACGTATCAAAAGATTTGATACGTCAAATCGGCCATCATGAATCCAGCTTCATTCTTGTATGAAACTGAACACACGCGTGCAACAGACAAACATTATAATTATGTTTGAATTCATCTGAAGGAACGTGTACATAAATAGAAAAATCCTTCGTTTCAGAAAGAAGACAGCTTCTATTTTTGGAATAATTGCATCATTACGTTCCAAAAATACCAGTGGGAAAAATCTCTTGGTTCATTGGTAGACTGTATCTGAACCCAACGCATTTTTCTTGGAAATCACCTACCTGACTCGTTCAGTTCAGGTTGCTGCTTCATCTTATTCTCCTTGTTCTTGATCGTCTCCTTCTTCTTCTTCTTCTTCTTCTCTTCTTCTTCTTCTTCTTCTTCTTCTTCTTCTTCTTCTTCTTCTTCTTTATCTGCTTCGTCTTCTTCTTCTGTTCCACACTATTTTATTCGTGAATCATCGGTTGCATATTCGAAATGAACCAATTATTGGCATTTTGCACATTGTAAATTTTAATTCCTGATTCATTGTTTTACACGTTATCTATAGTACAGTAGGTCTACGTTATAGGCCTAATGGCAGTGGAGGAAGATAGGAGAACAACGTTGCCGATCCTCTGTCTTGTCAATGCCTTCTATAGACGGTAGCTAATACAGGTTTATTGATGTAATATCAACTGTTCTTATTATCAATTGTTTCAAATCAACTTATTATCAAATAAATTGATGAACAGTCTTCCTCGAGACTTCCTGAATAGTGATATGAATATCGGAAAAGAAAAAAAATTGGATAAATATATACTTGAATATAATCTTAGTGAACTCCTATTTCAATAGTCTCCCTAGTTTTGAATCAAAAGATCTTGAGTTACTTCCTTACGATTAAAAACAGTTTGCACCCATTTGATTGCTTCAGTAACTTATCAATTGTTTTGTTTGTTCTGTTAGTTTGGTTTCGTAGTACTCCTTTTCATTTCTCCCTTTTTTTAGTTAACTTGTTCATAGTATCATAGTACTACCGTAATGTAATTAAATATAATTATTGTCATCGTTGGTAATTGCAAAACCATTGGGTTCCATAAGCATAACTATTAAATAGCTATGCGAACTTTGTTGTTCAATTAGTCTAATGCTTGTTTTATTCATAATCTTGCTTTCTTCTTTATAATTATAATCTCTGGAAAGTTTCCACTTTTATTTTTTTAGGTACGTTAGTTATAATTATACTACCTACGTTAGTTATAATTTATCAACTCGTTTGTAATTTTCTTTGTGTCTTTGTTTGATCTTTTTCAATAACCTACCTGCGCACAGGTTTTAAACCCATGCAGGTATCATTTTCCCTCAAATATTACCCGTAATTATTTATAATAGACATTATATTTATTCTAGCAGCAATGGTACTTTCTTATTAATAAACTATAAATATATAGCTACATTTACCATCAACTTGCTAATTCAATAAGTAAGTACCCTTAATGTTTTTCGTTTTCTTTGTTTGTAATATTTTTTGGAAAATAAAGTTCAAAAGTTGTTTAAATAATAGTAAATTATATTTCATTAAGCAAGAAATTAAATTTTTCAATAATGAATTTTCATAATTAAGAATGAAATATTCTGTTTATCAATAATTAATAATTCTACATTGTTAAAAAACGATCTAGCAACAGGGCAAAGCGAGAAAGAGATAGCGCTATCAGCTTTGTTGAATAATAGACAAGGATAGCAATGCCATTGCTAATCAAACACTGCTATTATAGCGTGGAACTGACTATAGGAATTGGTAAAACAGTAGATTTGTAGCTCATCCATGATGAAATCTAGTTTTGTTCCCTTTCTTTATCTAGAATAATTGATAAAACAACCGTTAACACTCAGTTTTCAACGCACGCTTGTGCAATTAGAGTTCTACTTGATCAAGTTAAGTGAGTCTTGCACTTGAACTCGCACTATTCCACAAGACTCTTAGCACTTACTGATTACAGTACTGAGGTAATTTATCTACTGTGGTTTTTACTGATTACAGTACTGAAGTAATTGAATTATCAAGTAATATGGCAGCACGCATGCTCTGTAATGAGCTATTATTACTTGCGCAACACATTTTTGTTATAAGTGTATGTGTTTCAAGAATGATAAATGAAGTATGATCACCTATTATTAGGAGTTTGAACTGTGATAATGTGAAATTTTGAAATCGAAAGCTGTTGGTATCATGATATATCCACTGATATCTACTCTATATTCCATTTCATTTTCATTTATTTACAATGCAAATGAGACTAATGCAATAACATTTGTTGATAATATAACTAGTAGTTCTGTGAACAGTAGACCTCGCGCACAGTAAGTTACATTGACCTTGTAATATTACATTTTTTTCTCGATTAAAATCGAATCTTCAATTCGAGATCTATAAAACTTGATAGTAAATATCAGAGTAATCGATATGCGGACAACTTTTTGACTGAGAATTTATCATAAATAATTGTGTTGCATTCCATGGTATCACCGAAACAGAGAAACAGAATTAATAGATTATTATAAATATAGAGGATATATAAATTTAAAATAACAGTTTCGAAATAAAGTTTTATTGAGAACAAATGTAAAATGTAAATTCTAAACTTGTAATTTATAATTTTTTGGAATTTAATATCGGTGACGTGTTCATGAAGTCATCACTGATTTTGAGGTGTGATTTTTGCTCTGACTTGTAGGGTCTTCTCTAAAAATGATGGCTGGCTATGTGTTCTAATTTTGTGCTCTCTGAATATTTTTCTGTTTAATTGAAATTTTAATGTTTTAAATTGAGTTTTGAACAGTTGTATGGTGTTCTAAGTTTGTGTATTTTGATTTGTGTGTCTACAAGCCTATAGCCATTGTTTTCAACTATATAAACTGGATAAGTATTTTAGCTTGTAATGATGCTAGGATGTTTAAGTGTGTAAGGTATTGTTTAGTGGATTTGTGTTGTATATTGCCAAAATTCTTCTGAAGATTATAAGTTGGTTTGCTCTGAAAACTGGATTTCTCATTCATAGGCGATAGATCCATTCATAGTTTATCAAGAATCTACCACTGTGGAGCCGATAACTTCCTGTAGGTTAATAGGTGTGAAATGCTATCCAACCTATTTAGGAGAAATTGGTAGCACGGCAACCTGTTGTTATGTTTTATCAAAAATTAATAAATAATTTATCAATTTAAAATGTCTAGAAAAAATCCTAAATAAATATAGAGCTTTCTGTCCTATCGTACCGTGACGTGTCGTCCCGGAATGTGAGTGTGAGCGCTGTTATCAGGTCTGGCTGCAACTGTCTACAAAGTTGATGGAAAGATACAATTTTCAAGATGTTCGATGTTTTTGAACAGGTAGTATTATAGTCCACTAGATAGCTGATTTATGATGAATAATTCTATAGTCTGATTTTTACGGTAATACTCACTGGTGTATGAAGGAGGCTCCTTTCTCCTTTTATATTATCCTTGAAATGCAAAATTTCCAAAAACCTTGTATATACGTCGACGCGCAATTTAAATAGATACATACCTGTCAAATTTCATGAAAATCTATCAACGCGTTTCGCCGTAAATGCGCAACATAAAAACATATAAATATATAAACATATAAACATGTAAACATATAAACATATAAACATATAAACATATAAACATTTAAACATATAAACATATAAACATTTAAGCATTCAAACATTCGAACATTAAGAGAAATGCCAAACCGTCGACTTGAATCTTAGACCTCACTTCGCTCGGTCAATTAGGAGTTTGAACTGAGATAATGTGAAATTTTGAAATCGATAGCTGTTGGTATCATGATATACCCACTGATATCTACTCCATATCTCATTACATTTTCATTCATTTACAATGCAAATGAGACTAATGTAATAACATTGGTAGATCAAATAATAAGATAGTCCTTGTGCTATTCTTCATCCAAATTTGTAGGTGACACAGTCCAAGATGAGGTTAGAATTTCACGTGGACAATTTTTACAAAACTCTAGTCCAAAATAAACAAACATGAAAACTATGAATTTTGAATTTAGATGACTTGAATTAATACATTGATCAGAAATATTCTACTCAATCACCACTTGTAACGAATAATATTGAGTTGTTTAAGAAAATTTGGAACCATTGAAGAAACACAAACTTGTAAACACTGATATCTACTCTATATTATACTGAATATCTACTAGATCTTCTGATAATTGGAATCCAGACAGATAAGTGGGCGTATCTTGTTGCCATGGATGCTTCTTCCATTGTACCGGTTGAAATCTGCGTGACCTACAGGCTAGTTCATAGTTTTGAAGTCTAGCCGAACGTTCATAATTACAAGGAAGAGTAATTTCGAAATTAACAAAAACCTTTATAATCGTGAGCCGGTGTTATAATTGCGGGTTACGTGTGGAGATCAATTTTGACTCTTCCAGTTTTGACTCAAGCAGGAAGGAAAAAAAGATTCTATCCTATCCTTCTCAAGCTAGCCTTCAAGTATCTTCTGCCTAGATGTGGATTAATTTTCTCTCAGTCTTCCCTTCTGAACTAGTAATCTTCCTTCTGATGAATGGGATCTATAATATCTTCTATCATAATTTTTCGTCTCGAATTGTGTAACAGACAGAAAACTTCAAACAGAATAGTGAAAGAGAAAGCAGTCAAATTAATTAATGGACTATTATTGTGGGGAATGATTTTGGAGATTCATAAATTTTATGATGATGTGACCAATATATCACTTGTAAACTGGAGTCTCTACGCAACAAGAATGATGTTTCATGGTATTAATATCTCCTAATTGCCTGTACCAAGTAATTTATAGTAATTTATTTCAATTTTCAGTTCAACCCTCTCTCCCCGTTCTGTTACTTCCTTCTATTTTCCTCTTGAATTTGAATAGAATGATATTGATAAATGAGAGACATAATGAGTCATGCTTTGGATAATCATAGATGATACAACAGAGGTTGAAGTTCCATTGAATATTATTGAGTTCAGCTGACAACACATTTGTAATGGACGGATGAAAAATAGTAAAATACATTATAATTGACCGAGCGAAGTGAGGTCCAAGATTCAAGTCGACGGTTTGACATTTCTCTTAATGTTTGAATGTTTAACTGTTTATATGTTGTGCATTTACGGCGAAACGCGGTAATAGATTTTCATGAAATTTGACAGGTATGTTCCTTTTTTAATTGCGCGTCGACGTATATACAAGGTTTGTGGAAATTTTGCATTTCAAGGATAATATAAAAGGAAAAAGGAGCCTCCTTCATACGCCAATATTAGAGTGAAAATCAGACTATAGAATTATTCATCATAAATCAGCTAACAAGTGATTACACAGATTTGTGGAGAAGCCAGTCTATTGCTGTATTTCCATAAGGTCTATAATTTCAATCAGGTACTTGTGGATGAGAATACTGCGTGAGGTCTACTGTTCACAGAACTACTAGTCATAGATGATATAACAGAGGTTGAAGTTCAGTTGAATATTATTGAGTTCATCTGATAACACATTTGTAATGGACGGATGAAAAATAGTAGAATACATTATATTATTGGATAAGTATAATACTTTCCTTCCAGAATGAAATTTCTACAACTACTGATGAATGATAGACGTTATGAGTGATATTTTGAATAATCATAGGTAGATGATGCGAACAAAAGTAGTTGAAGTTCAGCTGTGAACACATTATTTGTAGATTCGTGTATAGGCCTAAATTTGGCCTGATTGTAGGATTATCAATATTGCTATGCTTTTCCATGAGTATGAATTTGTCTTACTCAAAACTCAAAATCTTTCCTCGATCAAAATTGAATCTTCAATTATTGGATGCCTTGATCACATCTGGAAGTCGGGCATTGTATCGTGTGCGTGCTCTTGTCAACATACGGCTGTTTTCACTTGAGTTCTCATTTCCATAATCTTGTCACTTCATCAAATACTTGTTATTCTTCGAAGAAGTGCTGGTAAACTGTTGGCAATTATCCTTAACCAAGATGATAAATATTCCATTATCGGGTTCTATCCTGGTACATGTTTCTTCCATAACTGTATTGCTGCTTCTCAATTTATTGACAGTTGAATACAGAATATAAGATGTAGTACTGATGGCTATCATATTGGTATCATAGGTTAGCTGTGAAGAACATCACTTTAGGTATTGAAGAAGGATAACACTTCCTGTGATAGAATAAAATTTCCAAACTCGATGATCTGTTGTGACTGACAGATCCTTGAAAATTTACTTTCTCATTCCTAATGTATGTAAAGAGAGCTATTTCAACAGATATTTCATTATCAATATGACTTCCAGAGAGGAATACGAACACAGTATACATGAAGAAAAAGGTTTGCAAGAGCCAAGCCACACAAAGCGTTTCAAAATAATTTCTCTAGAAATCATTTTCATAGAGAAAAATGTGATGGAATCTTCCTTAGGGAGGAGCCACACGGAGTGTTTTCCAAAGGTGTTTTCAGAGGAGTCGGCAGCGCAGTAAGCTACCCGATTGGCTGATATCAGCTGGTTCCCGAACTTCAACCCAATCAGCCAATCGGAGTGCTTCATGCCCAGCCGACTTGTCTGAGAACGCATAGAAAGAAACATTTTGTGTTTGTCCTAAGGAATATCCCATCACATTTGTCCTATAGGTGATTGGTTGGTGATTTGTCTCTTTAATGATTTCCAGGAAAGGTATTTCAAAGTGTGCACAAGTGTACATGAAAAAAAGTTTCTGTGAAAATCTTCAGTCAACCTCTATGATATAGGCCTACGTTCTTCCAAGTTGTTTACCTATATCCTAGAGTTTTCTACCAATTAGCAAGTGTTTTTCATTCACGGAAGTATCTAGGACCCAATTTGGGTGTCTTCACATTACAATGGAAGGCTTTAAAACAAAATAATTGTGCAATGTGTTGTCAGTGATGGACAGAACAAAAAGGAGAGATTCACAAGTTGTTGCTGAACTCCAAATTGGTGAGAGACAAGAGTTGTGTATCTGTGGTTAGAGCTGAAGCATTGCAGTAAACACTTTGTTCTAATTGCTTGTAAAACCTGCTAAGTGCTCCAAATGTGATTGGATATGTAGTGGAGAGGGGCAGTTTTAGAGTGATTGCCTGGAAAAAGAGAAACACTGTATGGCTTCCGGGCATTTAGAGGAAGAGGATCTAGGCCTAACCTTGTTGCCGCAAGCTAGGAGACAACAACTGGTTCTCACTCCTCAGCCAATTCTTCAGCTATGTTTTGTCGAGAAATGGCACTAATGGACCGGATCCGCGTCAATTAGTAGAATGAGATGAAAGAAAGGGAATACGAAGAAAGAAAGGGAATGAGAAGAAAAGAGAATGAGGAAGTTGAGGAATTGCATCATCACAATATTCAACTGAAAAATATGGAACTGGTGGGTAAGATTGGAGACAGTTTTAATAGATATTTTTCGAACTAGATTAACAGAAAAAATTGTTGAGCATTCTAAGATAAATTTAAAAGGTTAACAGGTTAAAAAGTGGAGAAGGAATATATGAGATAGACGAGGGACAGTCGATTAAGGAAGTATAGGAACTGCATCTTTACAATGAGAACTGAAAAATGAGGAACTGGTGGGGGAGATTGGAGACAGTTTTAATAGATATTTTTTGAACTAGATTAAGGGAAAAAATTGTTTGAGCATTTTAAGATAAATTAAAAAGGTTAACAGGTTGAAAAGTGAAGAAGGAATATATGAGATAGAAGAGGGACAGTTGATTGAGGAAGTATAGGAACTGCATCATTACGATGAAAACTGAAAAATGAGAAACTGGTGGGGGAGATTGGAGACTGTTTGAAATTTTTTGAAGTAGTTCAGTGCAAAAAAAGCTTGAGAATGTCAAGATAGATTTGAAAGGTTAACAGGTAAAAAAGTGGAGGAGGAATACATGAGATAGGAGAGGGAAGATACGAAGAATGTTGGGAATAAAGGGAGAAGGTTGTTTTGTTTACTACTGTAATTGATATGAAATATAATAATAATTATCAAACTGAAATTCAAATTAAACGCTAAAATTCACCCCGAAGACTTCTGTTACTGCAAATTTTTTACTGCAATTTTGTTACAGGGTAAACACCTAGATGGAAATTCGGTGAGCGCTACTATTCAAAAATTATTTGTCAGCCCCAAAAATCGAGGTCGGGTGTCCATCGGTACAAAATATTTTGAAGATTGGGACTCAGAACTGCCAATTATTATCGGCAAAGTACAGACCGATTAACATTATGAAATACTATGATGACCACAACACATACTAGGGTTTATTATAGTGGGGTCATATTCAGGATTAAATTTATTATTAGCAACCTTTTGAATTTTATAAGAGTATTATAATAATCTACCTTTGTATAAATAAAAATAGAAATCTAAGAACCCTCTTTCAAATTATTTAGTATATTTATTATTTTTTGACGTGATAATTTCAAAAAGGGTATTCAGTGCCGGTTGCACAACAGCCGCTTAAATTTTAACCGTGATTATTTCCACGAGAACCAATCAGAGAAGCCGTCTTTTCAAAAACGCCTTTTCTGATTGGTTCTCGTGAAATTAATCACGGTTAAAATTTAACTGGCTGTTTTGCAACCGGGCCTTAGATTTATATTTTTATTTATATACAAGAGTAGCCTAAAGAAAAAAATACATTATGTATCTGTATTTGTGAATAAACTCCTCTGGATGCAAATCTTTGGTATACAAAAAAATGGTAGTTCTGTAATTTTGCTGTATTGTTTCAGTGAGAGCTGTCAATGGTATAATCTATTCGTTTTGTTTGGGAAGTTAGTGATGGAAGAGTTACGAAAAGAGCAATTGAAAAAAGATCATACAGCATTGAGAAAGAGAGAAAGAAACTTCAATTGTAGAGAGGACCGGAGTTTACAAAACATAGTCCACTGATGTACAGATTCTGTCAAACATAAATTTGTCAAGATAACTGTACAGCAACATCGTTTACAGTTTACTTGCTTTCTGGATGACATTTCACTCTGGAATATTTCTGACTCAATTTAGGCTACCGGTTCCAAATGTTCGGAACACCGGCTGTGCAGTATGCCATAAATCAGTCTTGGGGTTTCCGGTTTCTTGACGACTTACCTCTTTCGAGGTGGTCGGTCGCACTCCAGTGAACTGCAGGAAAGCTTAAAATTAGTCCATAAAAATACTTGAAAATAGTTCAGTGTCTAGAGGGAAATAGATAAGAAAACTGTTAGTGGAAATTTTCTCTTGAGAATTAAGAATCTTATCTGAGGTAGGCTACCAGTGAGTGCCGATAGTCTGAAAAGAACTAGTTTTTACCATCTTATAGTTTGCTCCGGTTTCTGTTGATCTCGGTATTAACATAGATTAAAGATACCGTTTATTTGTTTATAATATCTAAAGGAATAAAAACACACATATGTTGTCAAATTTAATAACAATAAAACAAAAATATTGTAAAATTTCATTATAATATTTATTAAAAACTTTAAAACAGTACAATGGTTTCACGTTTACCAACGCATCATATTATAATGGAATTTGACAATATCTTTGTTTTCTTATTGTGGAGAGATTTCACATCACCATCAATTGTACTAATTCTATTATTGTCAAATTTATTCTACGCAGTTTGACAATATATATATGTGGTTTTATTTCATTATGGAACTGTTATACAACATTGGCAGTGACTCAGTCAAATTTTTATAGTATCTGTTCATTTGTCTCGTGAAAGCTAGATTATTAATTTGTCTGTGGTAGTAATGATATTGTTGTTATTGCTAGTTGATGTGAGAGCGATAATGATTAAGTGATAATATTCTATAAAGGAGGAATATTAACTTGAGGCTGTGCAAAGGCTTAAAATAAACTTTTTACTCGTAATATTTTTAAAAGTTTTTTGATTTGTATCATCAAGCTATCAAAATGAAAAAGTTTTCTCAGGAAAACATTTTTTTCTGACCATTCCTTTTTGAGATATGAGTGCCTAAAGTTTCAATTTTTGGGAAGAAAACATTTCAAATTCAGTAAGAGATAAATCCATGAGATTAAGAGGATAGATGGTATTGCTTATCTAGTAAAACAAGAATTTTCTGAAAATATCAATTTTTGAAAAAGTTATTCAATTCACCAAAAATAACTCAACTAAAAGTTATTTTTGTTTATTCTAAGTAAATTGAATTCAACTATCTTGAAAATTTTATATTTTCAGAAAATTTTTGTTTTACTAGATTAACAATACCATGAAGAATTCATCCTCTAAATCTCATGGATTTATATCGTACCGAATTTGAAATGTTCTGTCCCAAAAATTCAAACTTCAGTCGCTCATATCTCAAAAAGTAATGATCGGTAAAACCTTTTCCCGAGAAAACTTTTTCATTTTGATAGCTTGATGATATACTAATCGAAAAACTTTGAAAAATATTACGAGTGAAATAGTTATTTGTGCAACTAGTGCGCAAAGTGACAGTTTCCAGCACCGAAAGAAACGTTTACGCCCGAGCCGTAGGCGAGGGCGGAATGGTTTTTTTGAGTGCAGCAGAGGAACTTTGCGCACGTATTTCACATTAAGTTTTTCCTACAGTTACCATTGAATATGAAAAGTGGGTAATTATGGGTAAAATTGCCTGAAATACATCAAATGTTTTTCTGTGTAATTTTATTATTGATAAAAACCTTAATCCTAAAATCCTAATGTCCTCGTTGTCCTTGGTTATAATATCTAATTAATAATTAGCGCGTTGTGCTTCGTTACACCTCTGCTCACTATAGCAGCCACAGCAGTCACTGTTACCAACTTCATTTTGATTTTGCTGCACTGTTGCTCCATATAACCTACTAAGTATTGTTAGTTGACAAAATATCACAATTAAACATGCTGGTGAATCCAAGTGTTTAGAAGACACTAAACAGAATAAAATTACTTTCTAATAAGATGACGTGGCGAAGTTTGGACAGTAATGTCCACTCAACCACGATGATGCTGTAGATTAAATGGAAGATGATGTGCGAGTATAAACAGACTGTTGTGAACAATTAAATTCTCAAGAATTAAATTAGATAAATAGTAAAATATCTATCACTTCACCACTGAAATTGATGTTAGTTTTCATTTCATTCAAACTGGGTGGTCTTCTGAATGACCTTCATTGTGTCGGTTTACGTTCTTACATCAATTTGATATGAATTGTTGAACATTGATTATTAATATAACATGACGTAATACGTTGTTCGATTACTATTATGGTAGAAATAGAGGATTAAATAGTAGTTATGTAACTGCTGGATTCATATTTTTATTTGAGTTTAATCGATACACCCGATCAAAGGATGTGTTGTTTAATTAGTTTTAAATAATCTAATAATGGGTTACCTAATAAAAACAAGTTTTATGACGAAAATAGTGACGAGACGTTGGATTGATACATAACATTTTATCCGGCAGTAATATTGCCGTAAAACTACATCATTCAATTAAAATAAGGCTCTCAAGATATCCCGGAGTTGTTGAACAAAGATGGAATCTGTCGATGTCAACGTTCTCCTGGGAAAATATTCGTCAGAGTTTCAGAATATTGATTATGCTGAAAAAAGACAGGATGATCTAGCTAGCTTGTCTTTGAATATTCAGATCAGGAAAACTCTTATTTTGGAAGTTACAAGGAGATAAAGATCGAGAATCGCTCTCATTTCCTCCTATCATCTAATCTGCTTCCCATTCATCTTTTCCAAACATTTATTTTCATGTCCACTTTTTTCTGTTTCCCTCGAAATTCATCAAGTTCGGTGAACTGTCTCAATTATTTAATTATCTTGAACATTGTCGGTCATTACCTGTTCACTAATTGGCGAGAAGTAAGGAGTCATCATCTTCATTTTACTCAGCAACAAACCAACACTCTTTTTAAAGGCGTTTCTAGTCAAAAATCATGGAAATTAGTTTCTTTATTTTTCAATATTAATCTCACAAATCCATGCTCTTTGATCTTACCAACGAGAAAACATAGCGTAAGTTTCAGTTTAACTTGTATCAGTTGTCTTTGATCTTTAAGGATACCCAACCATCGAACCACTATTTTCACAAAATCATTTTTAGTCAGTGCCTGTCGTGCATGGAATGCACTTCCTGTTTCTATCAGATCCATCGAGAGCCGAGCGAGCTTCATCTTGACTTTAAAAAAACATCTTTTGGAACAAATGACTGGAACTGTCCAGCCCTAGAACGATCACATGACAACCATCCCACCTGTTATAGAATAAATTATATATATATATATATATATAATATAAACTCATCCTATTTTAATTTATTCACTGCATACTGCTGTATATTACTAACAGTTGATTACCCTGATCTACTTCTGTTTTTCTTTCTCTTGAATATTCATATAAATTAAAACTTTTACAATATTTCTCATTTATAAATAAATCCTTAGTTTAATTAATGAAATTAACGTTTTGGTAGAGAGTTAGTGGGAAGGATATTTTGAATATTCTTTCCAAAGAATGGACATTGATATGTCCAAATCTCCGCCAATTTATGTAGATGCATAACAATATTATCTTTAATTATTACAAATTGCTTTTTTCGTATCATATACAGTTCAATAACTATTTTCTTAGTCTATTTTATGTGAATTCATCTATAATTTGGCCGAATTGTAAGCTATTTTATATAATTGTATAGGCCAGTATATATTGTAATCTACATAAATAGAGTACTCAACCAATCAATCTTACCTATAATTTTTAGAGATAATGGTATTGCTGTGCAGCATGAAACCTTGTTGGGGTATGTTACTCTACTGAAAATCTATGAAAAAGAAAATAACGGATAATCAAATCAGAACGACTTGATATTGTCAAAATCACTAATATACCAAAACAATATTTGATTCACTCGTTTTCTTTATCACTTGTTACATCATAATCAATTTCTAGTAAACTAAAAGCTTAAACATTGAGCAGAAGAACACACAGTGTGGGTGAGTCCTACAATTAGCCAATAGCTGTCGACCAATGATGGGTGAGCTTTACTGATATTGGTTGATCGACGAGACACGCCCAAGTATTCCAAATATGGTCATGAGAGCCTCTAAACAACTACGAATGAAGAGAGACTTAGTAACTAGCAAAACCAAATGGATAATGTAATAAATAATGGAAGAATATTAATTTGTAAACCAGCACATAAACATGAAAATACAATAAAGAATATCTACAACAAATATAGATGAGAGTGTAGCCTCATGAGCAGATCTATCCAATTATTCGTACATCTCTTCATTTAAAGAACCCTTCAAATGAAGAAGATAACTTTATTCAGCTCTAACACACAAGGAACCTTATAAATCAATCATAATAAATGTATAAGATATATAACCAATCATAAACAATGTAATTCTATTCAATTACTGGAGCTTCAAGTCACAAAATACATTATAATTTAATTACAATGAATGTATAAAATATATTCATTCTTTTACAGTTATTTATTTATCACATTGTGTACAAATACTTATCATGAGGAAAGGCACAACAGGCTCATGCCCAAAACTGTCCCATTTCCAATTTTATACTATCCTGTCCAAATCAAAATGTTGGCTATGTCACTTTCACTTTTCAAAATACAATTTACACTCTTCAATACTCAGATAAACGAGCAAATTTTGAATAATCAATCATGAATAGTATAATAATTCTAGCCAATGACTGGAGGTGAAAAGTTGAATGATTTACCAAAATTAGATCCTTCGAGGACTAAACTTAACTGGAAGTCAAAAATTAGATGGATTTCATATGGAGAAATGTGATTAATAAGAGTGTAGTGTTGTGAATATCCATCCTCTATAAAATATAAGCCCAACATTGTAAATGTTTTCTATTGGAATCAAGGCAAGATAACTGTCTCTATAATTGAGTCCATTCCAATTGCAACATCATTTCAACGGTATAACATATCAGATTTATATTTATTGAAGGTCATACAACAAACTACATAGTGGCAGTTTCCAAATAGAGACTTCGGTTTGCTCCCATTAAAACCATTTTGAGCCACTTGTTATGTTGTAGGTGACGATATAATTAATCTTTATTGTATGAGGGTGATGAAACGTTGATTGCAAGGAGGCATTTTTCAAGTTCAATTAGGTCTTGGAAATTGTGACGACCAAATGGATACAGCATAATTTACGTGAATGTTTCCATATTACCATAGAAGGCATTCGTATAGAGGGACCACTTGCCTGAAAGGATATTCCTGTTCCACAAATCGCTTATTTGATCAGAAGTAGGTAGTTTATTAACGGTTTCTTACATTGCAAACACTCAACTTCAACCAGATCTAATCGAATTACGCCAATAATAATCGACTAAAGAAGATGTAATCAGTTTACTTTATGTTCTAAGTTCAAGTTGATTAGGGAAGTTAATCATCTATTTACAGTAATAATAATTTCTAGTTCTTCATTTAACTTGTGATATGTTGAGTTTCGTAGAAATAATTGAAAACGTACATATTATCCATATACCTTGATCTATTACTAGGTGTTAACATCGTAGTTAGATATTTGTGTTTTCTGGATCGAAAATTTTGAAAGGGTACTTAGATTTCTAATTTTTATTTAGATAAACAATCAAGTATAGAAGTTTCCTCTGTCCTTGCTTAGAACAGTATGAATAATAAAACCTATTTTTGAATTCCAGATGGTCTATAATATATCTGTAGATTTTGTACCTATCCAATCCTATTTCTGGTAAACCAGTTCTGACTGTAATTTCGATGAAAGAATTAGATCATTGCTATCATCAGGTTTCTATTTGGGACTCTCCAATTGAGAGATGCCATAATAAAAGCTGAATAAATTGAGGCGAATGTAGGGTAATTTAGGCTGGTAGAAAGCAGTTTTCAGATAGCATTAGCGTGGAGTATTGATGGGTTGATGCAGCAATAAGAGCAAATAAAGCTGATAAGCAATTTATTGATAGTGTGAATAAACAGCTAGATATTTTTTGAAAGTGTCAGTGAAATGGAACACCAGTCAAGAGCTGAGTTGAATGAGTTCAAGAGGCAATGAACGGAAGGAGGTAAACGATTTGAAAAAATAATCAATAAAACGCAATTTCTATTCAGCAGTTTATTTTGGGCTGGATAAAATATTTAATCATGCAGTTTCAATGATGAAATCATGATTCCTATAAATTAGTTAGGCCCCAAAACCCAACAAGAAAAATCACAGAAGATCAATGACCAAGTACTTGTGCTATGAGGTCTCTGTAGTAGACGTTTTAGAAGAAAAAAAAGTAAATTTCAAGTGAAACTTACTTTTTTGAGCACAGATATCTTGAAAAATTGACGAAAAGCGAGAACAAAAATTAGTCAGGCCCCAAAACCCAAAAAGAAAAATCACAGAAGATCAGTGACCAATGACACTGACCAACAACAAGTGATCAGTGACTTGTGCTATAAGGTCTCTGTAGACGTATTATAAGAAAAAAATGTAAATTTCAAGTAAAACTTACTTTTTTCGAGCACAGATATCTTGAAAAATTGACGAGAAGCGAGAACGTCACACATTTCATAAATAATAATATCGAGTGACGTGGCTGTTGGCTCAGGTCTGGTGTCAGAGTTTTCAGGTCGCAACTGATTAATTTCAGTGCCTTTGACATGACCTTACGACTGCTTTTTTGTACAAATTTCATAAGAAACAGCGAGACATCAATAATCTCTAATATCATAAAGGAAAGAATTGGCTTATACACGTATGACGCATCATCACGTCTGAATTACTCTACTCAACTGATCAACTTAAAATTTTGCATGTAGATTTCCAATTACCGGGAATAGTTATACGCCTATTTTAAATTCTTCAACATTTAAATAGGTCAAGTTCTCAGTTTGTCAAGTTTTACTGGTAGTACATAATATAGTTACCACATTAAACTGAGCACATTAGTGAAACATAAAGCAGAAGAGGCGAGAAACCTTCTTCCACTATTATTGTTTTTCAAAAGTCGTGTCTTGGAAAACAGAATAAAAGAGTTCTAGTTATTTTATTCATAAATAATGAATAATACATATTTAGAACAAATGTGCCCAAAAAACGCAAGCGTAAGATATAAAGTGAGGAAACCCTTGAAGATACTTATTTTTCATGAAGAGTGAAATCATTTTTCATGAACCAGCTCTGAAGGAATGTTGATTGGTACAAAAATCCGAAGATTAATAGCTGCATAGCTGGAGAGACCACCTCGAATACATTATGTTGCTTTTAACGCATGGAATGTGTTTCCATGACATTGAAAAAGCTCCAAGTATGCAGAGAATTACATCCATTTCATTATTATCTTCCATGTTGTCTAAACTGATCTTTTATTTTTCACAAACGAGAGGTATGAGGAAGGTTTCTCCATTGTTGAAAAGAAACAATTATTCTGACGACCTTACACAACGAAATGGACGTTGATGATTGATTATCTAACGAAAATCAAAACCCAACTAAATAAATATTGATAATTATCCAACGAAACTAAAATTTAAATCATAATTTACATTCTTTGTAAGGACTGGACTACTGTTGTATTTAAATATAAATTAAAAAGCAAAGTACCTCGTTCCAAACTTCATTTTATTCCACCTAAAAATGGAATAAAGTTGGGAACAAGGTACATTGATTTTTAATATCATGATTATCTTAATATATATATATATATATATATATATATATATTATATATATATATATAACTATATTCATTGACATTATTTTAACAAATGCAATCTCTCATTTCTTTCCATCTGAGGAATATTCATCACTAGCAGGTAACCCGTGCGCCGCAAGGGTCCAATTGAAAACTTGACCTACTGAAATCTTGAAGATTTAAAAATAGGCCTATAACTATCCTCGGTAAGTTAATAGTCTATATACAAAATTTTAAGTTAATCAGTCCAGTAGTTCAGACGTGATGATGCGTCATTCGTAAATTTCCTATCCCGAACGTGTATAAGCCAATTCTTCCCCTTTATTATTTATAGAAGATTATTTAATGGTCGACAAGCTACAAAATATAATATAAGATCTTTTTTTTATAACCTGACAATGGTGTGATCACCGAAACTAGTAGTTACATTACAATTTGTATTCTTTTTTTATATTTTATTAATTTTTTAATGATACTATAATTCTATTTTATAAATAAAATATTTATGGGATTCATTCTTTATTACAGAGTCTCAAGATTCTTTAATAACACATAATAAACTCATGAGGATGTCTTATTTATCTCTAACCTTGTTTCTGTGGCAAGACATTTTTCATTGTCTAAAATGTAGTGATAGAGTAAGATACATTATACCTGAAAGAATAATATATCTATACATTAAACCATGGACTGAATAAACAATAAATTGAATCGGTGATTACACCTATGAAGTTAGTTGTAAAATAATACCATAGTACCCTTTCAAAAACATTAAATATAAAATAACCAAATAAAAAACAACCAGTTTACGATGCTTACTCCATTTTCAAGTTTTATTTAAAGAAGTTTTTAAAAGAGTACTATGGTATTATTTTACAACAAGCAAATCAAGTAGCCCTGAAGAAATACGTTTTTAGAACCTATAAAGTAACTTATGTTTTGACATGATACAAGTTACAATAATCCATGAATGTTTGGAACTCAGTTTTTATCGTCAAAAATTAGAGAGATTTTGTAAAAAGTAGATCACAGGTGTACATCATTGTGAAAAACTAGGTCGACCTTCCAAGAATCTAGCAAATTTGCAGACAAGATGATGTTAGATTATATCTTCCACGATTACATGTAACTCCACTCCCTTATTAAATAATTTTCCTTCCCATTGGATACGCGATACATCTTCAACCAGTATCATAAAATTGTTCATGATACTCAAGGTTGATTAAATTACAAAAAATATCCAGTGCTTTATCGTTACATGCATAGGACATCGTCTTTCATAACAGCTGTACTCCAAGGTCTGGCACTCAATGCATATTTATAGCAATTATTTAGATCCAGCTAACATCTAGGTAGGCAGTTGTAGTGGAATATCTTACATGAATTAATGGAGTCCATTGTGTGTAAACAATAACGTGGGTCATAAAGGGTACAATACGGGTAAACTGTTGAGTAGAAACAACGTATGTGAATTGAATTTGCATCGAGAACTATGTAATAATGACTCAACTTTGCAAGTTGAAACCACGACTTACTAAGTGCAAGACTACCTAACGACAATGTTAATGGTACTAAAATAATATGCAAATCATGGGTATTTTAGTTACAAAACTTCATAAAAAACAACCAGTTTCCAATGGGTGTGTACACATTAAAAGTGATTCCAAGTTATAGCTGTAACTATAGAGATATAAGCTTTATGGATTTATTTTATTCAAATTCAAATTTCAAACTTCATTCTAATTTTTTTCCATATTACATTATATACCTTATATTATAGATGTAATCTATAAGTAGTAAATGTGAATTGTGGAACATAAAGCAAACTCTTCATTCCGAAAATGTATTTCATCAATTTGTTCCTTATTTATTTGGATAAATAACCTCAAACTTCCAAAAAAAATTCGTGTGTGGTTTATCAACTACTGTAAAATACATGTTCCATGGAGGTTTAAGTTTTTACAAATTAATTGAGAATTGATTGAGTCTAAAGTTATCTCTTGCACATAATTTATAAAGGAAAAAGTAGGAGGAGAAGAAGAATGAGGAATATCAAACAGCAAGAATGAAAATCCTTGTAATTACTAAATAATTGTGAGTATAATATCAAATAAACGAATTCAAAGCGATAATACAAATAGAAGAATGGGGAAGGAGTCAAGTTCAAGCCTACGCTTCTCATTGGTCGCATCGTTCAGACTACCTGTCGATCCAATTGGTAGAGGAGAGCCAATCATACTCAAGCAACTAACTCTTCCAAATGCTTTACTTGTTCTGGATAGAGAAAGGGTCACAGATAATCATGTTCTCACTTCATCAATTACCTATTCTTAAGAGAAGGGTCTCAGTTTGTCAAGTTCTCAATTTATCAAGTACCTTTTGACCAGTCCTAGAGATAATGAAGAATCGGAAAGTTGATCCATTCAGTAAGTCAAGTTATCACGGCATGAAGTTTTCGTTGCAAGCTGATACACAGCCAGTGATACACAGCCAGTGATACACAGCCAGTGATACACAGCCAGTGATACACAGCCAGCTATATCGTTGCACGCTAGTTAGAGATAATTGATAATATTTATGTTAGGGAGAACTTTGTACAAGGGTAAAGGTTAAGTAAGAGGAAGGTCTGGATATTGCTCTCAAATAGTAATATGCTGGTATTATTCAGAATTATTTCATAAGTTAAGAATTGATAAAAAAAATGGAAACTTGAAGCACCATTTATCATCTTCATCTATATATATATATATAATATATATATATATAATATATATATATATATATATATATATATATAAAAGCGAAATGGCACTGACTGACTGACTGACTCACTCACTCGCAGAACTAAAAATCTACCGGAGCAAAAACGTTCAAATTTGGTAGGTATGTTCAGTTGGCCCTTTAGAGGCGCACTAAGAAATCTTTTGGCAATATTTTAACTCTAAGGGTGGTTTTTAGGGTTCAAAGTTCGTCTTTTAGCATGTATATTCTTCTTATTTTCTTAATTATTATTGAAAAATGTCCATAGCATATGTTAATATAGAACTATAATCTAGAGAGAGTACCTCTTCGAAACAATTGTTAACTGATAACTAAATTAATAATTTTGTCAGGTTGGCATTAAGTTGAGTTGACTTTGTTAGGTTGGCACCAAGTTGAAGATTGAAATGCATTTATCGCGGAAAAATTGATTGGGCACTGCTACTTCAATCAGAGCTATTCCTTGCGAATATTAAATTACTAGCCGTCTGGCTCGCTTCGCTCGCCATATCCGTTTAGCCAGACGTTTAGTCTGGACCCCCGACTGGATTGTCCTTGGAAGATCCAGTCGGGGGTCCAGGGAGCGGAGCTCCCTGGCTAGACGGATATGAACAGCGAAGCGAGCCTGACGGCTAGTTTGAAATAAACAACTAGTCTCGACCATCATAATAATCATCAGTCGTTGTAATATTTTAAATAATAAAGGGTACTTCAAGTTTCCATATTGTATTTATTAATTTGTAAAATTAGCACATTCAGGTGAATTGTTTTTTAAGAATTGAATATAGCCTATGACACTATATCCACTGGACTTTTTAGATGCAGCAGGGACTTGACGTACTAAATTTGCTAACCAGGGTTGGTTCTTGATCAACTGGAATCATGATTGAAGTTAATGTCACCTTCAGGATTCGCTCCTCATGTAATTAATGCTCTACAATTAAATTCTCTAAAATTAAACTCTCAAATTAAATTCAATTAAAACTCTACAGCTCTCAGGACATTGATACAGGACAAAGCAGAATATATTCCCACTAATCTCTGAAGTTTTAATTCTGCATATCATTCACAACCAATGAAATCTTGAGAAGTTAGAGAACTTGCTGACCAAGAGAGAACAAAGAATTAGCCCTCCATACTTACCAATTCTCGTTCCACAATCCCACCAGTTACCAGTTCTCGTTCCACAATCCCACCAGTTACCAGTTCTCGTTCCACAATCCCACAAGTTACTAGTTCCTCAGAGATCATAAGCACATCCATTACCCCTCGTTAACAAGCGTGAATTTTCAGTTAGCAGCCAATAAAAATGAGTGGCTCATAAGGATGCAACCTCATCCCGAATTAAGGGTTGCAAACAGGGATTTTAGAGTCGGTCTCAAGGTAATAAGATGGTGCCATAATGGGACGTAATAGACCAACGGTTCTCATGATACCTCAAGAGTGTTTTAGGTCTCATGGGTAATGAATAAATAATGGTTCGTCATCGTTTTTCATAACATCTAATTTAGGAGTGAAGTTCCTTCATTTTCATAGCCTTCATTCTCATAGTCCATATGCGGACGATTTGTCTCTAAAACAAAGAAACTGCCCGGCAGTTGTTATCGTTTGCCTTTAACAATATTTGCAGCCGTCATCCTATGGGCACTTCCTTATTGAATACAGACGACAGAGGTTGAGAAGTTTATGACGGCCGTAATAGACAGGCCACACACTAGATACAGCATTCAATTTGCCATAAAATAGTACGGCTTCCTTAGCGGTGCAAATCAATAGCTAGTCAAATCACATTAAATCTGAACATTAAATTTTAGCGTGTACTAATTTGTGCTGGACCAAGGATGTTGGTGGAGATTCCTATATGGTCAACACAATAATATTCTTCAACTCAATAAAAACCAGGAAACACAACAGAGAAAATGGGAAAAGTCTATTTTGGAATAACTTTATGCCAAGTTTTAACAGTAAAACGACGTCTTGCAGAATAATATAATTGTGGAAAATATGAGATATCCACTCACCTACCAATCTTATGCTCTGGATGAGGTGAAAAAGTGATTACACAATTAATATTGTCAAATACACCAAAATTAGTTATTTGTAATATTTAAAACCAGACTCGAAGTTCCTTCAGTGGATGATGCCAAATATGGCGTTGAAAGTCGAGTCTGGTTTTAAATAAACTTATTTTGGTGGATTTGACAATATTTGTGTAATCAATTTTTCACCTAATCATCGACAAGTTCCTCAACATTTCTGAAGACAGTGTAAATGTTATGCTCTTTCGTTTCAAATTGTAGTGAAGTGAAGATAGTGATCATTCAAATTCTAGATAAATATATCAATATAAACATTTATCATTTGACCTCATCATGGAGAAGTTCCACAACATTTCTGAAGACAGTGTAAATTTTATGATCTTTCGATTCAAATTGTAGTTCAGTGTAGATAGTATTAATTGAAATTCTAGATTAATTAATCAATATAACTCTTCAACATTTGACTGAGGAGTAAGTTGAAATGCCTTACAAATGGCACGAAACTACATAATTCTAATATGAAACAAATGATTGATTGAGTTCTGATCACTTATTCGAGAGTAAAAATGATTCTAGGAATCTAGCATGTGTGTGTGTGGAATCAAAACAATTTACTTATTCATGTAATTTGGAGTGAATAAAAGATAAATCTTGTTCTCGTAGGATGACAGTTACCGTTGAAAATTAAAACCTTTCCGTAATAAGAATTTGTCAGTAGGAGATTTGTCATCATACTAACATAATGCTAGTAGATGCTTAATGTTCATTTCGATGTCCAGGAATTTGTGAATGATAACTTGCCTCAAATGTTATCAGGCTAGAATGCCAATATGTTAGAGAGCAAGG
Organism: Nilaparvata lugens; assembly: GCF_014356525.2. NCBI lineage: Eukaryota > Metazoa > Arthropoda > Insecta > Hemiptera > Delphacidae > Nilaparvata > Nilaparvata lugens. The sequence continues at coordinate 56,921,436 of NC_052509.1, forward strand.
CCTTGTATAATGTATGATTTTCGATTTGAACTTGATCACTGCCATCTTGATGAGTGAAAATTTGATATTCATGAAAAAACGCCTTCGATCCTACAAGTGCGGGTAATGGACGAAGAAGAAGAAGGTGTATAAGGCATAAGGATAAATTATTGAAATATGACAATCAAGTGACACGGGGAACAATTCTAATTATATGTTCTCAACAATCACTTCCTTCATTATACAGACGCGTTTGTAGTTACTAGGTAAATTTATACAGGAAAGTGCCAAGTATCCTCTGACCTGAAGTACACAAAACGAGCCTAAGTACACACTAGTGAAAGTAAATAACTCTGCCGAACGATTTATTGAAAAATTCAAGTCCCGCAAATTGAAATTTGAAATCGTACAGTAAGTGAGAGCTTTTTCTTTTTACCGGTGTCTAAATTGTAATTTTATGGCTGTAATATGTCGCGCATCAACTTGTTCAATTTCACGGTCCATTGCTTCCCATTCGAAAGAAGACGAGGAAGAAGAGGAATATAAAGAAGAAGAAGAAGAAGAAGAAGAAGAAGAAGAAGGAGAAGAAGAGAGAAGTAATAAAGAGCGAGAAAAGTAGTTGAAGAGAACTGAACGACGGAAACCAGTTGGGTACGCGTTCAGACTTGTAAGCAGAGTACTAAGCACTACAACAGAAAAAGTTTGAAAATAGAGGTTGTAGAATCAAGACTTATCGCCCGGCATCCCTTATAATGCGCCCCTGGTGGACTTCAGCGAGAAAACCAACAGATTTTCTATTTGACTCATACAATATAAAATGTCAAGATCTTTATCTAATTTATTCTAAACAATCAGCAGTTTCTGAGTTCATAAAATGTATATTCAAATTAATAGTTGCTATATTTGCAGATATTTAACAGATTTTTAATATGTTCAGAGATATTTTTACCTTCAAAATTCAAGTAATTATTCCTGGACCGAAAATCAAGTGACGAAGCAGTGTTTGATTACATAACCTTAACTTTTGGACAACATTAACATTCTATCAAAATTTTTGGAGAGAGATAGTACAGGCTCAGCCTAGTTTTTCCTCCAATATCATATTGTATTATGATTATAGTGTTTTATACAATAAATGAAATGAAAAAAAAAAGAAAAATCTTTTTGACAAATTTAATTTCATGCATTTAATTTTCTTTACAAATTCCAGCACAAGGACGGAACATGTTAACACACGCTTGTAGGCGAAATTTCAGAGTTTTTCATTCAATGAGCATTGCCATCTTTACACTATTCTCCACAAGCTATAATAATACAATAGAATTGATTATTTTCAGAATGGTATCTTTAAACTGTTAATTATAGATATCTTATAGGATGTTTTGTATTTTGTTCTTTTTTACTGATGTAAACACTAAAACTTGAAACTTGAAATGACTTGAACAAGATTACAGACATCATTTTCGCTATAGAACTGAGTATTCTAGTTCTACTTCTAGTACTATAATTTTGTCACCAACTAACATTTTCTGTTCCCCAATGTAAGTGACATTTTGAGCCTCATGAGTGCGGGCAGACTGACTAGACGACTATGCCAGTCAGGTAGCATTTTCTGAACGGACGGTCATAACGAAGCGAGAACATTCATGGCTGAGTTTTAATTACATGGAATCCAGTAGACCGCCGAATGACCGCTGCGCTGATCTTGACCACTAATCAGCCGACCAAGACCGGACTGAAGTTAAGAGCTTCATGCTCGCTGAATACAAATCGACAAGTGAAAATACGCAGCCAGTAGTCAGCAATTGAGACTGAAACTCAACCGGTGAAATTGAAACCAACTCTGTTTTCTCACTACTGAAGCGGTGCAGCTACTATTTTCAACACGTTCCAATGGTAACCGGTTACCGGAAGTAGGTTCCCAAAACTGACAATTTGTCAAATATGCTGCATAAATTAGCAGTTTTTGGCCAGGTGTACACCGGATGTAGACAGTCGGAAGAGATGAACTTGTGCAACTTTGATTTAGTAAGATATTTCGGAAATATCTGTAAATATTAAATAATTGTGAGTAATATATTATTATATCAAATAAACGAATCCAAAGGGATAATAGAAATAGAAGAATGGGGGAGGAGTCAAGTTGAAGCCTATACATCCCATTGGTAGTCTCGGTCTGACTGTCCAACACTCCTATTGGTGGACGAGAGCCAATCATATTCAAGTAATTAACTCTTCCAAATTCTGTACTTGTTTTGGATAGATCGTAATTGACCGAGCGAAGAGAGGTCTAAGATTCAAGTCGACGGCTTGGCATTTCTCTTAAATGTTCAAATGTTTATATGTTGCGCATTTACGGCGGAACGTGGTAATAGATTTTCATGAAATTTGACAAATATGTTCCTTTCTTAACTGCGCGTCGACGTATATACAAGGTTTTTTGGAAATTTTGCATTTCAAGGATAATATGAGAGGAAAAAGGAGCCTCCTTCATACGCCAATATTAGAGTAAAAATCAGACTATAGAATTATTCATCATAAATCAGCTGACAAGTTATTACACAGATGTGTGGAGAAGCCAGTCTATTGCTGTATTTCCATAAGGTCTATAGTTTCAATCAGGTACTTGTGGATGAGAATACTTCGTGAGGTCTACTGTTCACAGAACTACCAGTATAGATCAAGAAAACACTGGAATGTTGTCTAGTAATATCACAAATTCATTCACTTACAATATACTATTACTGCATACATCTCTATCAACAGAGTTTATCATAGAAATTTGACTAGTGATTGTCATCATCATAAAGATCGATAATGATGTAACAACCAAAACTTGTATCTCAAAATGTTTAAACGAACCAGTGGTTTCAACATTATTCAATACTATAGTAGGTAACCCGTGCTTCGCACGGACTGAAATCTTGATGAATTTAAAATAGGCCCATAATCACCCACGGTAAATTAAGAATCTATATGCCAAATTTCAAGTTAATCAGTTGAGTAGTTCAGACTTGATGATGCGTCATTCGAGAATCTCCTATCTCGTACGTGTATAAGCCAATTGATTATTTTCTTCATTGTACATCATCAAAATGATAGGGAGAGGAAAAATAAGGTAACTTTGTGCTATTCCTCTCATAAATTTATAAAAGGTTACACATAGTTCAAAATAGGTTGAGTCTTGTAGTTGTTGTCACAAAATTTTCAGTCCTTAATTATTTTTAATGTAGACTTTTGATAATATAGATGTTTCAAAATGATTCTTTTCTTTATAATATTATAGATTTATCAGAAAATTTGACACTTACAGCGTACTTTCACACATCATTAGTATCGATTCAAAGCAGATAAAGTAGGCTTGGTATTGTGTTAACCAATTTTAGTGTGAGAATGACATATTGAGGGCAAGTTCATTTACATACATACGCAGTTGTGAATTGGAGTAGGATATAGTTGACAGGTTTATTGTTAAATTTGAAAGCGTTACCACTAGTAGTTCTGTGAACAGTAGACCTCACGCAGTTTTCTCATCCACAAGTATCTGATGTCACCTGTTCTAGTTGATTCAGTTGAATCATAATCTACTCTTAAAAACTGTTATTTGTTTTCTCCAAGATCAAAAATTCACTTATAAACTCAGTTAAAGTTTGAATTTGTATCCCATGTGATAATTTATTCAAATCCGTGATAATCTTTTCATCTGATGAAAATATTTCTCAACTATTTTTTTTTTAAATCAAGAATAGAATGATTTCTTCAGCATTATTTTGTTCATTTAATCATTTTTTTATTTTATTTACAATCACCTATTAAATTTGTTCTTTAAATGTGAGAATATTGATACTGATGGGCACGCATCATAGAAAATATTGAAACACTACCTTATAGAAATAGACACGGACAGACATCTTTGTAATGCATGCAATGAATAATCCACTTGTCAACCGATTCATTATAAATAATTCTATAGTCTGATTGATCCTATCTTCAAAGTAGATGATATAAATAGTGATATCAGAGTATGGAGGAATTCCTTTTATTTTCATATTATCCTTAAAATGCAAAATTTCAAAAAACCTTGTGTATACATCGACGCGCAGTTGAAAAAGGAATATTCCTGCCAAATCTCATCGAATTCTATCAACGCGTTTGGCCGTAATCAAGTTACAGACAGACAAAAGAACATTCGAGTTAAAACATAGACCGAGCGTGGAGGAAGTGACATCAAAACAAAACAGAAGAAGAAAGAGCTCAGGAAAGAGAGAGCGACAACAACAAGGGAGAGAGAGAGAAACAACAAACTGCAAGTGCAACAGCGATGCTCATATTTGGTCCTGACCTTTCTCTCTTGAGAAGAAAGTCAAAGCCACTCATAATGGTATCTATCCATAATAATTGATAAATTATTAACTGTATTTATGTATTTCCAGTGTCCTAGCAATGGTCTTCCCAATGTAACCTATATTTTTAATGTATCTACTCTCCAAACGTAGATGAGATACGACTTGCAGACATCGGTCACCATTCCGTTAATGGCCCGAGCTGACGTGGCTGAATGTGGTCGTGACCGTCATGTCAACGTATGAAAGTTTTGCGGAATCGATATCGCAGAATCGTCGATACTCGGAGGTAGTCGATATCACAGAATCGTCGATATTTGGTGGTAATAATTTTGTTGGGGTAGGTGGGAAATAGTTTCACTTCCATTGATGGAATATAACAGCGGTGCATCGTTAATCTTGGCGTAAAAAAGTGAGAAACGGCTTCAAGAAACGGTTGTTGTGCTGTAAATCATCTACAGGAATCGTGATTGTCGCTTTTGTTTCTCATTTTATTGCAGTTTGTTTCCAACTAGAGCGAAGTTATTCGAAAGTGAAATAGATACTGGACTGACCTACACAAAATTCACGTAAAGAATCAATGTTTCTATGTTTTCATTTTTCCTCAAATGATAATAAGAATTCCATTAAATCTATTAAAAAAAAAAAACAGTTTGTTTCCAACTAGATCAAATTTGATTGGAAGTGGAATAGATATTGGATTGACTTACACAAAATTCAAGAAACAATGTTTGTTTTTATGTTTACATTTTTCCTCAAATGATACGAACTATTCCCTAATCTAATATTACATCAGATTTAATTAAAGATTTACTGTATAATGTAATTGATCTGATCTAGTTTAATCCTGTTTAGACTTACAAAAATGTTTCCACAATCAACTATAAATAGACCTGTGATACTATATTGAGGTATCACCAGAAGCAATAATTCTGTAGACACAAATTTCATAAAAATTCTCAAAAAACATTTTGTATCATTCACTTGTGTACCTTGGAACATTTGTATCATTTACTGGTGTATCTTGAAACATTTGTATCATTTACTGGTGTATCTCTATAGTGAGGTCCACGTTATAATAGCAGTGTTTGATTTTGGTGTTGCTGTCATTGTCTATCATTCTACAAAGCGGATAGCGCTATCTCTTTCTTGATTTGCTCTGTTGCCAGATCGTCTTTCAACAATGTAGAATCAATAATTAATCAACAAAATATTTTATTTCAATTATGAAAATTCATTATAACATTATTGCAAAATATAGTTTCTTGTTTAGTAAAATATAATTATTTCAAACGAGAATGAACAGTTGATATTACATCAATAAACCTGTATCAGCTACAGTCTATAGAAGACATTGACAAGACAGAGGATCGGCAACATTGTTCTCCTATCTTTCTCCACTGCCATTATAACATGTACCTCACTATAGAGATACACCAGTAAATGATACAAATGTATCAAGATACATCAGTAAATGATACAAATATTTGAAGATACACCAGTAAATGATACAAATGTTTGAAGATACACCAGTAAATGATACAACTATTTGATGATACACCAGTAAATGATACAAATGTTTCAAGAATTTCATGAAATTTGTGTCTACAGAATTACTTCTGATGATGAGAGATGAGAGGTGATGATGATTCATTTAAATTCAGAAAATTCTATTTAAATCCTGAACCTTTAGGAGTGATATTGTTGCTCATGACCATTTAGCGGTTTTCATGACCATATTTGGAATACTAGGGCGTGTCTAGTCGCTCGGCCAATAGCAGTAGTGCTCAACGGTCATTGGTCAACAGCTAAATGCCAATCTTAGTGTTTCATGAAGTGCTTCTTCAAGAAGAAGAAGAAGAAGAAGAAGAAAGAAGAAGAAGAAAGAAGAAGAAAGAAGAAGAAGAAGAAGAAGAAAGAAGAAGAAGAAGAGAAGAAGAGAAGAAGAAGAAGAAGAAGAAGAAGAAGAAGAAGAAGAAGAAGAGAAGAAGAAGAAGAAGAAGAAGAAGAAGAAGAAGAAGAAGAAGAAGAAGAAGAAGAAGAAGAAGAAGAAGAAGAAGAAGAGAAGAAGAAGAAGAAGAGAAGAAAGAAGAAGAAGAAGAAGAAGAAGAAGAAGAAGAAGAAGAAGAGAGAAGAAGAAGAAGAAGAAGAAGAAGAGAAGAAGAAGAGAAGAAGAAGAAGAAGAAGAAGAAGAAGAAGAAGAGAAGAAGAAGAAGAAGAAGAAGAAGAAGAAGAAGAAGAAGAAGAAGAAAGAAGAAGAAGAAGAAGAGAAGAAGAAGAGAAGAAGAAGAAGAAGAGAAGAAGAAGAAGAAGAAGAAGAAATACTGAAAGAAGATATTATTATTTATTATTCCAAATAAGGATAAACAGTTAATATTACACCAGATATACTTTTGTCAGCTATCCTCTATAGAAGGCAATGGCAAGGCAGAGCATCGGCAACGCTGTTCACCTTTCTTCCTCCACTACCATCATAGCCCCGACCTCACTACAGTTACTCAACGGATGAATAAATAAAATTCTTTGATGAAGACACATAATATCATGAACATCCCAAGAATTCAAGTGAATGATTTACAATCATTATTCTCAGTTTGATACCGGATGTAAACCTAGTTACACTTGTCTGTTGTTCCTGTACACACCAACAAGTAGTGATATAAACAAGAATGAATGGGCGAACTCGCATCCTAATTGAATATAACAATAAATCTTGTCGACTATTCGTTTCCATTAGAGTGTATAGAGGGGTTACACACTGGTCTAACGTATAAGGTATCGTAGTTTATCCAAGTTCTCAACTGTTGGTAACCAATTTGTAGAGTCGGTAGGTCAAATATGTAGGCCTTTCCGATGGGCCACCACTGTTTATGGCTGTGGAACTACCACTATATCATTACCATTTATTCCGATACACCTGACCTATGTTTCCAATGACCCGATCCTCCAGATAATAGAATCAGTGCTATGACGTCACTGTTACAAGGCTGATGTCAACCGGCTGAATAAACTCACTAGGGAAGCTACGGTTACAAGACTGGGAGTTAAATTGATGACTGGAATTGTTATTGGACCAAACATATAAAGATACCGGTAACTGATAATCTGGGAATCTGGAGTTTTGGGATGATTTCAACTTTATAATTCGTTTAGACAGACATAAAATGAAGGAGTTTTGGAGAATTTTTAATCAGTAAGTTGACATATCACATTTTCAGGGTAATGTCAACTCTATAATTTGTCCAAACAGACATAAAATGAAGAAGTTTTGGAGAATTTTTGATCAGATGACGTTTTAAATGAGGTCAACTGACTTGGTTCCTAGTTCCTACTGGATATAAGAGGATAGTAGTTATATACTATTCTTGCTCGATATATATACTTCACTGAGGATGAGATCTTTGAATAAAAATTCATAATTTATGTTACTTCTGTTATAAAAAGTAGAAATTCCCGATGTTAGGGAAGATTTGTTCTAGTTGAGATCAACTGTGTTGTGTCTCATTGTTTCAGAGTGCGTACAGACTTATGCCCCACGAACAAACGTATTTCACTTTTCATCAGCTGATGCTCATCATATCTGCACCTTACTGTTTTCGTACAAATAATACACATTATTCCACTTTTCATCAGCTGATGCTCATCATATATCTGTTTCTGTATGAAATACAGATATAATAAGAATAGCATCAGCTGATGAAAAGTGAAATGTTTGTGTTCGGGCCGCTCAAGTCTGTACGCACCTTCATAGACTTCACTTTTGAAACACTACAGAGCTGAAAGGATTAGAATAGGAATCCTTTATATTCTCATGATGGGGCTATTGCATAGGGAATGATGAAACATTCATCTATTTATTTAGTTCAATCCCCATTGTTAGCATCAAATCCCCATTTGGAATAATTTAATTTTCCAGTATGCTTGTAATCTCTTCACTACCAAGACGTTTCCCAAATTTTAAGTTATAATTTAATTCTCAATTTGGAATAATTAGATTAAACAGTGTCCAGTATACCTCTTCACTACAATGACTCTTCCCAAACTCAACGTTGGGCTATTATATCATGATACATCACTTTAAAAGAAGACAGTTCACGCTGCTCTTTAGCAACAATTCGAAGGACCAGTTATGTAGTGTATTAGCTCACACGGCCGTTTGGGAATTTAACAGTTCATTTTTATTGAAAGAACGCTGTATGCACTCATTTAAATAAGAATGAAGGATAACACCGACACCGTAACGCCTCGCTTGTATTCTCTCTCTCTTCCACACATTCATGCCTCATTCATCTCTCTCTTTCTTTATCCTTTGAAAGTCAACACTACCACCTCACACAGGAAGAACAGGCATTGTTGAACAGGTCCTGTCCATTTTCCAGTCTTCCACCATTCCTCCCGACGTTGTATGCCTCTCAACATCTTCCCAAGGCTTCTAAAACTACTTTTAATCACCTTTACACTCTACTTCTATTTTCCCTCTCTTTTCCACCTGTGTTCCTCCAGTCTATTTGTTCTTTCCATCCTTAGGACGGGCCACCTTCAAAGAAAAATAAATTTGTATTTTTTTTCTACCTTCAAAGACCCGAGAATTCATTACAAATCCGAACTAAAATAAAAAAGCAGCCTTTCGGGACGTCTTTTCTTTGAGAGTTCATTGGGAGAACAAAGGGCATGTCCAGGAATGGACGGTAATTATTATTTCAACACGGTTGTAACATGGTTCAGACGTCGGCTGTGAGAAATTTGAATTACTCCAAGATGGAGATCTGTAGCTGCTTAATGAACAAGGGTGTGGGGAGCTAGCTTGTAATACAGAATAATGAGTTAACAATAACTTTTCTTTGTTATGTCCAAAAAATAAATTTCACAGTAACATTTGATAGAGTAAAATGATTCAATGTAAAACTGTATTACTGATAATCATAGTTTTTAATTTAGTTTAGTTCAGTATTAATTATTGTTATTGGCTATAGTTTTTCCATGAGTTACTAATAGTTTATCATGTGCCTATGTTTGTATTCTCCAGCTATAGAAACTAAACTTCTTTTCTTGTACTATATCTGTTGTTTTACTGACGCCTTCTCTTGGACTTGTTCCATATTAGATGAGTAATTTTCAGGGAAATCCTATCATATTAAGCGAGCAATTTCTGTATATCTGTTTATATTTTTATATCTGGTTATCTGGCTATCTGGTTCTATGGTTATTTATGATCAACGTATCTCGAGAACGGCCCTAACGATTCTCACGAAATTTGGAATATAGTAGGTTTATGACATCAAAATTTGATTGCTGTATGTCTCATCCCTGGGAAAACTCGCTGATGGACATGAAAAGGATAATTCATCCTTGGAAAAAAGATGATGATTTCGTCGTCTGTAGATAACAGAAGATGCGTGTGCCTGTGCGGGAGATCAGCTGTGTAATCAATTAGCTTACCGTATCTCACGAGAAATCTAGAAATTTTAATTGAATCGATCAAACTGATTTGTTGACATGAGATGGTATATTATCATAATATTCGAAGTCGATCATTATTTTACAGTTCAAAGTGATTAGTGAGTGTTATTTTGTTATCCAATTTGGTATGTAAACAATCTAAATTAGAACTATTATGTTTTCAAATATTTGGACAGAAAAGTTCATCTGAATTCAAGTGTATTGAACATAACCTAATTTACTTTGTTCATATTATTTGTTCTTAAAGAGTTAAGGCTGCTTAGGTGACGGGGAAACATCAAATTTTCAATTCAATTCGAATCAGGATGGTAGCTGCATGAAAAAGAATGATTCCATTTCTTCCTAGCGTGCTAAGAGTGTGTTCACACACAAGGTCAAGCACCTCCAAATGAGCTATTAATCCGATATTAAGACATTCAAAGAATTCTTTAGAAAAAATCCTAACACGTACTGATGACATGCGAGGTATATTTGGTAGCCTACGCGAGAAAAACCTCTGAAAATGTATAATTTAGATCGAGAAGTGTTGTGGCAACAGTCACGCATCAATGGGATTATGGAGGCATTCATCTCAACGCATCAATTTCTGTCGGGGAGCAGCGGAATAATTAGAATAAAATTGAGAAATTAGGAGGACGAAATTGAACGGTGCGGCTCTATTACAGAAGTCTGGTGGGTGTCAAGTGAGGATAGTGGCCTATAGTAAGATGCACGTTATAATGGCAGTGGAGAAAGATAGGAGAACAGTGTTGCCGTGCCACTGCCTTCTAGAGAGGATAGCTGATATCCCCGGATGTAATATTAACTGTTCATCCTTGTTTAAAATAATCAATCATCATACTTGATAGAATAAGAAAATGTATTTTTCGATGATGATTAAATAATAGATTGTTATATTTGAGATCAAATATTTAGTTAATTGATCATATTTCCACATTATTAAAGAGCGATTTGGCAACCTTGCGGAGCTAGTAGAGGATAGCGCCATCTGCATTGTTAAGTGATAGACAAGGATAGCAACACCAATGTTAATCAAATACTGCCATTATAACATGGACCTCACTATACCTATAAGTATACCTATCAAGCTAGTTCCATGGATTATGGAAATGGATGATCCTTTAATGGACGGGTGCAGCTTTGTTAATTCATGTTATCCAGATTTCAAAAGGCCTAGCACGAAAAAAGCCGTAGGTGAGCTATTTGCTAGGCCTGCATTATAATCAATCTGGATGCTGGAAAAATGAATTTCTATGATGCAAGCGAGAGAGAGTAAGAGAGAGATAACAGAGAGAGAGAGAGAGAGAGAGAGAGAGAGAGAGAGAGAGAGAGAGTGTGGATGAGAGAGATAACCGAGAGAGAGAGAGTGAGAGAGTGATTGGATGAGAGAGATAACTGAGAGAGAGAAAGAGACAGAGTGTGTGGATTAGAGAGAGAGAGAGAAAATGAATCTCTATGATGCAAGGCAGACTGCCCACACATGTGATCAAACACCTTCGGGATATGATAATAGACGTGCATCAAACTTCAAAGCAAAATACGGACATCACCATGAAATTACCCAAATTTTACTCATATATGGTAGACCTATGTTGATAACATGTTTTCAGAAGAGGTGCTTGAAAATGATTGAAATATTTGGATATAGATAAGCTTTCAATAGATGCCTACTGCTAAGTGTTAGCATCTTTCTTTGAAGCATCGACAAAATGTGAACCTCAGCATGAAATTACTCAAATTTTACTCATATTTGGTCTGTTGATAACATGTTTTTAGGAAAGTAGCGTGGAAGTCATGAAAGATTTGAATATAGATAAACTTTCAGTAGATGTCTATTGTTAGTATCTTTCCTTGGAACATATTAAGCTATCAATAGATGCCTACTGCTAAGTGTTGCCATCTTTCTACAAAATGTGAACCTCAGCATGAAATTACTCAAATTTTACTCATATTTGGTCTGTTGATAACATGTTTTTAGGAGAGTAGCGTGGAAGTCATGAAAGATTTGAATATAGATAAACTTTCAGTAGATGTCTATTGTTAGTATCTTTCCTTGGAACATATTAAGCTATCAATAGATGCCTACTGCTAAGTGTTGCCATCTTTCAACAAAATGTGAACCTCAGCATGAAATTACTCAAATTTTACTCATATTTGGTCTGTTAATAACAAGTTTTTAGGAGAGTAGCTTGAAAATAATGGAAGATTTGAATATAGATAAACTTTCAGTAGATGCCTACTGTTAGTTAGTATCTTCCTTCGAAACATAAACACATGAATTACAGGGAAATTTTGGAAGCTCTGAGTTCTCTAATCTGCTCCAGAAAAAGAATATGTAATCCAAGTCTCATGATAGTATTTTAAAGTGAGATTAGACAATTTAAGTCAAGATCAGGCTTGAGAGCATCAGACTAATTCAAATTCACAATATTTACAATCACAAGCAATAAGATAACAAAAACACACAGCTTAGTGAGATAAATAGACTAGTGAATAGATTTGGATTGAACGGAATTTTCGTTACAATTATAGTAAATTCAGCGTTAACATAGTTGCGAGAAATATATAAACTAATAAAAAATGAATTAAATAAGAATAATGTGGCAGTGGGGAATAGTAGGAGGATAGTGCAAAAATAGTCTACTGTGCAATAGAACAACTGAAGTATCCTATTATATTAAGTGAGCAATTTCTGTAGTTTTATATCTGGTTATTTATGTTCAACGGATCTCGAAAACGGCTCTAACCATTTTCACGAAATTTGGAACATAGTAGGTTTACGATATAAAAATTCGATTGCACTATCTCTCATCCCTGGGAAAACTCGCTGAAGGACATTAAAAGGATAATTCATCCTTGGATGAACAGGTGTCTGTATAATTTCGTCGTCTGTCGATAACAGAACATGTGTGTGCCTGTTTGGGAGATCAGCTGTGTAATCATTCAATCAGCTTACCGTATCTCGCAAGAAATATTATCTAGAATTTTTTCAAAATAATCGATTCGTTGACATGACATGGTTTATCACTCTAATTGGAGTATATCATAATATTCGAAGTTAATCATTATTTTACAGTTTTAAGTGATCAGTGAGTGTTATTTTGTTATTCAATTTGGTTTGTGAACAATGTAAATTATAGCTTTTCTGTTTTTAAATATTTTGATTCAAGATTGGACCAGAATTTAAGTGTATGAAACATAATCTACTTTTTGGACCATTTATAGTGTATAAATCAAAATTCGGGGAAGAAACAGTTATGGGCTGTGCCTGTTTGTCCTTCCCCAATCATTTTGAAGAATTTTTTTCTGCTTATCAATAAATAAATAACGAGCGAAGATCGGTGCCTCGATATTGATATTCCTAATATCATAGAGAAATCAAGTATCATAGAAAAAATAGCAAACTCATGGTAAATTATGCTATCATTTCTCTAGACTGGTGTCTAGTTATTGAAAAAATAGTACAGATCAAATTTAAGATACAGTAAAAATTGATTTTCATTCAAGTTATACCTTTTTGCCAAATGGGACACTTCAAATAAGATAGCACGATAATAATCTTGAAAATAAAAATGGTACAAAGATTCTAAAATTGTACAGAGACGATTCAATGATTCATATTATAGCCTGGTATCAATATTTTCAACAAGTTCCCCAGTTAGCGTTGGAAAACAAAACACAACCTGTATAACAAATATGTTTACCAGAAGATTCTTCATTAGAGAAACAGCAAATCATCCTCAGTGAGCGATCCCCATACGGTATACGCCTCTGTATCCAATAGATGAGAACAAATTTAACTCCGTTACTCCGAGGAGCGGAAGTCTAATTGAAACCCCACAAAGGTAGGTATCGTTTATTGACTTGGAATGGCTCAGCATAGCACTGCATATTGCTAGTTCAAGTTCTTATGCACTTTGAAGTGCACTTTCAAGTGATGGACACTGCAAGTTCGAGTTCTTTGAAGTGCACTTTCAAGTGAGGAGAGTGCAGTACTAGAAACACGCAACAAGTCTAGACGATTACAACCGACAATTGTATTGTCCTTGAGTGGAAACAAGTCTCCATTATAGTTGGATGTTTCATTACATCTTCGGAGACTGTACAGTTATTATTGACTTGCGGTCACTTTTATCAGTTTCATTGTCTTTTTTTCAGTCGGTGATGCTCTATCAATAAATAAATAACGAGCGAAGATCGGTGCCTCGATATTGATATTCCTAATATCATAGAGAAATCAAGTATCATAGAAAAAATAGCAAACTCATGGTAAATTATGCTATCATTTCTCTATACTGGTGTCTAGTTATTAATAAAATGGTACAGAAAAAATTCATGATACAGTAGAGATTGATTTTCATTCAAGTTATACCTTCCTGCCAAATGGGAAACTTCAAATAAGATAGCACGAAAATAAGCTTGAAAATAAAAATGGTACAATTATTCTAAAATTGTACAGAGACGATTCAATGATTCATATTATAGCATGGTATCAATTTTCAACAAGTTCCCCAGTTAGCGTTGGAAAACAAAACACAACCTGTATAACAAATATGTTTACTAGAAGATTCTTCATTAGAGAAACAGCAAATCATCCTCAGTGAGCGATCCCCATACGGTATACGCCTCTGTATCCAATAGATGAGAACAAATTTAACTCCGTTACTCCGACGAGTGGAAGTCTAATTGAAACCCCACAAAGGTAGGTATCGTTTATTGACTTGGAATGGCTCAGCGTAGCACTGCATATTGCTAGTTCAAGTTCTTATGCACTTTGAAGTGCACTTTCAAGTGATGGACACTGCAAGTTCGAGTTCTTTGAAGTGCACTTTTAAGTGAAGAGAGTGCAGTACTAGAAACACGCAACAAGTCTAGACGATTACAACCGACAATTGTATTGTCCTTGAGTGGAAACAAGTCTCCATTATAGTTGGATGTTTCATTACATCTTCGGAGACTGTACAGTTATTATTGACTTGCGGTCACTTTTATCAGTTTCATTGTCTTTTTTTCAGTCGGTGATGCTCTATCAATATGTAATCAGCTTCGGACGATGTTATGTTGCCGTGACGAATACAACGGCCTCCTATATTGAATTCTATGGCTTCAATAAGGATAAAGAAGGCGTTGAAAATAAAACCGCAGAATGTCTTACATCCTCGGAGCGTCTCAACAGAATCCAATCTAGGCGACATACAATAACAAACTACTGATGAATACTAGAGACTACAGTGCGATGAGTCATCCACATTCACAGATGACCCGTATGCTGAATAGTAGTTTGAACCAAGTTTAAACTAATCCACACATTCTAAACAGCAGTTTCAACTGATCCAGGATTAAAGTTACTGATTTACTAAAGACTGCAGCGGGAAGAGTCATCTGCTATCAAAGATTAATACATGACCCGTATGCTGAATAGCAGTTTGAACCAAGTTTAAACTAATCCACACATTCTAAACAGCAGTTTCAACCAATCCAGGATTGAAGTTACTGATTTACTACAGACTGCAGCGCAATGAGTCATCTATCATCCATAGATTAACACATGGGACTTATTCTCAATCGCAGTTTAAACCACGTTTAAACTAATCCAGGATAAAAGTTACTGATGAACTACAGACTGCAGCGCGAAGAGTCATCTGCCATCAAAGATTAACACATGACCCGTATGTTGAATATCAATTTGAACCAAGTTTAAACTAATCCACACATGCAAAACAGCAGTTTCAAATTCATTTAATCCAGGATTAAACTTACTGATGAACTACAGACTGCAGTGTGATGAGTCATCTTCCATCAATTATTAATACGGGCTCGTATGATCAATATCAGTTTGAACCAAGTTTAAACTAATCCAGGTTTAAAGTTACTGATGTAGACTACTACAGACTGCAGCGTGGAGAGTTTTCTGCTATCAAAGATTAACACATAGGATGTATGCTGAACGACAGTTTGAACAAAGTTTAAACTAATCAACACATGCTAAACAGCAGTTTCAACTAATCCAGAGTTAAAGACTGCAGCGCGACGAATCAGCTGCCATCAAAGATTAACACGGACTTGTACTTGTATGATCAATAGAAGTTTGAACCAAGTTTAAACTAATCCAGGATTACTTTTACTGATGAACTACAGACTGCAGTGCGATGAATCATCTGCCATCAAAGATTAACTCGAATTGGCCCGTATAGGTTTGAATCAAGTTTTAACTAATCCAGGATTAAGTTACTGATGAACTAAAAACTGTAGCTCGATCTGCTATCAAAGATTAACACAAAGTAAAAATGTTCAACAGCAGTTAAAACCAAGATTGAACTTATCCAGGATTAAAGTTACTCATGAACTACACACTGCAGTGCTATGAGTCATCTGCCATCAAAGATGTCTTATATACTGAACATCAGTTTTAACCACGTTTGAACTAATCCAATATATTATATTGTAATGGGATTGTATAATTGTACCTATTGATTGTAAATTGAATTATTGAAAAACAATTATCAAATATATGCTTCTGCAAAGGCAAATGCAGATTTTGTGTGATCTCGCATGAGAAAAACCTCAACTTACCCAAAACTTTTGCTTTCAAATATTTTTGGGAGGAACTAATCAATGGTGAATAATATCATCTATACTACATTCACGTACTGTTTGAAACTTCATTGCATTTTGTCTACATGATTTGAAATGTTGTGGCAAATAAAAATAATTGAAAAAACGTAGTAGCAAATGAAGCATGACAGTAGCATGAACTAAATACAGTACAAACACACTGTTCAATAGATTGGAAATCCAGAAGTCTGTATTTATTTAATACTTTAGCTGGCTCTCGCTATACTGCAATCCCAAGATGCTGAAAATTTATACGGCAAGTGTCTTGTATTATCTGCTCATCTACTTCTGTTCAACAACCAGCTGATTGCTGGATACGACATTACACACAAACAGGACCCGATCTGATGCGAGAGAGAGAGACTGAGAGAGAAAAAGAGGGATAGAATGGAGTGAGGGAAAGACTGTGAGAGAGCGAGTTAGAACTGAGAAAGAGAATTATTGAGAAGCCGCAAGTCCTCTACCCTGAAGCAATCGTTGGCCTTGGAACTTGGTGTGGTGTGGCCCTTCTTCAGCATCCACTTGTATGTTATATACTAACTATATCATGTACACATTTATATATATACTACGCTTGTTGGCAAGTTCATTCAACTACCCACACACTGCACATGCATGCATGCCGCTTCCACACCTCACACATTCACACATGCATGATTTGGAGAATTCAATTCACTTCCTAATTGTTTACTTCCTCTGTGACAAGGAACTATTAGGAAAGTATTCTCGAACTGAACTGAGATGTTCCAGTTATTTATTCATTTGGTTAGCACAAACAATACATGATCGGAAAAGAAAAAATCTGGTGTGATGCACTCACACAACTTTCCTTGTCGTTATGAAAATTGATCACCTGACGCTAGTGTTCACGCACATCTCAAGTCTACTATTCCAAGATCTGAGCCAGCTGGAGACAGGACAATAACGCTGGAGACACACGAGGTCTGCTATCTCTTCATAGTGAACGATTTAATAGAATCAACAGTTGCCAACAGTTTGCAATTGAATAATCACATTTTCTCGAATTCCGAGCTTATTTTCAATTTTTGGTGAAAACGTTACAAAACATTAATTGTAGAGATTTTCATGCTCAATTTTTTCCACTTTAATTTTTTTGTTTGAATTGTATCTGAAGCCTGATAATTGGGAATCTGAAATGGAACTTTGCATAGATGGGGCGGAGCTCTTGAAATTTTTACAGATATGGGACTTGTGGCAGTTGATAGAGCTTATCAATGACTTTTCATGGTATAAATTTGATCAAAATCGTTGAAGCCGTTTTCGAGAAAATCGCGAAAATCCCTGTTTTTAACAACATTTCAGCCGCCATCTTGAATTGAATTTGATCGAAATTGTTCGTGTCGGATCTTTATAGTGTAAGGACCTTAAGTTCCAAATTTCAAGTCATTCCGTTAATTGGGAGATGAGATATCGCGTAAACAGACGCACATATACTCATACACACACACACACACACACACACACACACACACAACACACACACACACACACACACACCACACACACACACACACACCACACACACACACACATACAGACCAATACCCAAAAACCACTTTTTTCGATTCAGGGGACCTTGAAACGTATAGAAATTTAGAAACTGGGGTACCTTAATTTTTTTCAAAAAGCAATACTTTCCTTACCTAGGGCAAGGAAAGTAAAAACAGGCTATTACCCAAAACCTTTTCAATTTTTTAATTTAGTTTAAAATTGTCCAAATATTATACATAGGCTATCTATGTCCATCTCAATTTTCTTCACCAAATCAAAATCTGAGAATATAGATAAGAATAAAACAAACAATATATGAGATGTTTTAATAGTCAATAATTTTAGTGTTTTCAGGAGCATGTAGCTTGACTTTGAAAGTACCAGTACTTCATTAAGCTGTGTTTACACCAAAGTTATTAACAAATTGTTAACTTGATCCTTAAAGATTCTATTGGTTTGAACATAACTTATCATGCACATGATGAACATATGTGTTTGTCAAGTTCCGTTCAATCTAATAGAATCTATAAGGATTAAGTTATTAACATCTTGTTAATAAGATGTTAATAACTTAATCCTTATAGATTCTATTAGATATCCGTGGGTGAATGATTAAATGCTTAAATAGTTTAGATGACCAGATTCATTTCAACCAATACAACACTACGAATTTAGTTTTATCATAACATTCTTAGCATACATTAGTCGAAAGTTTCCTATTCACATATTTGTTTTATTATTTATTTATTACTTGTTTTCATGGTTTTTATTTTGTACTGAAAGTAAATTTTTATTATCAAGGCGACTATGTTGCTTAAACCCCCATTTTTTGACGTTTCTGTTATACCGTTAAGTGGGAGGAGACTGTCTAGCTGAGCCAATGTCAGGCGTTCATGCTTTTGACCAATAGCAGTACTTGCCTACTAATACTGGGTGCGGCAGGAAGGGTGGATGTTTTTAGAACAGATAGTATTCTGATTTGGTTAGTCGGATTGGGCCAGCTGAGGTGAACATGTGTTCGGTAGATCATACCATTTTTTCTAGTCATTGTTTAATCGGCATCATGGATTCGTGGAATGTGCAACATCGTGTGTTTACTTACGACAGTTTCGTGCGTAATAATGAGAGTATCATTACAGTTCAGCGTGAGTTTTGTCGTCATTTCAATCTTGCGAGAAATGAAAATGTACCCACTCGTAACATCATTTTACGTTGGGTAAAATCATTTCGTTCAGTAGGAACAGTAATGAATAAACGACCACCAGGGGCTCATCGCACTGTACGCACTCCACGAAATGTGGAAAGAGTTCGGCAAGCCATACTCCGTAGTCCTAATCGATCTGCTAGGAGACATTCTTCTGAACTGAACATCAGTGATCGGTCAGTAAGGCGTATTTTACATGAAGATCTAGGATTTCATCCCTACAAAATGGCCATGGTTCAACAATTGAATCCTGGCGATTATGTAAAGCGGCTGAATTTTGCTCGAGAAATGG
This sequence comes from Nilaparvata lugens, assembly GCF_014356525.2. Lineage (NCBI taxonomy): Eukaryota > Metazoa > Arthropoda > Insecta > Hemiptera > Delphacidae > Nilaparvata > Nilaparvata lugens. Next base: position 56,940,841 of record NC_052509.1, read on the forward strand.
AGGCCATATTTGACCAAAATGAAAAAATCATTTTGTTTACGACAGATGAAGCACATTTTAATTTGAATGGTACCGTTAATCAGCAGAACTATCGTTATTGGTCAGATGAAAATCCAAAATTAATGCATGAGAGACCATTACACAGTCCCAAGGTGACAGTTTGGTGTGCTGTGAGCAGTATAGGCCTATTTGTTATTGGTCCATACTTTTTTGAAGACGAAAACGGGACCACTGTAACTGTAACCTCAGAACGTTATAGACAGATGTTCACTGAATTCTTCCTTCCTGAATTAAGAAGGAAACGTATTCCTATCCGGCAAGTATGGTTTCAGCAGGACGGTGCGACAGCTCACACAGCAAGAAATTCAATGGAAGCAATTTGGGCTGTTTTTCGTGGTCGCATCATTTCTCGGTTTGGTGACATTGATTGGCCTCCTCGTTCTCCAGACCTGTCCATGTGCGACTACTTCTTGTGGGGTTTCCTGAAGTCACGTGTTTACCAGCATAAACCACGTACACTTCAAGAACTAAAGGGAGCAATTCGTGAGGAAGTCGAACAAATTGGCAGGGCAATGTTAGAAAGAGTACAATCCAACTTCCGAGAGCGGCTTGTAAACTGCATTGCTGAAAACGGCCGTCACATGTCAGATATTGTTTTCAAACATTAATTTTCTAAAATTGTAAAATAATGTGAATATTGTTCTGTAAATAAATGTTTTTTTTTATGCATAGGTAACGACATATTACTTTTTTGAAAACCGTTCATCCTTTCTGCCGCACCTTGTATAAATTCTGCTGCTCTTGTATTTAGTTGTAGTTTATCAGAGATTGACAATGGTGTAACAACCGAAACCGGTCTTTCTAACTATCAATAAATCTGTGGTTTTTAACAATTTCTTAGTCTTTTTATTTGATATGGATAATTACCACAATATCAACTTCTCAACTACACAAAAAGTAAATGCTTTGAAGTCGTACTTTATGAAAAAAACTTGAAAGTCTTCATAATGAGCCTCGGTGGTAGATTTTGGATAGACTTGAAATCCTTTGACACACTTCATTCACAACTCAACCAATCACCACCTCAAAACACTCATAAATTTTACAGTTATTTATTAAGGGATCACTTAGTGGAGAACTTCAACAGCTTGGTAGAGTATAGAAAGTATGTCCGATACTTTATTGGAAGGTTATCTCCTCATAAGCATTGAAGGAATCCGTGATTGCTCTATAATTGTCCAATTTTATGAGCAACAAGGTAGAAGAATAGATGGACCTTGTTGTAATACTCGAGGAAGCAATAAAAAATACTTACTGTACATGGTCAGTAATGCGGTTGAGATATTCCGATGATAAGTAGATGATAGATTACCTTTGATTTACATCTAGTTTGATATGAACAGGGTTGTTCGCTTCTTGGATGAGATTATCAATAATTACGAACAAATTAAGAACAATTATCTTCTGATCGATAATTTTATGTGGTTAATTTGCATGCCTGATAAAGTATCGACAGGAGTAATTAAAGTCGATTCATACCTTGGAGGCTGACATGAAAAATGCAGGGTGGCGTAATTTACGATGTCGATGTCAGATAACCAGCAAAGTAAAAAAAACAACATGAGATAAAATAGAATTGATAAAAGACTCGTATCTTTAGGTTTATCTTGCAAGCTGAGCAATATTGATCAATAATGTTTACATTTAGATATTTCAGGTAATGTTATTTATTGGGTCAGTAGGTCAATAATATAGATATTTGTTCATAATGAATTGAGAAACATGGTCCAATTTTCAAGAATCTTTTATCTTCAAATATCTTTCGTTTTTAATATATTAATAATATTCCTTCCTTTGAGATTGGAATACTGGCACATCAATCTGAAGAAATATGTGCACTAAAACATGAAATTGTATTAGATAGCTCATTGTATTAGATTAGACAGATTCATCTCTTGAAAAATAAACAAATTGTAAATACACACGCTCTCAACAACTTCCTTACTATTCCACCTTATGAAATGAAAATTTTGTTTTCTATAACCACAAATATCTTTGTATCATCATAAAGAATCAAATAACATCTAAATGAACGTCCTATTCTGTTTCCTACTCAACAAAACTTTATTTCCCAACTATTCCTTACTATTTTTATCAATATTAATGGACTCAAAGCATTATAAATAGGATAATTTCAACTCAACCACTTTTAAACCTTTCCAATGGTTTGATAATACTGAACAAGTGGGTTCTGAAAAGCCTACTAATTTTATAAGAACTTCAACGTTTTCTATACAAAAATGAAGTTTTCAGAATCTGATTCCCAAATGCTGTAGCTTCTTCTCAAAAGAAGTTTCCAAGCTAAAATCCTCCAGTTTCATTCCCAGATAGTTTCATCCCAAACCACCACAATATTCTATGATTTTTTCTATACAAAATGAAGTCTCCGAACTATAATCCTCCAATTTAGACATTATTCAGACAATTCCAGTAATTGAGCTAGCAAAAATTCAATATTTACTTTCTGTCTTGTCATTATTTAGTTGTCTATTTTTGTTTAGTCTTGCTTTCTATTATCTTATCATTTTAAAATTGTTGAACAACAATATTGTTAACAGTTGACAACTAATGAGAAATTCCATTCCATCAAACGCTAATGAATAAATAATGATTATTAAATATTTGTTCAATCAACATCCCATTATTATTACAGAAACAAAACTGTTCCCCGTTTCCAAAAACTGCTTCCTTCTATCTCTATATATATTATCCTCATCTCGAAACACAGTATAAAAATGATTCAGTTTTGGCCTTGTTATCATTGAGCTCTATTACCTTATCATTCAAAACTAATATTGAATAGTTTTGTTCAATTTAAATCTCATAAAAATTACAGAAACAAATATTTCCCTCGTTCCCTATAGTTAAACAATATTTACTGATGGAAACAAATTGGAAGTTGCATTTGATCAAAATGCTAATTAATGAATAATTATTGTTAAACATTTTTTTTTGTCATAGTCATTTAATCTCAGCTGTCTAATAAAATTAGTAGAATGGATGGTGATGTTGTGAAATCTCTCCATAATAAGAAAACAAGGATATTGTCAAATTTCACTAAATTTTTTAAATATTTGAATATATTTCTTAATATTTGACAATATCCTTGTTTTCTTATTATTCAGCTGTCTAATCAAGCCGTTGAACAGCTGTTTGCAGAGCAAATAAACATACGATTCTCATTATAGCATACTGTACTGTAATGAAACCATATATTATTTTCTTTACAGTCGAGTATGTTTCCTAGTTCCGAAATAGGAACAGCAAAACTGCTACAAAAACACCACCTTCAGCGCTCCACAGTTTTGTCAACTTCCACCAAATTCCTGATTTGGAATTTGTAAACTAGGTTATTTTTATAGAATGCATGTAGTAACTTCAGCACAAGCAGACTGTAATGTTTTCTATTTCTCAATTCTTCTTCTTTAGATTATTATGTCAAGAAATAGTGTATGTTACTTGGACGTGAATGTCTTTTGCAGTGCTCAAATAAAATTCTAGTCTCGGCTGACGCCTCGACTAGAAACATCATTCTCACCTGCAAAAGACCCCTTCCAATCCTTGTGACGTAAGATACTATTACAGCATTTAATTGAGATTCTCGTTTAATAATAATTGAACAATATTTGTTCACAGATGTGAAGAAATTGCATTATTTTTTAAATTGGAATAAATAAATAATAATTATTAAATATTGTTCAATTCATATCCCATTAAAATTATTACAGAAACAGATATTTTTCTCATTTCATTCTACTTTGCTCCTATATCTTCTCATCCTCAAACAGTAGTAGAGTAACTATTGAGTTTTTGCCTTGTCATCATAGATCTCTATAATCAAAACTAATTAATTAGTATTTTATTCAGTTTATATCCCAATACTGTTCTAGATTTTTTGATTCTAGACTCTAATAGTATCTATTTGATTCAATTGTATTTTGAAAAGTGAAAGTGACATAGCCAACATTTTTATTTGGACATACAGTATAGTATAAATTGGATATGGGACAGTTTTGGGCATGAGCCGGTTGTGCCTTTCCTCATGTTAAGTATTTGTAGACAATGTGATAAATAAACAAATAAAATTACAGAAACAAATCTTCTCTCGTTTCCTACCTTGCTCCTATATCTCTCCATCCAAAAACAAATGGAACAACGACGTCTTCGACAGATGCTGACAATATTAACAGGTGACTGACGACAACTAACTGTAATTATTCTCCCAGTGACAACGCAGAAGTTCAGAAAGTGGGTCGGCAATTTGTCCAGAATATAATTTGTGCATACAAATGCATTTCCTCCCAAAACTAATGAACTAAACGTAATTTAGTTGCAGAGATCATCAGAATTACCACAGTCCTGCACGGAATGAAATACACTTGCATCTATATCTTTTGGTTACCACGAACCTTTATAACAGCCACTATCACTATATTTCCTGGTAATATAAACTATTAATATATATCATATCACTGTTTATAACCAGTATTACTATAAATCACTGTTGATAAACAATATTACTATATCATCATCAACATTATTGACCGAGCAAAGTGAGGTCTAAGATTCAAGTCGACGGTTTGGCATTTCTCTTAATGTTTATATGTTGCGCATTTACGGCGAAACGCGGTAATAGATTTTCATGAAATTTGACAGGTATGTTCCTTTTTTAATTGCGCGTCGACGTATATACAAGGTTTTTGGAAATTTTGCATTCCAAGGATAATATAAAAGGAAAAAGGAACTTCATACGCCAATATTAGAGTAAAAATCAGACTATATAATTATTCATCATAAATCAGCTGACAAGTGATTACACAGATGTGTGGAGAAGCCAGTCTATTGCTGTATTTCCATAAGGTCTATAGTTTCAATCAGGTACTTGTGGAGAGAATACTGCGTGAGGTCTACTCCCAGTTCACAGAACTACTAGTTAGTTGCCTTCATGATTATTTATAGTTGTGCAATCAATGATGCCCATGTGTCAAAACTAGAGTGAGGTCCACGTTATAATGGCAGTATTTGATTAAAATTAGTGTTGCTATCCTTGTCTATCATTCGACAAAGTAGATCACGCTATCCTTTTCCATCTCTGCAATGGTGCCAGATCGTTCAATGTAGAAATATAATCAATTCACAAAATATTCACAATCTCAATTATGAGGATTAATTATTTAATCATTGAAAAATATGTTTTCTTGACGAATAAAATTCAATTATTTCAAATAAGAAGGAACAGTTGATATGACGTCAAATTTACCGGTATCAGCTATCCCCTAGAGAAGGCAGTGGCAAGGCAGAGAATCGGCAACACTGTTCTCCCACCTTTCTCCACTGCCATTATTACGTGGACCTCACTAAATCAAGAAACTGCGCGCAAAAATGTGATGGCAACACCCCGTGTGTTCCAAGACCTGAATTCTGAAGGTTACAGACTGAACGTTGTGGTTTTTTTAAGAGAATTACCAGATACAGAGCATATTTTATCTAATAATGCGGTTACTGAATCTATCATTCAACCACAGAGTATGAATGGAGGTTTTCCTAGTTTTTATTGAAACTGAGGACAGGATTTGAATCTTCGACAAAAATGAGGAAGAGCTCTAGATAGATCATCAACTAACTAGATATATCATCCGCTATCAAATATTGTATCAACAAAGTACACTTCTATCAAATTATTGAAAACTAGCGGGTAACCCGTGCTCCGCAAGGATCTATTTTAAAACTTGAAATACTGAAAACTTGTAATGAAATCATGAAGAATTGAAAATAGGCCTATAACCATCCTCGGTTGATACAGAGACACACTTACTTTATGCTAACACAGTAGACACACTGGGGTGTTGAACACTCCAATTCAATTTCGCATTTTTCTTTGAAAAATATGAGAAAACAAGTACTTAGACCATACTTCATCATTTCTCAATCATTTTTGTGCCAAGTGCATACAGAAATCAAGTGTAAAGCACTGCTTATTTTAAAAGTACGTATGTTCCGTCTAAGTGTTGGAGCTACTAAACCTAATCCGGTTTGAAAGAATGGCTTGATCATTGCCAATGACAACTTCATCAAAAACTCACGTCTCTTCATTTTATTGTTTTGAATCTCAAGTTGTTGAGAATCATAGTATTCATTCCAATCTGATCCATCATCCCATACCACATTCGTAGTGACAATACAAGTAAATCTTTGTAATAAAAGTGTTTGATAAAAGTCCTACGTAAAAGACACTCTGGGGTGTTAGAAAACCCCAAACGAAGAACAAGATGAGCTGGTGATCTTGTAGAATGCTATTACTGACTGGAAGTGGTGGAGAGTAGTTGACAATACTACAAACCTAATTTAGACTGGGCATAAATTAACATCTGTTTCATATTGTCAACTGCAGAGCAGAAAAAAAAATCCCTGGGGTGTGAAACACCCCAGTGTGTCTCTTTAGGGTTAAGAATCTATATGCAAAACTTCAAGTTAATCAGTCCAATAGTTCAGAAGTGATTATGCGTCAAACATAATTTTCCTGTCCCATACTTGTATGAGCCAGTTCTTTCCTTTATTATACTATAGATCATTGATTCATTGTTATAGAATACCATAGATGGAGATGTCATTATCATTAGTACATGAGAATAATGAAATTGAATTCAGCAGCTACAAGGAACTCTTTTTTTCGCCTGAATATTCAATATTGATTACGAAGATTCATTATTCAATCATTGAAAAATATTTATTCCTGACAAGTAAAATATAATGTAATTGACAATTTTTAATAAGAATGAAAACTCAATATTTCATAAGATGTACTGGTATCAGTTATATTCTATAGAAGGTCTGAGTTACTTGCCAATTATTTTAAGCAAATTCACGGTGAAAATAATGTCGTCTTGACTAGAGAATCAGGAAGCTTATATATTAACGTAAGAGACTGTAAGTGATCTCTGAATATGGTAAGATGAGGTATAGTTGACAAGAAAGAGAATCGGCAATGCTGTTCTCCTATCTTTCTTTATCCACTGCCATTTTAACGTTGTCCTCACTATATAGGAACTATCACCCAGTAGATTACCTTGCTAATGAGTTAACATAGCTTGAAACTAGTTAGCAAATGAAGATACATCAGATTTATATCTAACCTTCATTTTATTGGAACCCTCATTATGCAAATTGCAAGGGATCATAAGGAATGCAGGATATGGAATTTGAAAAATTTCATTAGAAGAATAACAACAGGGGGAAGTGAACTCTAGACCACACGACGCGTAACCAGTTAAGCGATTCACTGGAGCTTGAAGGCCATTAACCACATAAATAATAACTCGAAATATTTTCATGCTCTTATTAATTTTCAAGATGGAATTCGACCAATACTGTACTTTAAATCTAGCGCAGAAAACCGTATTTGAAAGGATTTGTATCAGGAATCTCGTATTAATTATTGGAAATAATTATCTTGAACAATGAATTAGAATTATTGTTGCTTTACATTTTTGAGCTTCTTCCAGCGGAAATATTATAATATATAACATGACCAATCAATGTTCATTGAATGTAATTCTCCAATATTTGATTGAATTTTAATAGAAAGTATTATTAATATTTTTGTGATTGAGCATGTGACAAAACTGACACTGGTTAACTCAATAATTTAGAGAGGAAAATTAATTATATAGTTATTGTAATCATTGATCAGCAGTTGAACAATCAATTTTTAAATTTTTTTTTTTAAATTTTTGAAAGGATTAAAACCAGCGTAGAAAAGAGTGAAACATTATACTGTTATGGTCAAGCTAATTCAGTACCAAAGAATTAAGGGAGCAAAATGCAGGATATCCTTCATTCTAAATTCAACCCCTATTCCTCTATATTTGTAAGAAATCATTTCCTGGTTTTCGTCATTATTATTAGAAATTATTTATTAACTGCATGGAAAGCCCATCCTGATAAAATATCTCAAAGAGTAACTGAAAAAATTGAAATATTTGTAATCATTGTATCTGCATCTCAGACTCATCAAGGGGGAAAAATCACTGTGTGAATAGAAAATATTCCTCTAACAATTATTATCGAATAAGCCTGAGATTATCATTTGACTGCCTTATTATTGTGAAGTACAAGAAACATAAACATAGATGGGTCTAAATGATGTATGGAAAAAATGAATGGGAAAATATGTAGCTTATCACCATTCTAAATTCAACCCCTATTCCTCTAAAATTGTATCAACTTACATTCTGCAAATTTTTCATTATTTCAACAAAATATTATAATTTAACGATATATAATTTATCAATTATAATATAGTTTTGAATTACAAATAAACTCAATGATACAAGAAATAATTAACAAGTAAGTTTCAAACATACCTTTCAGAAAACTATAGTATAATCCAATTTCAGCGGCGAACTCCAATTCAGTTCAATAGTCTATTACACACGTAAACACTAACTTTTCTCCCGGAAAACCACAGGATTTTCACACCACACTACACACTTTGCTCCAACACAGTCTCAAACTCTCAACACAATACTTTTCCACAACAGTAATGACGCGGATTTTCCATTACAACGAAGTTTGTCTTTGGATAACAGAGCCGACGTAAGGTAGACATCACCTGCTGGAGAAAAACAGGCGGAAAAGTGTCCCAAAACGCACAGAATGTTTAAAGTATGGCACAATTAGTGAAAGAAACAGGGTGACGGGCAAGCAAAATTCAAACGATTTCCGAAAAATAGACCGAATGTTATCGAAAAACTTTACCTCTCCACGACCCTACACGAAAGAAGGCACATTCACGACTGAATAGACTCCGGCGGTGCACCAGTAGACTGAAAGGCAGTCAACTGTCTCTCTCTCTTCAAACGGTTGGAGGGGAAGGCTACTCGCCCCACCACTTCCCGTTCAGGTTAAAATCCTGTGTTGTGAGTGTAGTATACTCTTGCGCCTGCTTTATTTTTTCTTCTCATTCTTCAACCAACTATAGATAAACGCACATCCGTGCTGCTTCTTAGCACACACACACTCACTCAAAATTGACGTATGTGTGTGTAAAATTAAAGTACAAAGATATGTGTATTGATGTATATGTGTGTGTGTTCAATGTGTAATAATAAGGTACAAAGTTAGTGTGTATGTGGGTGATTCATAAACAAATAATATTGCCATAGAAAAATAGGATCCAGATATATTTACAGTATCTTCTTTGGTATTGTCCAAGTTACGAACTGAACAGCTGACGACGTGAGAGGAGAGTTCTTCAAAACATCTAGGTATTCACCACCGTATTACACTTTGGTCCTCGATATAACGTGCTTATCAGCATGACATTTCAATGCACTGTATTCTGATCCATGGTTTCTAAAAAAAAAATATTACATCTTAAAATGAGATGGAATAAAGATATTCTTCATCAGGCTCAGTTAAGACAGGTCTTGTCGCATAAACTGTGCTGTGGGCTAAAGCTTGCTATATTCTCATTCTTGAGAATTTTCATTTTCGTCTCCAATGTCCATGCTATATTCAATCTTCATAATAACCTATTTTTGGAGAATTTCTATCCAAATTTGGGTAAAAAACAGTTTTGTTGTTCCTTTCACGATCAATCATAGTTGAGAAATGATATTGTTACTATCAATGTATAAATAAATAATCTATTTTCATGAAAGTTGAAGCATTTCCATACAGCGCATCTATTTTCAAAATACATTGCATTGAATATTTTCATGCAGCATTGGATGCAGAATGAAGACAATTGAATACTCCTTCGAATAAAAAGGTAGGGTCTCATTGTATATCACAGTTCATATCATTCAAATGTGAAGATACAGTAATAGCAGGACTTTTTATATACCGGACCTGGGCCTACCAAAAAAATGGCCGACGTATATTTGGCTGGCGATGATATTTTAAAACGTGAACTGGACAAACTGAAATTTCGACATACTGAGACGCTCTCTAACAGCTGATGAATGATTTTTTCTCAGTAGGAATATTCCTATGAGACCACCACATACGGCGTCCATTTTTTTCTAGGCTCAGGTCCGGTAGTTGACCGAGCGAAGTGAGGTCTAAGATTCAAGTCGACGGTTTGGCATTTCTCTTAATGTTTAAATGTTTGGATGTTCATATGTTGCGCATTCACGGCGAAACGTGGTAACAGATTTTCATGAAATTTGACATGTTCCTTTTTTAATTGCGCTTCGACGTATATACAAGGTTTTTGGAAATTTTGCAGTTCAAGGATAATATAAAAGGAAAAAGAGCCTCCTTCATACGCCAATATTCGATTAAAAAACTGGTGTGGCGCACTCACACAACTTTCCTTGCCGTTATGAAAATTGATCACCTGACGCTAGTGTTCCCGCGCATCTCAAGTATACTATTCAAAGATTTGAACCAGCTGGTGACAGGGCAATAACGCTGGAGACACACGAGGTCTGCTATCTCTTCATAGTGAATCATTTGATAGAATCAACAGTTGCCAACAGTTTGCAATTGGATAATCACATTTTCTCGAATTTCGAGCTTATTTTTAATTTTAGGTGAAAATGTTACTGAACATTAATTGTGAAGATTTCCATGCTCAATCTTTTTCACTCGAAATTTTTTGTTTAAATTGTATCTAAAGCCTGATAATTGGGGATCTAAAATCAAACTTTGCATAGATGGGGCGAAGCTCCTGGAATTTTTACAAATATGAGACTTGTGACAGTTGATAGAGCTCATCAATGACTATTTTAGGTATGAATTTGATCAAAATCGTTGGAGCCGTTTCCGAGAAAATCACGAAAAACCCTGTTTTTACAACATTTTCGCCATTTTAGCCTCCATCTTGAATTGCATTTGATCGAAATTGTTCGTGTCGGATCCTTATAGTGAAAGGACCTTAAGTTCCAAATTTCAAGTCATTCCGTTGATTGGGACACACACACACACACACACACACACACACACACACACACACACACACACACACACACACACACATACTCAAACAGACCAATACCCAAAAACCAGTTTTTTGGACTCAGGGGACCTTGACCGTATAGAAATTTAGAAATTGGGGTACCTTAATTTTTTTCGGAAAGCAGTACTTTCCTTACCTATGGTAATAGGGCAAGGAAAGTAAAAGGAGCCTCCTTCATACGCCAATATTAGAGTAAAAATCAGACTATAAAATTATTCATCATAAATCAGCTAACAAGTGATTAC